>NC_092383.1:51249098-51559654 GCF_030028105.1 Mobula birostris | reverse complement strand
GTATTGAGCTG
This sequence comes from Mobula birostris, assembly GCF_030028105.1. NCBI lineage: Eukaryota > Metazoa > Chordata > Chondrichthyes > Myliobatiformes > Myliobatidae > Mobula > Mobula birostris. The sequence goes on along the minus strand of NC_092383.1, from coordinate 51,559,643 downwards.
TAGGTTTTCTATGTTTCTAAGAGAAAGCAGGCACAAGAGAAATGGATGAACACCTGATAAGGTGGTGGCGGGGGTGGGACACAGTGAGACAATTCAGGAGACCCAGGAGCAGTTTTACCTTGATCTGTATTCAGCTCCAAATAGCAATGGGGTAGAAATTTCCTCTGGAGAGTGCTGCCAGAATCCAAATGTAATGCCATGCACGGTGACCGGGACCAGCAGCAGCTAAACACATTGTGCCTCAACAGAGCCGAGGCCAAAAGCCCTCACACAATGGTTCACTGACACCAAGCGCAAATCTAATCAACTCAGCAGGCACTGGGAGGCTGGGGGGCAGTAATATAGCACAAAAATAGGAGAAAAACACCAGAGTAAAAAGTTGAAATTTTTAGACAAGCCCAGACCAACATATTACAGGTTTACAGGTCATGTTTGGAAACAAGGTCAGTGAAATGAAAGCCTATAATTATGATTGTGAAGCAATAATAAAGACCTGGCTAAAAAGGCCATCAATAAGTTCTAAATGTTTTTGACACGAAGTTCAGCAAAAATAGGGGAGAGAAGAAAGGGAGGGGATCGGCAGAATGCATTAACAGTATTCCTGTTCTGGAGAGAGGATGTTCTAGAAGCGTGCAGGATAGAATCCATCTGTTTAGAATTGAGAGAAAGTGCTGTGACTACACAACTGGGATACTCTATAGATTGCCAATCCTCAGGAAGGATACCAATGTGCAGAATTGCAGGGATTTACTAAAGCTGTACAATCATGATAATCAACACACATCAAAGTTGCTGGTGAACGCAACAGGCCAGGCAGCATCTCTAGGAAAAGGTGCAGTCGACGTTTCAGGCCGAGACCCTTCGTCCTGACGCGGTTAGCACAACGCTATTGCAGTTTATGGACATCAGAGTTTGGATTTCACATCTGGCATCATCCGTCACAAGATTGTACGTCCTCCCTGTGAACATGTGCCTTTTCTCCAAGTGCTCTGGTTCCCTCCCACTTTCCAAACACATACCTGTTAATTCATTGTAAATTGTCCCGTAATGAGGCTATGGGTTAAATTGGGAGTACCCAGGTGGTGCGGCTTAAAAGGGTCGGAAGGAGCTATTCTACACTGTTTCTCAATAAATAAATAAAAATAAACCAGTAAATAATCTGTGCTCCTGCAGCAAGTATGCAGACAAAATTTAAACACAATGAAGATATGGATCAGCAACCGTTTCAGACAACAAGTTCCAGACCCGACCTCCCTCCGGTTGAAAATATGATTCCTTATCCGTCCAATCCAACTACCTGTGTGGATTTTAAAACGCAAGCATTGTCTTACTACAACATCACGTTCGAAGAGTCTTAGCTCCTAATTTTTTTGTTTTAAAATTTGTTTTATTTTATCAAGGTACTTCACTTTAATTTCTCTAAAGGAAATGTTTGAATGTAGAGGAGGAACTATGTCTCATTTATTGGCATTAATGATAAAGAGTTAATCTATTTATGAGATGGTGGTATTGAGAAAATTGTAAAGGACTATACATATTATGAGAAGGATCCATGCTCCTCAACCTTTCACCACCATTAAATAATCATTAGCTTGTTACCTCAAATTTACATTCCCATCCACTGATGGTACCTTTCACCCCAGTTTATTGAACCCTTGACACTGAGATTAAGCCAGTGCCTTATAAACATTCAAAGGTTCTGCTTCCACCACATTTTGTAGAGAATTCCAAATACTCTCTATCTCTTATTTTTAAACGGCTACTCCAATTTTAAGTTTATTTATTAAGAGATACAGTATGGAGCAGGTCCTTCCTGAACTCTAGCCTATTCACAGGACAATTTACAATGACCAATTATCCTACAAACAAAATTCTCCCACATGCAAAAATGTTCTCTCCACATTCGCAGTCAAGAACTCTTAGAACTCAAATCAGTCCTCACTCTTGTGAACTTGTGGATACAAGCTTAGCTTTTCTAAACCTTCCTCACAAGGCAACCTGCCCACTCCAGCTACCAATCAAGTTTTTCCTCAATCTATTTACATCCTTCCAAAAATAACAAAGACCAAAACTGTCTACTGTCCTCCAGGTGTGGGCACCAATGAACTATTTAACCTTTAATTCTGACAATAAGCAGTAGCACTATTAACCTACCCAATTAATATTGGTGTGGACCAAGTATGCCCAGAGGGGCAGATAGTCGGACAGTGTATACGTCCTTTGCAAACCCTTCAGTAGTTGCATAGACACCTGAAGAGTAGACTATCTGTTGGATGGAAGCGACCAACAACTCTGATAGAGGCAGATACCAAGTTTTTAAGCTCACCAGTGGGAGGTGGTGCTTTAGCACTGCTGGCCCACCACCTCGAGGGAGTCTTGATCATAAGCTGGCCGAAACTCTTGAAGACAGGTGGCAGATCAACTGATGATCCCACTAGTGATAGCACAGGGCAGTTAACATCTCAGTCCATGTGTATCTTTAATTCTACTTCATGCTGCACTTTTGTTAATCATGCTTTAAAGAACTAGAACTCTGCATCTTAGAGTTCAACAAACTCTAAATAGCTCTGATAATCTCTTATCGTTCCTGTCAAAATTGTATACATTTAGCAAGATTAGTAAAAGATGTAATATCATTACACATTGCAGGTGTCAGATGTTGTTTTTCTACTCACGAAAATTATCTATATCCCATTCCATTTTCAAACTGTACCCCTCCAGTTCAGCCGGCGGCATTAGTCCAGGGAAGACATTTTCTGGCCCCAAAATCTGAGGTGGAAAACCTCTTGTTTGTGTGGATGCTGTGTGATTTGTTCCCCCACTACAAATCAGTACCATGAAATAACAGACAGTACAGCATATACAATTAAATGATTTAGCTTTATAATTCTTAATTCCACTAAAGGGTTAGCAAAGAAAGCAAAAAGGGCCCATTTTAATGAAACAGTCTAATGTGCACATGTTGGAGATCACGGTTTCCCTTCTGCTGGTCCTCCACTGATTTCCCCGGGCTTTGTTGACTCCTGGTCCCACTCCAAGTCCACTCCATCCTGCAGTCTACAATCTCTCCTTTCTGGCATCTTCTCTCTTCATCTCTCGCTGAACAAAGACCCAGATCACCTCTGTCTCAGGCACATGACAAGCAGAAACACTCCCTTCATTGGACTGCACACATTCCAAAGCCCCCGTTATCTCTAATCATAACCCAAACACTGCTGCTACAGAAAATCCAATACATTAGCAGTGAAACCTTTCCCAGGGTGTTACAAAACCTATAAAGACAACTGAACCAAGTCAAGGTTCACGATGATGCATTCAATCCTATTATCAAATCTTAGTTACCAGCTGATCAATGCATCTCAGAACAAGAAGCCAATAGCCAGTAAGTCAGTGCTTTTCAGTTACCTTTAAAAATTGACCGATTCAAACCACTTTCATCGGTTATTGCAATTGTAGCATTTTTAAAGTAATTGATTAAGTTTCCATGCAATAAAGCACTTGGCATTGTCTTCAGTAGTGTATGACTACTTGGGGAATATTAGCAATTCTGAACAGTGTTAGGTGCATTGATTAATCAATAATAATTTAATAGCCTAATGAAAAACAGTTTTTTTTCTTTCCTATTACATTAGGGCTCTGCTCACCAAATGGTTTAAGGCACTAAATACATTTTTGGATCCAGCAAGCAATGTTCTCATGAAACCATGCAGTAAACTGTTTGAATGCAACTCTGTTTTGTTAATACACTTTTGTCTCTTATTGCCTCTTCTTGCCTCAGATGATCAGAAATGGATTTTAGTTCTCATTTGCAATGTGAATATTATTTCAGATTTACTTTGATTATTAACACCATGCATAATGCTTAATTCTGGACCTTGTCAAAATGTTGATTTTAAGAATTCATTTATGTTGATATAGGTGTTATGAATTTACGAACAATGGTATGCTGCACTGTCAAAGTGGAAGTAACAATTACAAACAAATATGAAAAGATCGAACCAAGAGTACAGCATAATGCCCCTTGCTCTGCCAACAGAATCTTTTATCTCAGCAGTCAACCAATTTCCATCAATTCCCTGAATATTAAACATTTTGTCATGCTCCATTTACACTCCAGAAACACACCATCTATGGTGGGGGTATCCAGAACTAGAGGGCACAGCCTTAAAGTTGAGGGCCGACACTTTAGAACAGAGGAAGGGAGGAATTTTGATTTTGGCAGAGGGTAGTAAAACTGTGGAATGTTCTGCCAACACACATCAAAGTTGCTGGTGAATGCAGCAGGCCAGGCAGCATCTCTAGGGAGAGGTACAGTCGACGTTTCACGCCGAGACCCTTCGTCAGGACTAACTGAAGGAAGAGTTAGTAAGAGATTTGAAAGTTGGAGGGGGAGGGGGAGATCCACAATGATAGGAGAAAACAGGAGGGGGAGGGATGGAGCCAAGAGCTGGACAGGTGATTGGCAAAAGGGATATGAGAGGATCATGGGACAGGTCCGGGGAGAAAGACGGGGGGGGGGGGACCCAGAGGATGGGCAAGGGGTATATTCAGAGGGACAGAGGGAGAAAAAGGAGAGTGAGAGAAAGAATGTGTGTAAGCAGGATCTCCCAGTGGCCACACATTTTAATTCCACATCCCATTCCCATTCTGACATGTCTATCCACGGCCTCCTCTACTGTAAAGATGAAGCCACACTCAGGTTGGAGGAACAACACCTTATATTCCGTCTGGGTAGCCTCCAACCTGATGGCATGAACATTGACTTCTCTAACTTCCGCTAATGCCCCACCTCCCCCTCGTACCCCATCCGTTATTTATTTTTATACACACATTCTTTCTCTCACTCTCCTTTTTCTCCCTCTGTCCCTCTGACCCATTGCCCATCCTCTGGGTCCCCCTCCCTGTCTTTCTCCCCGGACCTCCTGTCCCATGATCCTCTCATATCCCCTTTGCCAATCACCTGTCCAGCTCTTGGCTCCATCCCTCCCCCTCCTGTCTTCTCCTATCATTTTGGATCTCCCCCTCCCCTCTCAAATCTCTTACTAACTCTTCCTTCAGTTAGTCCTGACGAAGGGTCTCGGCCTGAAACGTCGACTGTACCTCTTCCTAGAGATGCTGCCTGGCCTGCTGCGTTCACCAGCAACTTTGATGTGTGTTGCTTGAATTTCCAGCATCTGCACAATTCCTGTTGAATGTTCTGCCACAGACTTCAGTGGAGGCCAAGTCGATGTATGTATTTAAGGCGGAAGTTGATCATTTCCTGATCGGTCAGGGCATCAAAGGATATGGCGAGAAGGCAGGTGTATGGGGTTGAGTGGGATCCAGGATCAGCATGATGGAATGGCAGAGCAGACTCGATGGGCTGAGTGGCCTAATTCTGCTCCTATGTCTTATGGTCTTATCTAACAAGGAAGATTCCTTTTAGTCTCCTGTCCAGGGCATTTGATGCTGCAGTTGGGGGGAAAAAAGACAAATACTCAGATGCAAGGACAATAGGCCACTCTATTTTCACTGAGTTACTCAGCCAAACAGAAGCATTCCCTAAACTGCTTATGCATTTCACATTGCTTCCATGTGAATTCCCTAAATACTAAAAGCAAATAGAAGCTCGTGCATTGAAAAAAAATCAATGAAGCAAACTCCTTGACTTTTTTTTAAACTTTGAAATATAATATGCAGAGTACCAATGAATAGTTCACAGGCACCCCATTCTTACCAATTTCCATTCTCATTTGAGAACAGATTAGAAGGCAACCAACACAACCCTAGTATACAAGACAACTTTCCCAACTAAAAGGGAGAATACAGGGTGTGCAGTGAAGACTTCCTGGTCTGATTTCTTGGACGGTGAGTTTGTTATATCAAGCCTACACTTTGAGATTTGGAGAGGTGATTGCATTGAAATGTATGAAGATAGGTTGATAGGGTAAGTGTTGAGTTGATGTTTCAATGGCTTTATAACAAGTAACAAAAAAATGAACATTGAAAGGACTCGGCTGCTCAAGCAGAATCTGCGCAGGCAAAAGATGGAAGTTGCATCAGGACTCCAAATCAAGACAGAGAGGAAAGATTGTCAGTATACAGTATTACAACAGGAAGAGTGATGGTTCTGGAAGGGGACGGGTGGGGTCAGTGAGCTAGAGATTGGCAGGCGAGAGGTGGAACCAGATGAGGAGTTGATGATGGGCAGATGGAACCAGGTTAGGGGGTGGGTGGGGGGGAATGGTTTAAGAGAGGAGGGGTGAGAGGTGAAGGGAAGGAAATGAAAAATACTACATTATTGGTGAATGTGGAAGGAAAACACCAGGGATGTGGGTTACCTGAAACTGGAACATTCAATGTTCATACTACTGAATTGTAAGCTAACTAAACAAAAGATGAAATGCTGTTCTTCATCTTCCATTTGTCCTCTGTATGAGCAATGAAGACTTAGGACAGACAGATCAGTGTGGAAATGCGAAGGAGAGTTAAAACAACATGCAACTGGAAGCTCAAGATGGCCATTACAGTCAGAGTACAAATGCTCTAACCAGTCACCTAGTCTACCCTCAGCTTCACTGGCGTGGAAGAGGCTGAATGCAAAAGATCAGGTTGGAAGAGATGCAGATGAACCAATGCCTCTGTGGCTTTTATAACAAGGTTCAGTCTCAAATTATGGGGAAGAAAAGTAACCTCTTCATTTCCAGAGAGCAGTGATTTGGACTTTTCTACCCAAGATGACAGCGAAGGCTCAGTTAGTAATGAGATTGACGGCAGAAATTAATAAACTTGCAGTGACCTTATTGAATGGTGCACAGACACAACTAGCAAAATGGCTAACTCTTACTTCCCTTTCTTTAAGATTGATGAGGTATATTGAAAATCAGGTATCCAAAATGTCAGGTGTAACTTAATTCAAGCCACACTTAATAAGAAGCAGTCTAATTCAGGGGGAGACTCACTGGCTAATATCACAAAATAGTTAATGCAGATCAGCATCAAAACTACTTTTATCACAGCTTGGCAGTATTCCAACTATCTTGGTCTTTTTTGCTTTTGTTGAATCAGTTACCTGTGGGATAATTCAAGGGCTTAGTATGTTTAGGAGTAGCTTACCGACAGCACATGCTCATAATGGAAGAGTAGACATATTAAAGGGTGGATATATGGTGGCACGCATTTCCAACCAAGGGGGCAGGAATAACTTCATGTGGGATGTTGAGCGATCAAGTTGCTTGGAAATCAGGATGGAAAAGTAAACTGGATTAGATATTGGCTTCATGGGAGAAGCAAGAGAGTGAGAGTAGATGGTAACCTCTCTGACTGGAGGCCCGTGACCAGTGGTGTGCTGCAGGAATCGGTGCTGGGTCCGCTGTTTGTCAACAAAATCAACCATCTTGATGATAATGTCGTAAAATGGATCAGCAAACAGCAAGATTGGGGGCACAGTGGACAGAGATGATGGCTATCAAAACTTGCAGTGGGATGCGGAACAGCTGAAAAATGGCAGACGGAATTCAATGCAGACAAGTGTGAGGTGTTGCACTTTGGGAGGACCGACCGAGGTAGGACTTAAACAGTGAGTGGTAGGGCACTGAGGAGTGTACTAGAACAGAGAAATCTGGGAAAGTAGCATCCTTGAAAATGGTGTTAGAGGTAGATAGGATCATAAAGAAAGCTCTGGCACATTGGCCTTCATAAATCAAACTACTGAGTACAGGAGTTGGGATGTTATGTTGAAGTTGTATAAAATGTTAACGAGGTATAATTTGAAGCACTATGTGCAGTTCTGGTCACCTACTTAATGGAAAGATATCAATAGGAGCTTCTACCAGCAGCCAATCGGAACATCAGAAGTTTAGAGAGGGGACTTCAATCAGGTCCACTGCCCGAGTACAGCGAGTTGCTACAACGAAAAAGAGCTTTCAACATCAATCAATCGGTGTTTAGGATTGAATAGCAAGAGCAAATTAAAGGAAGGCAGGGGCAAGCGTCGGGGCCATCGTCCAAGTGGACAGAGTCAGAGTGGTGGTTGTGAGGCTTCCGTCAGAGAAAGCAAAAGAAAGAAAAGCTCAAGGTCAAGTTTTTTTAATTCTTCCCTTCTTTATATCTAAACAACAGGAATTCTGCAGATGCTGGAAATTCAAGCAACACACATCAAAGTTGCTGGTGAACGCAGCAGGCCAGGCAGCATCTGTAGGAAGAGGTGCAGTCGACGTTTCAGGCCGAGACCCTTCGTCAGGACTAACTGAAGGAAGAGTGAGTGAGGGATTTGAAAGTTGGAGGGGGAGGGGGAGATCCAAAATGATAGGAGAAGACAGGAGGGGGAGGGATAGAGCCAAGAGCTGGACAGATGATAGGCAAAAGGGGATGCGAGAGGATCATGGGACAGGAGGTCCGGGAAGAAAGACAAGGGGGGGGACCCAGAGGATGGGCAAGAGGTATATTCAGAGGGACAGAGGGAGAAAAAGGAGAGTGAGAGAAAGAATGTGTGCATAAAAATGAGTAGCAGATGGGGTACGAGGCGGAGGTGGGGCCTTAGCGAAAGTTAGAGAAGTCGATGTTCATGCCATCAGGTTGGAGAATACCCAGACGGAATATAAGGTGCTGTTCCTCCAACCTGAGTGTGGCTTCATCTTTACAGTAGAGGAGGCCGTGGATGGACATGTCAGAATGGGAATGGGATGTGGAATTAAAATGTGTGGCCACTGGGAGATCCTGCTTTCTCTGGCTGCTCAGTTTGGACAGTAGAGATGCCAGGCAGGATAGTGGAATGCTCCTTTTGAAGGATGTGGGAAGGCAGGGAGATGTCCAGTGTCCCTGAAGTCTACAACTGTGAGAGATGCATTCAACTACAACTTCTAACCATTCACATTAAGGAGTTGGAGCTGGATGAACTCCAGATCATTCAGAGACTAAGGGGATCATGGATAGGACATAACAGAGAGGTAGTTTTACCCAAGGTGCAGTACACAGGAAACTGGGTGACAGTCAGGAAGGGGTGCAACAGGTTAAGGGTGAACATGAGATTCCCAGATGGCTTGTTGCCACCCAGGTGCCAGCATCCAGGATATCTCGGATTGAGTTCCAGCACAAGCCGGAGGGTGAATTGCTCGAAGTTGTGGTCCATGTAGGTACCAATAACATGGGTAAGACGAGTAACGAGATTCAGGGAATTAGTTGCCAAGTTAAAGGGCAGGACCTCCAGGGTTGTGATCTCAGGATTGCTACCCATGCCACATGCTAGTGAGGCCAGAACTAGGAAGATTACAGAGTTTAATATGCGGCTAAGGAGTTGGTGTAGGAAGGAGGGCTTAAGATTTTTCGGATCATAGGGCTCTCTTCCAGGGTGGTGGGACCTGTACAAATGGGATGGTTTGTACTTGAACTAGAGGGGGACTAATATCCTAGCAGGAAGGCTGTTAATGCTGCATGGTGAGGTTTAAACTAGAGTTGCAGGGTGATTGAAATCAGAGTGCCAGAACAGCTCATGGAGAGGTTGTGAAGGCAGATGTTGGTAAGACCTCAGACAAAGTTTGGAATCAAAAGGTTGAGAATGGTGCAACCAGTGTCCTCTGCCGTCTATATTTCAATGCAAGAAGTATCATAAGAAAGGCTGATAATAGGGCTGATGATGAGGTAGCTGGTTTGCAAATAGAGTCAAGAATATTTGCTATGTCCCTTATGTAATTTATCAACCCACTATTATTTCTAAAACACCTAAATTCCTCCTTGACTTTTCTTTTACTACTAAAGTATGGAAAAAAAAATCTCTTGGGGTCAATCTTAGCATTATCAGCAACATCCTTCTCAACCTGCCTTTTGACAATCTGAATTTCCCTTTTGCCTATAGCTCTCATATTTTCATACACCTTATGGTTAATGTCATTACTATTCTTCTGTATTCCTTATATAGCTGTCTTTTATTCAATAAATTTTATGCATATCTTTATTCATCCATGTAGTTGATATATTTTTTATTGCTTCTCCTGACCTTGGATTTGAACATTTCCTGCATTGTGTATATTACCTCTTTGAATCGACTCCATTGTTCCTCAACTGACTCAACATCAAACAGTTCCTTCCAGTTTACCTTCTGAAGTCTTTGCCACATCTGCACAAACTTTACCTTTCTGTAGTTCAATTTAGTGGCTTTAGTTTTTACTGGTATATTCTCCCAAAAAACTTTGAGACTAACAACATTATGATCACTTGCTCCTGAGGCTCAACAACTTCCATACTTAAAATTCTATCCTGATTGTTACAGAATATCGAATCTAGACAGGCCTCCCATCTTGTTGGGGCATTGATATACTGGATCATAAAACAATCATTCAATAACTCAATGAATTCACATTCCTATAACCCAGTAGTCACTGGGTTCTCCCACTCAATATTTGAGAAATTAAAGTCTCCCATAACCTTCAGAACTTGCTTTTTTAATATTCTGAGAGAGTTGTTTACTAAGATCATTATCAGCATTAGGGGGTCTATAACATACACCCAATATTTTTCCTTTATCCTTACAGCATTCAATTCTCACCCAAATATCTTCACCAAGTCTCGAATCATCTCCCATCACAAGCAGCCTCATTTTTAAATTCTCCTTAATGTACTTGGCTACTCCTCCACCTTTATCTGATTATTTAAGCAATGAAGAGGGCAATTTCTTTGGTGACTGCTTATTTTTTTTAAATGGATGCTTAGATCTAATTTCAAGTGTTAATCATTGAACTGAAAGTTGAGGAGGTGCCAGAAGATTCAAGGGTCCTAAGAGTTAACATTCTAATGATGTTCTCCATTCTTCTTTGGAGATGACAGCACATGCTTGACATTGAAAGCCACACAAATGTTAGAAATACAACAAAGCCCTGAAGGATTTTGCTGAAAGTGATGGGTTTATAGTGGTCACAATGCATTAATTCAAATTAACACCTAGCTGCATTTCTGTGAGCAAAGGTACTGCAGAATTAATTACTAATATACAAAGATTCTACGGATTTTGTTAAATTACTCATCCAACAGCAATAGTGTGTAAACTGGCAAGAAATTTAGCCCATTACCTATAACAACAGTGGTTACTGAGCCAGAAAAAATAAAAAGAAACCAATGCCATGCATTTTTTTTTTGTAACTCAAGTGGTGATAACAACCATAGGAACAGCTCAACAGAGAGCAGCCATAAAATGAATCTTAATTTAAAAGCAATAAAAATAACATAAATAATTAATAAAACTCTTCCATCAAGCAAAGCATTTTGCTTGCACAGTTACCCACCTAACATTTCTCCCTCGGCACCAAAGTTCAAAATCACATGCTGCTTAAAAAGGATAAGGTGAGAGTGGGCAGTTAGTGGATGATTGCTAGAATCGTGGCCTTGCTAATTAAGAAAAAAACATTTCACTAGTGAGCAGTATTGTCATAGCTACAAGGAGAGAACAGGGGCTTTATAACTAGAATGAAGAAACAAAGGTGAATTCAGAATTATCAGGAATTGTGTATAGATCACTTGGTTCCAACTCTGACGTAACAGAATTAATGACTGTAGAGAATAATCAAGAATTGGGCAATAGTGGAGTTGTTTTAATGGTGAATTTTAATTTTACACAGTCTGCAGATGAGTTCCTATCAGAAAGATATTCAATTTCAAATGTTTAGGACAGTTTCTGCCACTGCATTCCACAGACCATTAATTGGAAGCAGCCCACATTAACCTTGATAATCAGCTTAGTTAACAGTGCATAAACATCTTTCTCGTGGTGATATTATGATACCATTCAAGGTAATAGTTGAAAGGAAAAACTGGAAAGAGGGCTATGCAGGCTCTAGGTAAGGCTGATTTTCAGGCACTGAAACTGCCAGGGCAACTTACATGCATCTGTTTAGCATAAAATAACAGAAGATGTTTTTTTTAAAAAAAGTATCTGAATTGGATACAGAACAATTTGTACTTCAGGTGCACGAATTCAGCTTGCCACAAAAGGCAACCTAACAAATGCAGAAATTTAGAAAACATGCAAAAGAGAGCAGAGATCCCAGTGACAAAACAAATAGTTACTGAAAGGGAGCAGGCAAAGAACTTTGCAAGAAAATCCACAGAAATATTTTGGGAAGTATTTGTTCAGGGAAGCATTCAGAAGTCAGAAACAGGGAAATAATGTAAATGAGTAATTACTTTGCATTAGTTATTTACACCAAGGAGGAAGTGAATGGCACATTGGACAACCCCTAGAAAACAATACTGCAACAAATGGAGTACAATAAAACCACTGCTGGTAAAAACATATTCAATAATGGCATTTAAGGGTGAAAAATGCAAAGGACCTAATCATTATATTTCAAGGTTTTAAAGTAGTTCATAATATTGCAGATGCAACCACTATATTCCAACTCCCATGGACTGGAAAGGTGAGAGGGGAGAAAAAAAAGATCAAGGAATTATAGACTTGTTAATCCATTAGCTGCTGCCTAAAAAATTTGTAATGTCTCTAATTAACAGAATTACTGAATGCAACATTGACAGTGACCTTATATATTTGCGAAAGACATGATGTGTTGACAAACAAAATGAAATTGAACCTGATTTGGTGACAATGAATTCAGAAAGGTATACTGATGCCATTTATTTTGGCTTCAAGGCGGCAAACTCATTCCTAAAGAAATTATCAGTCAAAAGTGAATCCTGTGGGACTGATGATAAATTATAGGTTAGGATACAGGTTGATATTGATACAGTATAACTTGTAAATCTAGAAATTTGATTGCCCACTTACTTGTTGGCCCTATACTAATGGAAATCTTAGATAAAACGAGATGGCTTCTAAGCTAAAATGTGCCACCCAGAAATTTGATTTTGTACTTTCATTTTCCCCATTGGATGTGCACATCACACACTACCTCAATGCACTGTGTAATGATCTGATCTGTACGAACAGATTAGGACAAGCTTTTCCATTGTATCGCTGTGTAGGTGACAAGAATAAACAAACTCCAATTCCACAAGCACGCCGACATCGCCTGCAGAAATTCATCCCTATCGTTCCAATGTGAGCACCCATACCCACTTTTCAGAGTTGGATTCCTGCAAGCAGTTCAATTTTAAACTGACTTCCCCAGGCAGCCCCACCCCAATGCTCAGCTTGCCTTTATTCACCTACCTGCTTTCCTTCACCCTGCCACACACACCCAACACCAGCAACTCTGCTCTGGCTGTGCAAAGCATGTCCTGACTGACAACCTGCCCCCAACTTCACAATGCCCTGACTGGCGATTAGCCCACAACACTTCTCCCTACCATTCATGACAATCACAGGCACCACAAGCATAGCAGCCAACACTTGCCTGACTCACATCCACTGATCCATGGTCCCCTCTTTCTCCTTAGTCAACACCTGCACCATCAACAAAATCATTAACAGCATCATCATCACCACGCACTCTTGCGCCCCCATGCGGTCCTAGCATGTTCTGCATTTGCGTGGTACACAAAGTGAATGCCTGTACCTTGGATATGGCCACATATTTTTATCTTGAATCTGCGGGCAAAATTGTAGTTTGTGGTATTTATTGCAACATAGGATATGCTGGGAGACTCAGTCAGAGACAGAATTGAAAGATTTTGGATGCTGATGATCTATGGGAGAAGAGGGAAGCAGACTAGCATATAAAGGTAGGATTACACGGGCAGAAGGTAAATCAAAAGGTTGTTATACAATAAAGAGCACGTTGAAGTTCTCCAAGGTAATCAGAGAAAATATTCAGAGCAAGTAAACAAACCAAAGAAAAAAAATCAGTGAAATGCTAGCCTTTATATCCATCATGGTAAAAATAGTATAACACAGCCATACAAAGCCCCTAAGTTAGGTAGCTTCTGGAGTATTGTGAACAATTCAAAGTACATTTATTACCAAAGTACGCACACAGTATACAACCGAGACACTCTCTCCCACAGGCAGCCACAAAACTAAGAAACACCATGGAAACCACACAAAGAAAACATTAAAAGGTGCAAAAAAGGAACGAATTGTGCAAAAGGCAAAAAGCAAGCAAATGACACAGAATATTAAACATCAATGGGCAGAGTCCTTGAAGCAGTCCGGGAGTGTTCAGTTTAGCGCCATTGTTTGTTGCCTGCAGGCCGTAGAGCCAGTCCATGCCGAAGCACCCCCATCAAATCGCACAAAGATAGCAAAAAATGAAGATTAGCCAGAAACACATGTAACATGAGCTCCAGAGTCCGCCAAAATGAGTCCCCTGCCACAAACTATGCTGATCAAATTTTACAGTGCATAGAAGAGTCTGTATCTTTCTCCAGCAGTAGCGAGCAAAAGGGAGAGGAAGACTGGCCAAACGCAGACAGATGGCGTTGAACACCTGCTCACCTTCCACTCTCATCCTCATTGACTTCAATGATGCTCGACACTTTAATCGGTGAGGAGTAATGGACCTGATCTTGGGCTAAACAGTCCACTCTCACACTCGCTTAATTTCCCAAGTGCCAGATTGCCCAGTCAGCTCATAATCAAAATGTAAATTACAGGCTCCAATTGCATGCAGTTTAGCAGTAGAAGCACATTCATGAATTGTCTGCAGGATGTCACCATTGGTTGCTGGCACCATCTTGTTCCTGCTAATCTGGGTATGTTAGAAGTACACAGGGTGCAATACAGATTTATCAGGAGGCCTTCCTACGAAGGTTAAATTATGAGAGGAGATTAAACTGCCATTCTCTGTTGCTTAAAAAGATGAGAGCTTTCAAAGTAAAGTTTCCAGGACACCAAGAGGAGCTGACAAATGGAGAGAGAGAGAAATTATAGACACGTGAACCGTTTGATACTGTAAAACAGGAACACTACAGAAACTCAGAATGCTACATCAGGGAGAATTGACTGCACTGAATTCTAGATACTGACATAAACTGCTAAAAATTAAACAAGTCATCAAACAATGTGTTGTTTGATGTTAATGTGTTCGGAGTTGGTTAACTGGACATTTATTAACTAGTAGTCTACAACACATCATAAGAAACAAAGAAGAATGAACAAAGTAAAAGAAAAATGCAGCTGATGTTTAGGAGGAGCAATAAGCTTTACTTTTGGCAGCTACTTATAAGAATGAGTGGTGAAAAAAACTCAGAAGAGATTCAGGGGGTTGGAGCCATGAGCATCAAGAGTGAAATGAGAGCAAAATCATGGAGGCATGTGTGAATGAGAGAGTGGGGCAGAAATGAGGAAGAAATTGAATCTAGCAGATATGTGAAGCTATAGAGGCACATAAAAGTATTATAAAGCATTTTAAAGTTGTCTGAAATTCTGCATACAGGGCCTCTCGAGGTTATATAGGATTCCGTTCCTGTAAACTGCTCATAACCCAGACAGGCTGCAAGTCAGAAACGTGGCTGCAAACAGAATTCCCAGGTGGTAGAAGATGTCGGCAGCCTTGCAGCAGCAGGAAGGTCCATCCCCTGGCCACCCAATACACATTTGAATGTACGGGTTGCACACAGGTCAGGCATTTGTAATCCAAGGACCTGTAATGAACCCTCTGAGTTCTCTGCTTGTGCACTGCCAAATAGCAAGGGTTGCCTGGTTATAATCATTTTATATTTCTGTTGTGTCAAAAGTCAAAGGCACAGAACAAACCAACAGCTCATATAATGACAGTGACAACAAAAAACCTGAATTAATTTAATTCTAACAAATACATTTCAGTTTCAGGAGCAAAATGTCTCAATGGTTCTAGTAATGGAAGATAGAAAAAAATCAAATAGAAGTTAAACCATCACGGGAAATTAAGAAGCAACAAGATTACCAGATGGTTGCCAGATGTGAAAGAGAAGTGGAGTAGTTTATTTAGTCAATAGATTGATAACCAACAGTATACTACAAGCGATGAATGCACAGACAGCTAGCAGAGAACTGAGGAACACAGAAAGGCATGGCAGAAATCATCAAGACCACAAAAGGTGTTTGAATTTAACAAAGACGACATTTTAAGATGTTCTCATATGGAACTTGTTAAACAACAAATTCAGAGGTCCAGATTCATAGGAGCTCTGGATTTAAATTCCATTTATTAACTCTCGAACAAGTTAAATATGGAACAAAAACTGGAGTTAATAATGGTTAACACAAGAATACTAGATTCTTGGAAAATTTCATCTAGTCACTAGCTTACTCCATGGCAAAAATCCAATATAACATATACAAAACTCCAGGCTCACAGTGTTAAACTAAAACACCTTCTGAAATCACCCCAGTGTTAAGTTTCTTCATGAAGACATACCCAGCTGTATCAAACCTTCAAAATTCTCTACTTAAATGTATGGAAATTTCTGCAAAAAGAAAAAATGGGGAGTGTACTAGGGCATAGAACTTGTGGGCTTCAGGGCATTCAATGCCACTGTGGCAATGAATTCAACAACATGTGGCTAAATAAAACTCCTTCTCACCCGTTCTAAAGGGGACGATCTTGTATTCTGAAACTGTGTCCTCCTGGTCCTAGATTCCCCCACTAGAGGAAACACCCTCTCCATGTTCACATGATCTAGGCCAGCGGTCCCCAACCACTGGGCCGCAAAGCATGAGCTACCAGGCTGCGAAAAACGATATGATTTGGCGATATGAGTCAGCTGCACCTTTCCTCATTCCCTGTCACACACTGTTGAGCTTGAACGCATGCGAGGTCATTACCCACTCGTCATCCATGTCTGCGCGGGAAGGATATCAACTCCTCGAGCTTGCAAATGACAGCGGGCGGAAAAGTATGATCGATATAACATCTCTGCCGGCATTCTGGTTCAAAGTCAAGGCTAAGTATCCTGAGATAGCGACGAAAGCACTGAAAACGTTGCTTTCATTTCCGACATATCTCTGCAATGAAGGCAACAAAAACTAAATTGCGGAATAGACTGGACATAAGGAATCCCCTTCGAGTATCACTGTCTCCCATCACCCCTCGATAGGACCGTGTTGTCACAGGGTAACAAGCCCAGGGCTCCCACTGATTCAGTGATATTGGTGGGTTGCAATGATTTTATACGTTCATACGGGGAAAATATGTGCTAACATCCAAATGTTACTTAAAATGCTATGATGCTATTGACTTATAAGTGACTTATATAACCATATTAACAATTACAGCACAGAAACAGGCCATCTCGGCCCTTCTAGTCGGTGCCGAACGCTACTCTCACCTAGTCCCACCGACCTGCACTCAGCCCACAACTCTCCATTCCTTCCCTGTCCATATACCTATCCAATCTTTCTTTAAATGATAATATCGAACCTGCCTCTACCACTTCTACTGGAGGTTCGTTCAACACTTACTTCAAGCTCCCCTGTCCTCCCCTGATAATTGACATCACTTATATTCATGCAAGGAAAATATGCGCTGTGTATTTAATATTAAATTCATTAGATAAACCTTTTTAGAAACGAAATTGAGTGTATTAGGCACTTATCACCTATATTCCGGCCGTGATTAACAACCGTACCCCCCCCCCCCGGCAGAATCACCAAAAACGATTTGTAGGGGGGGAAAAAATCAGCAAGTCAAGCATGTGCACACAGGTGACCGTGCAAGGCTTCATGGTCATTGCAGTCTTTCTCGGGGTAAACACAAGTGTCCCGTATTTGACCGCTACTCTTGTCCATTGGAAATACTAAACCTCCGCCTCCCCCCCCACCCCCCATCAGCAGGTCCGCAAGAATATTGTCAATATTAAACCGGTCAGCAGTGCAAAAAAAGGTTGGGGACCCCTGATCTAGGCCTTTCAATATCCATAGTTTTCGATGAGATCCCCTCATTCTTCTAAACTGCAGCAGGTACAGATCCAGAGCCATTCAAACTGTCCTCATGTGTTTACCCTCTCACTCCAGGATCATTCTTGTGAACTTCCTCTGGACGCTCTCCAACGTCAGCTTATCCGCAGCCACAAAGCCATCAAATCTGTCATCCAAATCATTGACATATAACATGAACAGTAACAGACACAGTAGCAACCCCTGTGTAACACCACTAATGACCAGATGCAAACCACAAAAGATCCACTTCATTCATACTCTTTACCTCCTGCCGGTCAGCCAATCTTCTGCCCATACAAGCATCCTTCCTGTAATACCATGAGCTCTAATCTTGTTTAGCAGCCTCATCTGTGGCACAGGTCAAAGGCCTTCTGAAATTCCAAATTACACAACACCCACTGACTCTTCTTTGTCTATCATCTATCCTCCTTATTATCTCCTTAAAAGAAACCCAACAGATTTGGCAGGCAAGATTTCCCAACAGATTTCTGACTTCTGTCTCTCTTTATCTCCAAGTACCCAGAAACCTCATCCATAATAACACAATCACACATCTTCCAACCACTGAAGTCAGGTTAACTGGCTCATAGTTTTCTGTCTTTTACCTCCCTCCTTTCTTAAAGGGTGGAGTGACATTTGTGATTTTCCAGTCCTCCAGCACCATTCCAGAATCTGGTGATTCTTGAAAGGTCACTATTAATTTGTCCATAATCTCTTCAACTACCTTCTTCAGAAGCCTGGGCTATAATCCATCTGCTCCAGTTGACTCAGCTACCTTCAGGTTTTTCAGCATCCCAAGCACCTTCTCCTTAGTAATAGAAAATACACTCACTTCTGTCCTCTGACACTCTCAAATTTCTGGTATATTGCTGGTGTTTTCCACAGTGAAGATTGATGCAAAATACTTATTAACTTCATCCACTATTTCTCTGTCCCCTATTACTCTGTAGTTATTTTCCAGCAGTCTGATATCCATTCTTGTCCCTCTTTACACATCTGAGAAAACATTTGCTCTTATACTACTGACCAACTTACTTTTATATTTCATCTTTTCTCTTTATTGTTTTCTGTTTTGTCTTGTTTTTCTTTTTAAAAAGCTTCAGGTTCCCACTATTCTTTGCTACATTTTATGTCTTCTCCTGTACTTGATGCTGTCTTTGCTTCCCTTGTCAGCCACAGTTGCCTCATCCTCTCTTCTACTTCTTTGGGATGGATCTATCCTGTACTTTCTGAATTGCTCCCAGAAATTCCAGCCATTACTGATTTGCCATCATCCCTGCTAGTGTCCCCTTCCAATCAACTCTGGCAAACTCTTCTCTCATGCCTCTGTAGTTCCCATTACTCTACTATAATACTGATACATCTGGTTTTAGCTTCTTCCTCTCAAACTATATGGTGAATTGAGTGCAGAACAGAAGAATGTTTGCAAATGACTGCGCTAAGGTGCTTAGATGCACAGATCACAAAAGTCCAGTAGGCAGGTACATCAAGTCATCTAGGAGGCAAACAGTAAATGAGTCTTCACTGCAAGGGGCTTTAAGAGTAGAAAAATGCATTCTTACAATTATACAGGGTTTTGGCAAGGCCAAACCTTGGAGTAATGTCTGTGGTTTTGATAACATCCTAGTTTCCTTATTTAAGAAAGAATATGCTTGCAACCAAGAAGAGATTCATTCAGCATTGAGACATTTCCAGCAAAGGGAAACTCAAATGAGAAGCCATAGTTACAACATTTGAGGGAGAAAGTGTACCATTTAGAAACCATAGAAACTACAGCACAGAAACAGGCCTTTTGGCCCTTCTTGGCTGTGCCGAACCATTTTCCGCCTAGTCCCACTGACCTGCACACGGACCATATCCCTCCATACACCTCCCATCCAGGTATCTGTCCAATTTATTCTTAAATGTTAATAAAGAACCCGCATTTACCACCTCCTCTGGCAGCTCATTCCATACTCCCACCACTCTCTGTGTGAAGAAGCCCCCTCTAATGTTCCCTTTAAACTTTTCCCCCCTCACCCTTAACCCATGTCCTCTGGTTTTTTTCTCCCCTTGCCTCAGTGGAAAAAGCCTGCTTGCATTCACTCTATCTATACCCATCATAATTTTATATACCTCTAACAAATCTCCCCACATTCTTCTACGCTCCAGGGAATAAAGTCCTAACCTATTCAACCTTTCTTTGTAACTGAGTTTCTCAAGTCCCAGCAACATCCTTGTAAACCTTCTCTGCACTCTTTCAACCTTATTTATATCCTTCCTGTAATTTGGTGACCAAAACTGAACACAATACTCCAGATTTGGCCTCGCTAATGCCTTGTACAACCTCATCATAACATCCCAGCTCTTATATTCAATACTTTGATTAATAAAGGTCAATGTACCAAAAGTTCTCTTTATGACCCTATCTACCTGTGATGCCACTTTCAGGGAATTTTGTATCTGTATTCCCAGATCCCTCTGTTCCACTGCACTCCTCAGTGCCTTACCATTAACCCTGTATGTTCTACGTTGGTTTGTCTTTCCAAAGTGCAATACCTCACACTTGTCTGTATTAAACTCTATCTGCCATTTTTCAGCCCATTTTTCCAGATGGTCCAAGTCCCTCTACAGGCTCTGAAAACCTTTCTCACTGTCTACTACACCTCCAATCTTTGTACCATCAGCAAACTTGCTGATCCAATTTACCACATTATCATCCAGATCATTGATATAGATGACAAATAACAATGGACCCAGCACTGAGCCCTGTGGCACACCACCAGTCACAGGCCTCCACTCAGAGAAGCAATTCTCTACCACCACTCTTTGGCTTCTTCCATTGAGCCAATGTCTAATCCAATTTACCACCTCTCCATGTATACCTAGCGACTGAATTTTCCTAACTAACCTCCCATGCGGGACCTCGTCAAAGGCCTTACTGAAATCCATGTAGACAATATCCACTGCCTTCCCTTCATCCAATTTCCTGGTAACCTCCTCGAAAAACTCCAACAGATTGGTCAGACATGACCTACCACGCACAAAGCCATGTTGACTCTCCCTAATAAGTCCCTGTCTATCCAAATGCTTGTAGATTCTGTCTCTTAGTACTCCCTCCAATAACTTACCTACTACCGACGTTAAACTCACCGGCCTATAATTTCCCGGATTACTTTTCGATCCTTTTTTAAACAACGGAACAACATGAGCCACTCTCCAATCCTCCGGCACCTCACCCGTAGACAGCGACGTTTTAAATACTTCTGCCAGCACCCCCGCAATTTCAACACTAGTCTCCTTCAAGGTCCGAGGGAACACTCTGTCAGGTCCCGGGGATTTATCCACTTTAACTTTCCTCAAGACAGCAAGCACCTCCTCCTTTTCAATCTGTACAGTTTCCATGATCTCACTACTTGATTCCCTCAATTCCAAAGACTTCATGCCAGTTTCCTTAGTAAATACAGACGCAAAAAACCTATTTAAGATCGCCCCCATTTCCTTTGGTTCCGCACATAGCCAACCATTCTGATCTTCAAGAGGACCAATTTTATCCCTTACAATCCTTTTGCTCTTAATATACCTGTAAAAGCTCTTTGGATTATCCTTCACTTTGACTGCCAAGGCAACCTCATGTCTTCTTTTAGCCCTCCTGATTACTTTCTTAAGTATTTTCTTGCACTTCTTATACTCCTCAAGCACCTGATTTACTCCCTATTTCCTATACATTTCATACAACTCCCTCTTCTTCTTTATCAGAGTTGCAATATCCCTTGAGAAACAAGGTTCCTTATTCCTATTCAATTTGCCTTTAATCCTGACAGGAACATACAAACTCTGCACTCTCAAAATTTCCCCTTTGAAGGCTTCCCACCTACCAATCACATCTTTGCCAGAGAACAACCTGTCCCAATCCACGCTTTTTAGATCCTTTCTCATTTCTTCAAATTTGTCCTCCTTCCAGTTCAGAACCTCAACCTTAGGACCAGATCTATCCTTGTCCATGATCAAATTGAAACTAATGGTGTTGACTTCCGGGTCACCAAGGGAATGGCGGCATAAGGAAAAGGTCTCTCGACAAAAAAGGTAAACTGCCCCATAATCGAATTTAGACAAATACTTAATATTGCATAACTATATTAATAAAAGGGGCAAGGATGATGTCTAAGAACAAGATTAAAAAGCCCGCTCCGAAGGCTGATAAACATAAAGAGACGCAGCAAGGCGACGGGCCTAGCTGTCCCATGGCAAGCCAGGACGGAGATAATGAGGGGGAATCGGTGACTCTGTCCTTGATTCTCAGAGAGATACGCGAGTTCCGACAAGATAACAGCAAACAGCTGGAAGATATTAAAGGAAAAATAGTAAAAACTAACTTGCGGATAGATGAAGCCGAAGCGAGGATTGTTGGAATTGAAGAGAAGTTACAAAACGCAGAGGAAGTGATAGCAGAAATGCTGAAGCTGCAAGACCAGCTCCAGTGGAAACTAATAGATCAAGAAGGCCGCTCGAGAAGGGAAAATGTGAGGATTTACGGAGTTCCCGAAGGAACTGAAGGTAAACCCGGATTGATGATTCCCTTCGTGGAGAAGCTACTTAGAGAGAACCTTGATATACCGGCCGCAAAAGACCTACAGATAGAAAGAGCTCACCGCGCGTTGGCACCAGAGCCTCCAGCAGGCACCCAGCCCAGATCGATTCTGGTCAGATTTCTCAGTTACAGAATGAAGGAAGAGGTGCTTAACAGGGCATGGCAAAAGAAAGGTTTCATGTGGAACAACTGTAAAATCAGTTTAAACCACGACTACGCACCGGGGATTCTTGCCAGACGGAAGGAATATACGGAAACACGGAGAGTCCTGAAGGAAAACAACATCAAATTCCAGACCCTGTATCCAGCTCGGTTGAGAGTCTTTTACGACGAAGGGACAAAAACTTACGCTACGGTGGAGGAGGCAATGTTGGACCTGGTGGACCGGGGACTACCTATTAAAGTTATCACCCAACCGGAGTCGCTACTGGAGAGGATTCGGCAGAAGTCGTGGCAGTTAGTGGGGCAAGGACGCTCCACACGAACCAGAGTGTCAAACTACAAGGAAAAGCTGCAAATATTCAGACGCGAATGTACAGAGAACACAGATTAATTAAGAGAAATGACCGAAAAGAGTAAATCGGACTTAAAGGTAAAATGAAAACTGGTAACTGAAAATAAACTAGACGGAATAACTTGAATGATAGCAATGTGGTCGAGACATAAATAGGAGAAAATTCTCTATGATTATTCAAACTGCTGAGGGCCCTCTAACACAGGGTGAAGATAGAGGTTATCCCTCTGAACTGAGGCGGGTCGGTGCTCAGGCCTCACTGTGGGAAGTCGGGAAAATTTTCAAATGTTGCACGTTCAAAAATGTCTAGGGTGTGGTTATATGTCTTGGTTTACTGTTGAGAAGGGATTGCTTACTGTTTGGTTAGAAAAGGAGAGTGTTTTTTTTCTACTAGAGAAAAATGCAAACTGAATTGGTAAAAATAACTTCCTATAATGTTAATGGGGTTTTGAATCCAATTAAAAGAAACAAGATTATGTCTAAATTGAAAAAAGAGAGGGCACAAATAGCTTTCCTCCAGGAAACACATATGAGCCAATCTGAACATGGAAAATTAAAAAGAATGGGCTTTAAGCATGTATTTTATTCATCATATAAATTGAGTCACAAAAGAGGGGTAGCTACTTTAATATCAAGTACTCTTAATTATGAACATATTTAAGAGACTAGAGACAAAGAAGGGCGGTTCGTAAAAATCACAGGAAGAATAGAAGGTACAGAAATAACACTGCTGAATGTTTATGCTCCTCCAGGTTGTGAATGGTCATTTTATAGACACATTTTTGACCTAATGGTCAGTTCTCAAGGGGTAGTAATTTGTGGAGGGGATTTTAATATTAGATTAAATCCTATATTAGATTCTTCAAGAATAGTTACTCAGAATAAACCTCTGACTCGGAAAGTGAATTCATTGATGGAGGAGTTGGGAATTATAGATGTCTGGAGGGAATTACACCCTACTAGTAAAGATTATACATATTACTCTCCCTCATTCAGCCTATTCAAGGATAGACTGTTTCTTTATCTTTAATACAGATAGACTCAGGATAAAAAACTGTAATATTGCAACAATTGATCTGTCGGATCATAGCCCAGTCTCTATGTCTCTAATCCTGGAAAGGAAAATGAGGAAAACACTATGGAGGCTAAACCCACATATACTCAATAACCCGAAAGTAATGGAGAGATTAAGGGGAGAAATCAAAGAATATCTAGACCTTAATGACACGGGAGAAACATCACCAGTGATCTTATGGGATACATTGAAAGCTGTACTGAGAGGGAAAATTATTTCCATTACCACTCACATGAAAAAAATCAATGCACAAAAATTAGCAGACCTTCAAGGAAAATTAAAACAACTTCAAGTTGTAGATAGCAACAAAAGTAATTCAAATCGAAAACAGGAAATTAGGAAATTGCAAAGTGAAATTGACGATATTTATACATTGGAAACTCAAAGAAATTTTCTTTACCTGAGACAAAAGAATTATGAAGTAGGAGGTAAATCAGCTAGATTATTAGAATATAAATTACGAAAACAACAAGCAGACAATACAATTCATAAAATAAAGAATCCAAAGACAAAGCTTGTGGAGAGTACAATAGGGAAAATTCAAGAGAGTTTTGAAACATATTATCGAGAGCTGTACTCTCAACCCCGGGCCCCCAATGAGCCCTATATAGACAGTTTATTGAATTTTTTAGATCTACCTAAACTTACAGATTTACAAAATGAAAGTTTATTAGAACCAGTAACTGTCAAAGAACTGAACGTGGCCATCTCTAGGTTAAAGGCTGGAAAGTCCCCGGGTTCTGATGGGTTTACCTCAGAGTGGTACAAGTCCCTGAAGACACAGTTAGCCCCATTACTACTTAACACCTTTAATTGGATCTTGCAGAGAGGAGAAACTCCACCTTCCTGGAGAGAAGCGATTATTTCAGTTATTCCTAAAGAGGGTAAAGATAAACTAGAATGTGGCAATTATCGGCCAATTAGTGTTCTTAATTTAGATTACAAACTATTTACATCTATATTAGCGCGCAGATTGGAAAAGCTTTTACCTGGCCTAATCCATTTAGCCCAGACTGGATTTATTCAACAAAGACAAACACAGGACAACATAAGGAGAACTCTGCACATACTAGAACAGGTTAATAAGAACGAGACAGAGACAATGGTAGTAGGATTGGACGCTGAGAAAGCTTTTGATTCGGTTAGTTGGGTATTCCTATACAGAGTGTTAGGAAGATTCGGCTTTCAAGAAAAGTTTATTAAAGTAATTCAGACTCTATATGACAGCCCTACAGCCCGAATTAAGATAAATGGGGACCTCTCTGACTCCTTCATCTTAGAGACAGGCACTAGACAGGGATGCCCAATTTCTCCTCTCCTTTTTGCACTATATATTGAACCGCTTGCCCAACTAATAAGACAGAGCGAAATTGTAAAAGGTATCAAGGTGGTAGGGATTGAACAGAAAGTGGCGTTATTCGCAGATGATGTTTTGGTCTATCTGAGTGAACCAGAAAAATCATTTATAGGATTGTTTACACTGTTGGATGACTTTGGGAAAATATCAGGTTATAAAATAAATGTAAAGAAAACGCAGGTTATGTCCCTAAATTATACACCATCCAAAAAGTTGCAGGATACATATGATCTTAAGTGGGAAGCTAAATCATTAAAATATTTAGGAATAATCCTGCCGAAGGATCTTTCAACACTGTCACAGGTAAATTATGGGCCATTAATCTCAGAGATAAAAGCAGATATGCATAGATGGAATCTTATCTCCTTTTTAAGTTTAAATTCAAGGATAAATACTATAAAAATGAATATTCTTCCTCGGTTATTGTATCTTTTCCGTACTTTACCGGTGGAGGTGGATGATAATCAATTCAGGGAATGGGACAAATGGATTTCCCGCTTCATTTGGCAAGGAAAGAAACCTAGAATTCGATATAACACCTTACAGTTAGGGAAGGAAGGAGGAGGTATGGTTCTTCCTTGCCTGAGAAATTATTTTTATGCCTCACAGATAACCCCTCTGTTATATTGGTGTAATAGGGAATATAAGGCTAGATGGAAGGAAATAGAATTTGGATTAGTTGACAGTTTTCCTCTTCAGGCCTCAATAGCTGACAAAGGGTTGCTGGCCCAGTTGGAAAAATTTTAAAACGCTTGGATAAATCTTACATTAAAAGTATGGCAGAAGGTGGTTATTAATTCATGTGGAATTAATAACATGTTAAAACTCTTTAGATGGTGTGCATATGATACCGAATTCCTTCCCAACAGAGGAGATAAAAGATTTGAGCTATGGATAAAGAAAGGTCTTACAACCTACCTCTCATTTATAGATAAAAGAGTATTACAAAGTTTCCAAATCCTGCAGGACAAACATGGCCTAGAACATAATGACTTTTTTAGGTACCTTCAAGTACGAAACTATGTTAACCAGAGTTGTAGATATACAGACCTATCAACAGTAGAATTAGAATTTTTCAAGATTCTGAATTCGGCTTGCAGTTCAATACCTAGTAAAACAGTTTCTCGATTATATAATGCACTCTCCCATGCTAAAAATGTAAACACATTGTATATTAAAGAGAAGTGGGAGAAAGAAGCGGGGTTGGTACTTTCAGAGGAGGCTTGGGGGAAAATCTGCAGCTTTCAATGGTCCTCGACTAATTCTTTGACTTGGAGAGAACATTGTTGGAAAAACATTATAAGATACTTCAAGACCCCATATCAGGAAAAATATAAAGATACAAATGTGATGTGTTGGAGAAGGTGCGGCTCCAAAGAGGCAAATCATTTTCATATTTTTTGGGATTGCCCTAAATTAAGTCTATTTTGGGAAGGTATTCATAGAACATTAGTTAAGGTACTTAGGTCCCAGATACCTCTGAACTTTGAGACGCTCTATTTGGGGCATGTATTGTTTCTTGAACAGAAGGAAGATATAAAGTTGCTGCAGGCCCTCTTAGCGGCAAGTAAGAAATCAATCACTAGAAAATGGCTAAATCCAATACCACCTACATTAGAAGATTGGTACGAAATTATCTTGGAAGTATTTAAAATGGAAAAGTTGACTTACTCCCTGAGAACTCAAAAAGAAAAATTTTATCAAATCTGGAATAAATGGATTGAATATATAACCCCAATGCGAGCAGACTTTAGATGACTCTCCTAATGATTTATACTGCTCTTCTCATCAACACAGTAATATTGCTAACGTAAGCACCCCTAGTCTAAATGTTTGTTTTTTTTGTTTTCTTTTGGAAAATAGAGAATTAACACAAGTAAAGGGAAAGATTTGGGAAAGGGATAAAAAAATGAAAAAATTAAGTAAATAAGTACATAGGGATTGGATAATTATGTCTGCAGGCAGGAGCAAGCATGAACAAATTAGGATATAAACACCTACAATGGTTGATACATAGGCTTATATACAACATTTTGGACCAGTGGAAATGGTCCAGAAGGGTTATATGGAAACTATTATTACCATTTTTCTTAATAACTAATTCCATTACTTAGCCTAATAGGTTAGATTTACCACAGTACATAATTATCTATTTAAATGTTTATTTTCCTTTTATATCATCTCAATGTGTACTTAAGAATGTATAAATAATTGTAGTTTTATACATATAAAAAAATGGAAAAGGTTATATGTGTGAAAAAAGTACATGATATTTGTGAATTCCTTATCCAAATAAAAATAAAATTAAAAAAAAAAGAAACTAATGGTGTTATGATCACTGGAACCAAAGTGCTCCCCTACACAGACTTCTGTCACTTGTCCTAACTCGTTTCCTAACAGGAGATCCAATATTGCATCCCCTCTAGTTGGTCCCTCTATATATTGATTTAGAAAACCTGCCTGAACACATTTTACAAACTCCAAACCATCTAGACCCCTAACAGTATGGGAGTCCCAATCAATGTATGGAAAATTAAAATCCCCTACCACCACAACTTTATCTTTCCTGCAGTTGCCTGCTATCTCTCTGCAGATTTGCTCTTCCAAGTCTCGTTGACTATTGGGTGGTCTGTAATACAGTCCCACTAATGTGGCCATACCTTTGCATAAGGACTCAGTGGACAAGCCCTCTAATCTGTCCTGCTTGAGCACTGCTGTAATATTTTCCCTAAGAAGCAATGCTACTCCCCCACCTTTCATTCCTCTGCCTCGATCACATCTGAAACATCGGAACCCTGGAATATTAAGCTGCCAGTCCTGCCCCTCCTGTAGCCAAGTTTCACTAATTGCTATAACGTCATAATTCCACGTGTCAATCCACACCCTCAACTCATCCGCCTTCCCTGCAATACTCCCAGCACTGAAATATATACACCTCAGATTTTTACCACCACTCACAACCTTTCTATCAGCGGATTTGCTTGAACTTTTAACATCATTTATTTGCACCCCAGCCACACTGTCAGCTCTGGCACTCTGGTTCCCATCCCCCTGCAAATCTAGTTTAAAGCCTCCCCAATAGCACTAACAAACCTCTCTGAAATCTGAAACCCTGCCCCCTACACCAGTTCCTCAGCCACTTGTTCATCCTCCAGAGCATCCTATTCCTACCCTCACTGGCACCTAGCACCGGTAGCAATCCTGAGATTACCACCCTTGAGGTCCTGCTTTTCAACTTCCTACCAAGCTCTCTATACTCACTCTCCAGGACCTCCTCACTCTTCCTTGCTATGTCATTGGTACCGATGTGCACCACGACATCTGGCTGGTCACCCTCCCACTTCAGAATGTCATGCAATCGATCAGAGACATCCTTGACCCTGGCACCTGGGAGGCAACAAACCATCCTGGATTCTCTGTCACGACCACAGAACCTCCTATCTGCACCTCTAACTATCGAATCCCCTATCACTACCGCTCTCCTCTTTTTCCACCCTCCCTTCTGCACTGCAGAGCTAGACTCAGTGCCAGAGATCCGGCTACTGCAGCTTGCCCCAGGTAAGTCATCCCCCTCAACAGTATCCAATGCGGTATACTTGTTGTTGAGGGGAATGGCCACAGGGGAACCCTGTTCCGCCTGCCCTTTCCTCTTCCCTCGCCTAACAGTGACCCAATTTCCTGTGCTCTGCTCCTTTGGTGTAACTACCTCCCTGTAGCTACTATCTATAATCTCCTCATTCTCCCGAATGATCTGCAGGTCATCCAGCTCCTGCTCCAGTTCCCCAACGCAGTTTGTCAGGAGCTGCAGCTGGATGCACTTCTTGCAGGTGTCATTGTCAGGGACACCAGAGGGCTTTAAAAGAGGGGTGCAGAGAAATTTGTTGTTTGAGGGTGTAACTCCGAAATTTTCTACCAGGTGGGTTGTCGAGGGACACAAGATCACAAATGGTATTTTAAGAGGAGATGGATAAATTTTCTGCAAAGTTGATTAATTGTGCCTATGTGGAACTGACATGAAAGAGGAGTTATGGCTTGGGGCAAATAGGCCAGAATCATATTGAATGGTGAGGAAAGCTTAATCCTGCTCTTGTTCTCCTGTTTAACCATGTATGTCTGAATGATCCACAAGATCATGAGACATACGAGCAGAATAAGGCCATTCAGTCCATTGCTTCTGCTCCGCCATTCCATCATGGCTGATCCCAGATCCCACTCAACCCATACACCTGCATTCTTGCCATATCCTTTGATGCCCTGACCGATTGGGAAATGATCAACTTCTATTTTAAATATACCCATGGACTTGGCCTCCACTGCAGACTGTAGCAGAGCATTCCACAGATTCACCACTCTCTGGCTAAAAAAAAAAAAAAAAAAAAATCCTCCTTACCTCCATTCTAAAACGTCACCCCTCAGGCTGTAACCTCTAGTTCTGGATATCCCCACCATAGGAAACATCCTCTCCACATCCACCCTATCTAGTCCTTTCAACATTCGGAAGATTTCAACAAGATCATCTTGCTGTAATTGCATTCCTTCCTTAGGTCTACCTACCCCAACATCCATCTTTGGATCATCTACAAACTTAGCCACAAAGCCATCAATTCCACATCCAAATCATTGACAAACATTGTGAAAAGTAGCGCTCCCCAATACTGAACCCTGAGGAACACCACTAGTCACTGGCAGCCAACCAGAAAAGACCCCCTTTATTCCCATTCACTGCCTCCTGCCTGTCAGCCGTCCCTCTATCCATGCCAGTATCTCTCCTGTAATGCCATAGGAGTTTATCTTGTTAAGCAGCCTCATGAGTGGCACCTTATGAAACTCCTCCTAAAAATCCAAGTAAATGAGATCCACTGCCTCTCCTTTGTCCAACCTGCTTGTTACTTCCTCATTTGTCAGGCAAGATTTCCCTTGACAGAAACCACGCCGACTTTGACATATTTCATCATTAGTCTCCAAGTACCACAAAATCTCATCCTTAATAATAGACTCCAACACTTTCCCCAACCACTGAGGTTAGGCTAACTGACCTATAATTTCCTTTCTTTTGCCCTCCTCCCTTCTTAAAAAGATTTGCAATCTTCCTGTCTTCCGGGATCATGCCAGAATCATGATTCTTGCAAGATCATGACCAATGCATCCATTACCTCTTCAGTGACCTCTCTCAGGACTCTGGGATGTAGTCCTTCTGGCCCAGGTGACTTATCCACCTTAAGACCTTTCAGTTTGCCTGGCACTTTTTCCTTTGTAATAGCAATGGCATTCACTCCTACTCCATGACATTCACAGACCTCTGGAACACTGCTGGTGTCTTCCACAGTGAAGACTGATGCAAAGTACTTATTAAGCTCATCGGCGGCCATTTCTTTGTCTCCGATTACTACTTCATCAGCATCATTTTCCAGTGGTTCAATATCAACTCTCACATCCCTTTTACTCTTTATTTAACTGAAAAAAAAACTTCTGGTATCCTGCTTTATTTTATTGATGAGTTTGCCCTCAAATTTTATCTTTTCCTTTCTTGTAGCTTTTTCAGTTGCCTTTGTTAGATTTTAATTGCATCCCAATCATCCAACTTCCCACTCACTTTTGCTACCTTATATGCCCTTGCCTGGGCTTTTATGCAGTCCTTAATTTCCTTTGGTCAGTCTTGCCATTTGATAACTACTTCTGTGGGACATATCTATCCTGTGCCTTGTTGAACTATCCCCAGAAACTTCAGCCATCTGTGCTCTGCCATTATCCCTATCTGAATCATCCTCCAATCCACCTGGGCAAGCTCCATTCCTCTGTAATTCCCTTTATTCCATTGCGATACTGATACACATGAACTTATGCTTTTCTCTCTCAAACTGCAGTATGAATTCAATCACATTATGATCACTGTCTCCTAATGGTTCCTTCACATTAAGCTCCCTAATAATAAGGTTCGTCCACCTTATTCCAAATGCTATGCACATTTAAATACAGCAGCTTCAGTCCTGTATTCTTCATTCTTTTGAATTTTGCATCTGTGGTACAATGTAACTCTTTGCTGTCTGCATTTTCATTGGCTTGTCCTTCCTTATATTCATGTTACATCCATCATTTACTTGCAAACCTGTTGGATCATCCTCAGCTCCATCATCCTGGCTCCCATCCCCCTGCCATAGTAGTTTAAAACCATTCTTAATAGCTCTAGTAAACCTGCCTGCACGAATATTGGTCCCCCTTGAATTCAATTGCAACCCGTCCCTTTTGACAAGGTCCCACCTGCCCCAGAAAAGATCCCATTATCCAGAAATCTGAATCCCTGCCCCCTGCTCCAATTCTTCAGCCACGCATTTATCTGCCACCTCCTATCCTCACTGTTGCCTGGCACAGACAGCAATCCCGAGATTACTACCCTTGTAGTCGTGCTTCTCGGCTTTATTTCTAACTCCGTGTTCTTTTTGATCCACTATCTGATGAGTTGAAAAAGTGAAATAAAATTTTGGAAAATCTTAGATCAGGTCAGGCAGCATTAGTGGAAAGAGAAAGAGTTAATCAGGCCTGAAACCTTTCCCGGGAGCAAGAAAGGAACAAGCTAGTCTAGCCAGTGGAGATGTGGGGAGGGCAATGGATATTACAAAGGAAATACTGTGGCTGCTCAGACGCAGTTATGATCTGACCAAGCCTCTGTCTCTGTAATGTGCTGCACATTGTCTGTATGTTGTTGTATAGTGGGGCATAGCCAGCAGAGCTGAATATGAATGAAAGGAGAAGGCAGAGAAGAAGACCCAGTACTGATACAAACTGATATCTGACATCGAGTGGGGTCCTGTAGGCTGTAATATGCCTGGCCAAAAGACAAGATACAGTTAAACTTGCCTTGTATACCATTCATCCATTTATATCAATTAATAACGCAATTCATTGAGGTAGTACAAGGTAAAACAATACCAGAATGCAGGATAAAGTGTTGAGGTTATAGAGAAAGTGAACACTATCAGCAATTCTTAGACAGAATTTCAATTTTAAAGCATAGAATGATTATAATAGCAGCAATGGGCACGGTCACAGGGTGCAGCATCCAATGAGTCACCACCTTCCAGCACCATCTCTCGGTGTTTGAGAGAATAAGATCAAATCCTCAAACTCACGGTCTAAACGGCAGCAGCATTTCCTACTGTCCTTGAAGGCTTCTGAGTTATGGCCTACCAGCAGCACTACCACCACCGGCAGGATAAACAAACTAATATCACCCACCCTCCATGGTCCACCTCCCCAGCATCAGGTCTAACTGCGCTACTGACTTCGACGCACAGGGAACACTGCTCACATACCCAACATATTCCTAAAGGAGACACATTATTATTCACTTGTGTATAGTAAGATATTACCAGGTGGATAGAGGCAAGTGCAACACCACTGACTCTTGGTGATCCCTGGTCCAAGACTGCTCAAAGTGGCGAGGGAGCATTTAGCATGGCGCAAGAAACCTTAACTTCATTTGTTTGGAGCTCAGAGAACCTAAATGTAAATGGTGGAGAGAGCGCATTACCACACAAAGTACCCATCTGCCTAACCTGTCAATCACCTCCTGTCCCCCTGGCTGTGGGGTCCACAGGTTCCACACTGGCCTCGTGAGCCATCTCAGACCCCACAGAACCGGGGTGAAAGAAGTCACTGGCAACACTGAAGGGTTGCCTCAGGGAAGGAAAGAGAGAATAGATTATTCATAACCATTGGTTCTATGATAATACAAAATTAAAACATTCTTATATCACCACTCTGAAGATCTCTGATTAAGCTGGAGCTTCAAGTTAAAAAATATCTAGAAAAATCTTTACTTGTCTCAATTGTTGATGTTTCAGTGCAGAAGGACAGGCTATGATTTAAATATCTTAGACAATGATCTTAAGGAAATAAAAGTGACAATCACAATAAACATACCTACAGAACGCACAGACTGGCAATTCTGTCATCAAAAAGATTTGTGCTGCAGTGCTATATATTTCACTATAAATCAAGCAAGAATACAATAATTGAGGTGGCAATGGCTTGTATTTCATAGCAACTGCAGAAATCAAACCAGATTTCTGTCAAGAGACTCTTACTGCAGAATTCAGCCTTGCTGTTCATGTACATTAATACTGGATGGAGAAAGTATCCTTTAATTGATGCTCACTTCCATTTCACTGCACAAAGAGCACAATGTTCTTTAAGTATAACTGAATAGCCAACATGCAAAATAATATGAACAGCAATTATTTTCTAAGTGTTTGATGGCAAAGTGCATTTAAGAAAACAACCTCTCACATCTGCCACCATTTTTTCTATCGTCACACAGTTCCAGGGTGCTTTAGCAATTCAATTTGCAGTGATTAGAGATAAATGTCTGAGGCCAATATAAACCAAACAATGGCAGATTGAAAATTTTTCACCAAGCCATGGCAATCAAAGCCAGGAAGCACAAGTGTAATTTTTTTTAAACCACTGCCCAATCAATTACAGAAAATATAAAGCAAACTGATGAGAAAACTTCTGTATTTCTCCATTAAAAATATTAAAATTCCAAGTGAAAGGGAATCCTAATTTAAATAATTCTCAGAAGTTTACTTTAAAAGGATAGAATTTTGCATTCTAGGATATTATTCTAAGGATGTGCCAGATGGATTTACAAGTCAATTATCTTTGAGGTCAATGAATGGGAGGAAACACAATTGTGTGTGGGAGGACTCACAGGTTGCAGAGATTATGACTAGATTATCTATTTTTTTTAAAAAAGATCAGTTTAGCTAAAGTCTGGAGTTAACATCTCATTCAGAAAGGCAGTGAAAGATACAGCACGCTCAAAATACTTTCAACCGGCTTCAACAAAAATATCCCATTAAACAGTCATTACAGAGTTGATGCGATCTAATTGTATTGCTGCAAAAGTCTGTCCCTCCACCTTCTCTGAAACATTCTGCAATTACTGATTTAGAAATACCTTTTTTGCACTACCCACCACTTTATAACTTGCAAAGGTATTTCATGCATTGACCAAAAGAAAAACACTAACCAGTCTATTAATATCTGGATGTTATACAGTAGATCCACACATATTAATGCCATTAAAATGAAAAGTGTAGTAGGACAAGTTAGGATCAGAACCATCATTTCCCGTAGACTTATTAATAATAATGAAAGGAATACAATTAACCAAGAGATTCTTTCACTAAAATTGCTCAACATTTGAAGCACGAATCTTAACTTAAAACAGAGTTATCTTTTCCTCCTTTGCCATTGCTTATACATTAAAGCTAAACATTTATAATCTTATACAGAAGAGATTCTGGAGATGCTAGAAGTCCAGAGTAACACACAAAATGCTGGAGGAACACAGCAGGCCAGGCAGCATCTATGGAAAGGAATAAACATTTTGGATCGAGACCCTTTATCTGGACTGGGAACAGTAATATATATTTTACAATCTATTTCTTTTTCAGGACTTACTTTTAAACCAACACTACAAAAACATTTGTAATATTAAATTTGTAACTTGATCGAATTAAGGGGTTTCCACTAGGAAATACTGCTGCCTGAGATTTTCAAAATTATGCTTCACAAAACAAATGTATTCTTGCCTTTCAGTGTTCTACAAGTAAATGCCTACAATTTATCATCCTTGTGTTCAGCCACACTGAAACTAAAATAATTTCATTTGTCACATGTGTTTAATTAATCTTTTGCAGACTACCATCAGTTAAATTCAATAAAGTCCTGTAACCATTGTAACACACTGACCGTCCAAGTATCCTGATACCACAAATTGGCTAGATTATAAATTATCGTTCTTACATCAAACTTGAATTCTGTCTGCACGTTTTTTTTTTAGATTATGAGAACACTCAGTCCTCTTTTATTGTCATTTAGAAATGCACACATGCATTAAGAAATGATACAATGTTTCTCCGGAGTGATATCACAGAAAACAGGACAAACCAAAGACTAACACTGACAGAACCACATAATTATAACATATAGTTACAGCAGTGCAAAACAATGCCATGATTTGAAGAACAAATCAACATATATTAATAAAGCAAATAAAGTGTTTACTTACAAGTTGGCATATTAGATGCCCAATTCCACATTACTGGAAAAAGCAGAGTCAAATGGATCTTACAAAATTCAATTCTCCTTTTCAGGAATTAGGCACCTTTCAAAAACTGATATTTGCCTCATGTTCTTTCGTGGATAACATCTAACTGAACTATACTTGCTGTAGTTCTACACAAGTTTTGCAAGTTCTACAAGTTACATTGATCTAGATTCTAGTAGTATCCCTCTCATTCACCATTTATTTTCCAGAACTAGAAATCAGCCTCAAGATTCAAGGGAATAGATTTAGGTTGATGAGGGGGAACCGTCTTTCCCCAGACAGCAGTGAATCGGTAGAATTCTCTGCCCAGAGAAGCAGTACAGGCTACCTTATTAAATATACTGAAGACACAATTAGATTTTTGCACAGCAGGAGAACTAAAGGTTACAGGGAACAGGCAGGTAGGTGGAGCTTAGTCCATGTCCAGCTCATGGTCTTATTGAATAGCAGAGCAGGCTTGAGGGGCCAGATCACCTACTGCTGCCCCTATTTTGTAATTTTTGTTCTTCCGGTTGACCTTTTATTCTCTTGGTAAGCCACAAAATCCACAATATTCATTTAAACTAAATTTACAACTCTAACATTATTAGCTTAAATTATTATGATTTAATCTATGCTGGTGGTAATGATACCCATGTGGCTTTTGTTACATTGCATAGTCCTGTTGCTCTGCCTAACAAAACTTCAAAAAGTTATTTTTTATCACTATGGCATTTGACATTTTGAAAAGATAATTTGCTTGCTGTCTCCACCAAAGAATGTTTGCTTGAAAGTTATTGTTACATTCCTGTTCTTGAGTAGACAAAGGGGCTTATCTAAAGGCGACATAAAGGATCACAGTCTGGTGGATTAAGTAATCTGCTAGATGTAGCATCTATGGGCGTTTGGAGAGGGAGGAATTGTTTACATTTTGGATCAAAATTCTGCACCAGGACTGACAGATAATCAGTACAGGAGTTACACCCAATCCTGAATAGGTTCGGCTCATGATCAACCTGACCAGTGCGACCCCTCCCAACTTCACATCACATATTTCAATGACAGTTTGCTATCTGTCCTTTTGTGGGCCTCCGAATGATGTCAGTTTTGTACACACTCGTTAGGAATGGAATGGACATTATCCAAACTGATTACACTTGAATCTCTTTCAACCAGAGAGCAGGGTCATAGCATCACTTCAACATTATATTTAGCCTTGTCTACCACAAGATTCTCAAAATATCAGTATTAACTTAACACGGGAAAGAACTGGTTGAAAATAGGTATGAGTTCAAAAAGGGAAAATTACGGAACCAGGCAAGGTTCAATATTTTGCATGTCTTTATAGTACAAGACTTGATTGTTTTCAACCCAACAATAAGAAATATTAACTACTTTGTAATAACTACTTCAAATTTTCCATCAATTTGTGTCATAATACATGAATATTAACATTCACAAAATTCACAATTCTTTAAGAGATTACAAATTGTTCATGGTTCATGCATTTGTACAAAAGACCTGAAAATATGGAAAATTATACCATATCCTGCAAACCTAGAGGGCTCCTAGACTATGAATCTTCAAGTAACACTTCTCTATATTGAATAATTCTCTCTAATCTTGCAATCCCAATTTAGAATAAGGGCAAGTAATCAGTGCTCAGTTTATCAATCTTCCTTTCCACATCATTTTAACAAGCAAAAATAAATATCGCATGATTCAGCTCCACCAAATTAAAAGTAGTGGATGGGGAAATTAGGCTAACGGTTCGTTAATAGATAAACTTGAAATATTTCACAGTTTTCAATATTCATGCTAATTTGAATATTAAAAACATTTTGGATATCTATTCCCCGATGTACTCAAGAGGCTCAGAGAAAGCAAAGATAAAAGAAACAGGCTTAAATTTTTTACTGAAAAGAGTAACAAGCCTGAAAGAAGTTTGTGAATTGGAATGATTTTGAAACCAGTGAAGATGACCAGAAATTGAAAGAGGTAAACAGTATAACTCAGCAGGAAACATTAAAAGATTCTACAAAAACAAACATAAACAACAAGACCACAGGTGGGGAAATTGAGGAGGAAAGATATTAAACAATATTCTGCATCTGTGTTAATAGTAAACTATGCAAAATAGATATCCAACTTTGTAGGATATCAATAGTTTAGTGGGAGTGAGGAACTTAAAAGTAATAACATTAAAGTGGATAAAGCAGATCAGCTAGTTTGCAACCCAAACCTCTGGGGGTAGGTCCAATATATCTTAGATTCTGGAACAGTCCTGGTATTTTGCATGGCAGAGTTTGTCAGGAATGCTCTAGAATCATTAAGAATGTAGGAAAAGGACCCACTAAAAAATCTATCATGATTAGGCAGTAGTTTTATAATGGTGTTATCAAAGAAATATCACATCTGACAAATCTAGGTTTTTGGAAAATGTACTAGGGTAACGAGGTGGAACATCTGGATGCAGTTTAGTAATTAAGTGGCTTGGTTGAGATGTAGATATTGTGAAAATAAAGGAATCATTTTCAGGTTAGAGGCACTTCCACTTTACAAATGAACAACTGTAAATACTTTAAGTTCGACAGTAAATTGTACGAGACCTCCAATGTGTTTTATCTATACATTAGATACCAATCTTACAGTATGTTTTCTGATTAAAAATGGTGGATATATGCGAATTATAGTAGGAAGAGATTAATCGGAAGGAGAAGATAGATAAATCAGGCAAACTGAGTGATCACAATAAACTAAAAAGGGAAAAACATAATTAGAATTTCGCAATTCTAACTTGGCACATTGACAGAAACAGTAATTTTCAAAATATGTTAAATATAAAAGCTGCAATAGCATCTTTGCTTAAATGTAACAAAATATTTGTTTTGAATTGTTTTCCTTTTTAAAAAAACTCCATAACTTCTAATCAATTTGTACCATTAAGATTTAGAAATTGCCTGCTGTACAGAGGGCAAAAAGCCCAAGCAAAGAACAGAAATGAAGGACTATGAATGTAACTGATACTCAGAAAATGCAAATCTCTGAGCCATTCCACATAATACGACAGTTGGGGCTAAAATACTGATGCCATCTGAAGTTTAGTACCACCAGATTTTGAGGGAACTAGTATGGACTATTTCAAATGTCTTATACAGTCCCTGTTCTAATAGAAACAGCAACCACCATGCTAATGACTTTTTATTTTCTATTTCTCAGACGTGTTATGCTTGTTTCAATGAAGTGTATCAAACTGAAAAGAAGTTGAATTCATAATTAGATGAAGAATACTATATCTATTACATACATTAGCACAAGAGATTCTACAGATGCTAGAAATCCAGAGCAACACGCACAAAGTGTAGCAGCAACTATGAAGAAGAATAAAGAGTCGGCATTTTGGGCCGAGACCCTTTATCAGGAGTTTATGAAATACATTACCTTTAACAGAGAGTAACAACTTCAAAACTCAATCTAAACTACAGTTAAAACACAGGATTATCCCATTTTTAAACTGGCAACATCAATTCATCTCATGAGAATAAAACGAAGAAAAAGTCTGTTACTTCATTACATTTGTCACCACTTCAACCTGCTCTACATTTTTTATTATCTTTTAACTCCTTTAGAAATACTACTGCATTTATCTGCCTCTTTCCAGCTGTTTCAAGATTCCAACCCATATCTTTATTACTTTGAAATTCAAGTGTTTTAATGCTCCTTCCTGGCCCTGTGCTTGCATATTTCACAAATTACATTCTCAATGGTGCTGTCCAGGCTGCCAGTTCAACATTCTTCGTAATCGTTCTTGCTAAGGCTCACTGCATTTCAAAGCAACTTCATGGTACTTGCTACAAATTTCAAAAATCTTCAAGCTCATCATCACAGTCCTTAGTCCAACTTTGATGCATCATTTCCTCATTACCATCTTCTTTGATCCCTGGAACTCTCTGGTAAACCATCCATAAATTTTTGAAGTTTCAGAAAACAGTTTCTATCCTCTTCAGTACCTTTGATTGAATGGTTGTTGGCCGCCTAGGCTTCCTCTCTGGAACTCCTTCACTAAAGCTCTTGTCTGTCTACCCATTAAAGTCATTCCTT
This sequence comes from Mobula birostris, assembly GCF_030028105.1. NCBI lineage: Eukaryota > Metazoa > Chordata > Chondrichthyes > Myliobatiformes > Myliobatidae > Mobula > Mobula birostris. The sequence goes on along the minus strand of NC_092383.1, from coordinate 51,520,151 downwards.
AACGGTCACCACTGACCCAACTCACAGCAAATTATGCAAGTAGGCCCTGAAAAACAAAACAACACTCCATCTTAGTCTGTGTCATGGTTGTTATTTTATCAGGACTCCTCCACCTTAGCACACGGCAAGTATCAAAACATTTTCTAACATTTACAAGTCAATCTACATCATCTTGCTCTCCCCCATGACAGCCTGAAGATACAAACTTTCTCCAAATTATGCTGACACAACTTCCTTCACATTCAGTCTTTGTTTTGGCATTTGCAGCAACAGTTCTGGCACTGATTCTGGTAAAACTGCAACCTCCCTGCTCTCCCCCCCACTCCCACCCCCGTTTCTCAGTCAGAACCTCAATATGTAATACTTTACCTTCATATATTACAGTAGCCAAATATTTAAAGTTAATCTGAATGAAAATCTCCAGTTTATAATTAATAGATTTCTGAACCAAATTTAAGAAAAATCCAAACCTCTGTGGATTCAGTTCAGTGAGATTGTTCATGTTTTCCATCCGATGCAGATTTATAGAACACATTAAATTTACAAAAATCCATTGGCCTGCATTTTCCCACCATGAGGTTTGACACAACCATGCAGGCAAGCCCAAATGCTGACGCTCTGAATTTCTGGAGAGGTCTTGCCGCTGCATTCCTTAGGAAATATCAACAACTTGCTTTAAATTATTTTCATTATAAGCATTTTAATTGTTCAATCATATTAATATTTAAACATTAAACACTTTATTTTGAGAGTTTGAAAGTTTGAAATTGTCAGAGACACCCACAGACATTCAGATATCGGCAGACTTTGATGGTAATTATACCTGGGCACGGCTTAGTGGCTGTCAAAGCATTTCAGTGAGCGGTGTCCTATATCCACAGGGCACCATGATAAGGTTTGCTCAATTTACCAACCGCAGACCTACTCTGGGTAAGTGCGGGCTCATAGATTGGTGAGTAGGAAATTTCCCAAGGAACATTCAGGTAAATGTAGAATGAAGGATACTCAACTTTTATTTCTTCGCTGAATAGATTTAAATTGAACTTAATTTCCTGAACAATACCAAAGACTTAATATGCAGCCGTACCTCTAGGCAATGCAATTACAATATCAAAGCTGCTCAGCCTCCAGATGTACCCAATATGCATCACTGGTGTTAAAATTGTCATAATCAGCAAATACAACATAGCAGCTTGTTTTGTTTGATCACAGCTACAGAGGTACCTCAATATCATTCTCCTGTCTATAATCTGCATCTTTTGCTACCACTACCTAATAGACATCAGTTAACTTCAGCTTTGAAGATTCAATTAATCCATCAGTCTTTTGAGGAAGGCTTACATGCCTTAAATGTGTTTTTGTTCAAATCCTTGAATTTGTAGCTCCATTTTAAAGAGTATATCCCTTTAAGATTCTTTATCTCAGTATGTGACTCTAATTACTTCCCACACCTCAACTAGATCAGTCTCCAGACATACTTCAAGCTCAAAAATTTAACCGTGCACATGCTGTATGACAGAAGTGACGTTGACATAAAAAATAATAAATTTTCTTAACAGCTCATTGCTGAAATCCGTCAATGCACCAGTAATGGGCACCTGGTCTAACATCAAATATAGTCTTTGGGATTCAATTTATTTTTTCTACTAAATTCATTAATACTAATAACAACACAGGAAAATGAAAACGAATTATCAAGTGCAGACTAAATTCATCACCTGCTTTCACAGAAAAGATTTTTTCCTTGTTCTCCATCTACTTTTAACACGTAACCTTCACCATCTGTTACGGATGATTCATTAGGGGACATACTTCTGTCTCCTCTAGTGGTATTAATTCTTTATTTAATTTTGTAAGGATGGATCAGCTGCATCTTGGTTTAAAACAAGGTATAAACCTTTAAATTCCTTCAAAATAACAAAGGGAAAATGAATACCCTTTAAAAGACAGAATCAGAGGTACTAGAGTTTGCTCATGAGGATTAAGCATTTGGAATCTTTTATTAATCAATTTAAATTTCTAACATTATGTGTTCAAGTTTGCCCTTCCGTTCTTACACTACAGATGTAGTATGTCCTGAAATATGGAGGAACAATGGAAACCTTAACTGCAGTAGGATAACACAAATATGGATACACAAGTGTAGTGCATTCCACATTTGGGGAAAAAAAATCCTGAGAATCTTACCTGAAAGGTAACCTTGTGATTTTAAGGACCCATGGAGAAATGTTTGATGCAATAATATACTGCTTGTTACGGCCACCTCAAGGTAATCACTGGCTACAAACATGAAGGAGGCAGTTCATCCACTTTCCCAAATGTTGGAGAATAAATGAGCAGACAAATATTACCATTTAATAAAAAAAATCCATGAACAGGATTAGAAGACACATAGTCATGCAACATGAAAAGGGAAAATGTCAGGATGAAATGTTATTTGGATTTGCTGTTTGTCCTTGGGCAGAGCACCGAAAGATTATACTTCACTTGTTAATTTGAGATCGACATGGGATTTAGATTTAACCTTTAAAGTCCAAAGAACTTCAGTCTTAAAAATGGATATTCTTGGAGGTTAATTGAAGTGGCTATATAAACCACCTTGCAGAGAAATACAGTCCTAATAATTATCTTTGTGAAATGTCACATATCAAATCTAGAGTTTTTACATAGACCTTTGCACAACCTTATTTAGAAGATTCCTCAAGTATTCTCCTAATCTTTAGCTAACACCCAGTAAAGAGAAAACATTTTCACCATTGAAGAACAATTTAAACAGTTTTTGAATATTTAAATATATGTGTCTGCAAGTCAAATTATTCAATTTCTTTGGTGATTTTTTTTTCTCCTCCTTCCTATGCCAACACTTATTCTTCCTTTGCAATTCCATCCAATTCAAGTATGTAATGTTGAGGCTTTATAAGGCACCGGTGAGGCCTCACTTGGATTATTGTGAGCACTCTTGGGCCCCTTATCTAAGAAAGAATGTGCTGAAACTGGAGAGGGTTCAAAAGAGGTTCCAGGATTGAATGGCTTGTCATATGAAGAGTGTTTGATGACTCTGGGCCTCTATTCACTAGAATGGAGAAGAATGATGGGTGACCTCATTGAAACTTATCAAATGGTGAAAGGCCTTAATAGAATGGATGTGGAGAGGATGTTTCCAATGGTGGGAGAGTCAAAGACCAGAGGACACAGCCTCAAAATAGTGAGACATCCTTTTAGAACAGATGAGGAGGAATTTCTTTAGGCAGAGAGTGGTGAATCCGTGGAATTCCTTGTCAGAGGCAGCTGTCTGTTTTGTATATTTGAGGCAGAAGTTATAGATTCTTGATTGATCAGAGCAGAGCATGGGGGGGAAGGGGGGGGGGAGGCAGGAGACTAGGACTGAGAAAAAATAGATTAGCCATGATGAATGCCCCTATATCTTAAGATCTTAATCAGCAGGTTAGTCAACTTAAATCATCTGGATATTAATAACCCTTTGTATTGTTTTGTATTTTAATAGTTTAATAATGGTGGAGCATTAATTCAATCGGTAATAAGATTAAATGTTTTGAAATATACCGCAGTACACTGTCAGTCATTTATGTTTGTATTGATCCACTTAGACAGACAGAAATTATCCCATACGGATTATCTACTTTCTATAATTTAATCCACTTTAACTCTTTATCAACCTTTATAGTTCAGAACATCTATTACCAGTAAATGATATAATCGATTGATTTGCTTCAATTCCCTTTTTCAATTATAGGCAAGATGACATTATTTACTTCGTGTTTTAATTTCTTCCACTTTTTTAAAAAAAAGATAGGAACTAATATTAGAAGAAAGACTGATTGAGTTACTCCTAATAAAAATTTGTTTAGTGTCAGTGTGATTAACTTCAATTTTGGTTTTTGAACACTTGCCCTTATTGTTTTGGCCATTATTTCACTCAGTCCCTGGTTAAAATGTTTCAATCCTGTGTTTATTTAAAAAACTTAATGAAGACTGCTCCCCCATAATTAACTCCAGAGAGAGAGCACATAAATGCGTATTAACTCGGGGAAGGCAGATCAATGGTGATAAAGCAGTGAGTTTGGGTAAATCCAAGGACAGTTTGTAGTGTGCAAAGATCTGGGAAGAAATAAATAAAATGATTTAGTATTTATAATCAACCAGCGCCGCTTCCTGTGACACCAAATATGGCACTTGTCCATAAAAGACAAAGGTGTTCTATGGTTCAAAGCTTTATCTGCACTCTGCTGCATATAATTAGAGGTTGCAGAGTAGGCCTCATCATTTCTGAGACAGGTGGATGTGGGATGCAAGATTAAAAACAAATCAGAGCCACAACTCTTTGGGTTTTCCTAAAGATTATCAAAACCGCCTTCTGGATAAACAGGACGAGGGTAGAAAAGAATCTTTTTAAACTAAGATCACCTAACCTAACCGGCAGCTAGCCCCCACACTCAGACACGTTAATCCCAAGTTGTAAATACCCCAGAAAAGGTCGTACTTTAAGAAGGGGGAGTTACATTTTGAGGACATCTCCCATTCCAAATTCTTTATCCTTTAAAGGTTTTTTTTAAAAAAGCAACGCGACTTCTAACAAAAAAGTACTACACGAATGCATTTAAAAGATTTTTCTTCAAGGACTAGTTAGAATATATTTTAAGTATACCTGCCGTCTGAAGTGCCTTTAAGTGAATCTGCATTCCCATACAGCTAAATACTCAGTTAGTCACAAATAGCTGCATTTCCTTGTGGTTTCTGACAAGCATTTGAAATGTGGTTACATAGCAAACTATCGTTCATGGTCTCCTGGATCAGTTCAGTAAAGCTGCAGCATATTTTCTGCAATGCACATACAGCTCTACCTCCCCGATTCCTGATTAGTGAATATTAGCCTTGCCAGCTCTCGGCAGAATTAAAGCAGCAAAGCCCATTAACCGTTTATCAAAATTCAATTCAACAACGCAGTTTGCTACGAAATTTACATTAAAAAAATCATGCATGTCTTAATGATCTTGTAACATCCACGTCTTCTCCAAGTATAGCAAGAAAGTTGCAGTACCTCCCAGAAACTGTCAGTCGTTTCCTCCAATCCACTGGATTCGTCGTATGAACCTGACATCTTCTACACGATACCAAGACCTTGAATTATCTGTATGGTTACGCCGCTTCAAATCTTCATGCACTGCAGAGGCAAAAACGGCCCAAGCATTACAGAAAACCTCATGCACGAAACTAAAGAGGTCACTGCAAACCTTTACAGCCCAATACCTTCACCCTTGCAGCCTCGACACATACTGTAACATCAAGAGCACTGCCTCAACAGGACGGAAAATAAATGCCACATTGAAAAATGGGTTATAAACAAACAAACCTGATCACACAGAAATCCCCTCCGTTCTCAATGACTAAACCGTAATTCCCACTTGGCCTATCCCAATGCGTTTTGCACGATAGAGGCTGCGAATTAGTGCCTGGCATTAGTTGAGCTGCATCCCTCAAAGGACATGTGACAGCCTGCACGCAATTTAGCCACACAGGTTCACGGGCCCCAGTAGCACAGGAATTTTATCTATTCAGGTTCAGGGCAGCAATCGGGGGCAGTGTAGTGTAAATAATACAGCTGCAGGGATTCCAGTGACATAACTGCTACATAAACAGCTGAAGGGATTTATTTTCCCTTCAAATCACAGGAATGGCAGCACGACAAACGTTCCATATACAGTCCAAATCACTTCTATTGCATTAGATTTTCAGTGAAAATAGGTACTAGATTTCATTTATTTTTAATCAGCATTTTAAAATCAATTTTATGCAAAATAAATTGACAATGGCATTGGCCCAAGGATAAAATAAGCATCAAATTCCGAACAGATGTCACCAAATACAAAAGGCTCATTATAGAAATGGATAGTGACCTCCAGATTTTTTTTTGTCTCAGTCTCTCGCATTCTCTCCCAAAGATATTGGGAAACAATTACTTGATTAATAAATGTTAGATTCAGGCAACATTCTTAAGGTGGCTTTCTATAACACAAAAAACACATGAAACTTCCTCTGAACTTTGTTGCAACCAATTAGTCACATGGAACAATTCTTAAAGCAACTATTCCTGCCTACAGGCCGAAACAAAACAATAATGATTTATCTGGTATATATATTTTTTCCACACATGCTCAGACGCCAAGTTCACTGTGCCCAATTTAAGGCATATATTTCAGGCTGGAAATACTCAGCAGGTCAGGTCGCATTTGTGCCAGGAGAAACAGAGCTCACGATTCAGGGTTGAAGACCGTTCATCAGAAACATAGAAACATAGAAAATAGGTGCAGGAGTAGGCCATTCGGCCCTTCGAGCCTGCACCGCCATTTATTATGATCATGGCTGATCATCCAACTCAGAACCCTGCACCAGCCTTCCCTCCAAACCCCCTGATCCCCGTAGCAACAAGGGCCATATCTAATTCCCTCTTAAATATAGCCAATGAACTGGCCTCAACTGTTTCCTGTGGCAGAGAATTCCACAGATTCACCACTCTCTGTGTGAAGAAGTTTTTCCTAATCTCAGTCCTAAAAGGCTTCCCCTTTATCCTCAAACTGTGACCCCTCGTTCTGGACTTCCCCAATATCGGGAACAATCTTCCTGCATCTAGCCTGTCCAATCTCTTTAGGATTTTATATGCTTCAATCAGATCCCCCCTCAATCTTCTAAATTCCAACGAGTACAAGTCTAGTTCATCCAGTCTTTCTTCATATGAAAGTCCTGCAATCCCAGGAATCAATCTGGTGAACCTTCTTTGTACTCCCTCTATGGCAAGGATGTCTTTCCTCAGATTAGGGGACCAAAACTACACACAATACTCCAGGCGTGGTCTCACCAAGGCCTTGTACATCTGCAGTAGTACCTCCCTGCTCCTGTACTCGAATCCTCTCGCTATAAATGCCAGCATACCATTTGCCTTTTTCACCGCCTGCTGTACCTGCATGCCCACTTTCAATGACTGGTGTATAATGACACCCAGGTCTCGTTGCACCTCCCCTTTTCCTAATCGGCCACCATTCAGATAATAATCTGTTTTCCTATTTTTGCCACCAAAGTGGATAACTTCACATTTATCCACATTAAATTGCATCTTCCATGAATTTGCCCACTCACCCAACCTATCCAAGTCACCCTGCATCCTCTTAGCATCCTCCTCACAGCTAACACTGCCGCCCAGCTTCGTGTCATCCGCAAACTTGGAGATGCTGCATTTAATTCCCTCATCCAAGTCATTAATATATATTGTAAACAACTGGGGTCCCAGCACTGAGCCTTGCGGTACCCCATTAGTCACTGCTTGCCATTCTGAAAAGGTCCCGTTTATTCCCACTCTTTGCTTCCTGTCTGCCAACCAATTCTCTATCCACATCAATACCTTACCCCCAATACCGTGTGCTTTAAGTTTGCACACTCCTCTGTGGGACCTTGTCAAAAGCCTTTTGAAAATCCAGATATACCACATCCACTGGTTCTCCCCTATCCACTCTACTAGTTACATCCTCAAAAAATTCTATGAGATTCGTCAGACATGATTTTCCTTTCACAAATCCATGCTGACTTTGTCCGATGATTTCACCGCTTTCCAAATGTGCTGTTATCACATCTTTGATAACTGACTCCAGCAGTTTCCCCACCACCGACGTTAGGCTAACCGGTCTATAATTCCCCGGTTTCTCTCTCCCTCCTTTTTTAAAAAGTGGGGTTACATTAGCCACCCTCCAATCCTCAGAAACTAGTCCAGAATCTAACGAGTTCTGAAAAATTATCACTAATGCATCCACTATTTCTTGGGCTACTTCCTTAAGCACTCTGGGATGCAGACCATCTGGCCCTGGGAATTTATCTGCCTTTAATCCCTTCAATTTACCTAACACCACTTCCCTGCTAACATGTATTTCGCTCAGTTCCTCCATCTCACTGGACCCCCTGTCCCCTACTATTTTGGGAAGATTATTTATATCCTCCTTAGTGAAGGCAGAACCAAAGTAATTATTCAATTGGTCTGCAATGTCCTTGCTCCACATAATCAATTCACCTGTTTCTGTCTGTAGGGGACCTACATTTGTCTTTACCAATCTTTTCCTTTTTACATATCGATTAAAGCTTTTACAGCCAGTTTTTATGTTCCCTGCCAGTTTTCTCTCATAATCTTTTTTCCCCTTCCTAATTAAGCCCTTTGTCCTCCTCTGCTGAAATCTGAATTTCTCCCAGTCCTCAGGTGAGCCACTTTTTCTGGCTAATTTGTATGCTTCTTCTTTGGAATTGATACTATCCCTAATTTCTCTTGTCAGCCACGGGTGCACTATCTTCCTTGATTTATTCTTTTGCCAAACTGGGATGAACAATTGTTGTAGTTCATCCATGCAATCTTTAAATGCTTGCCATTGCATATCCACCATCAATCCTTTAAATGTCATTTGCCAGTCTATCTTAGCAAATTCACATCTCATACCTTCAAAGTTACCCCTCTTTAAGTTCAGAACCTTTGTTTCTGAATTAACTATGTCACTCTCCATCTTAATGAAGAATTCCACCATATTATGGTCACTCTTACCCAAGGGGCCTCTCACAACAAGATTGCTAATTAACCCTTCCTCATTGCTCAAAACCCAGTCTAGAATAGCCTGCTCTCTAGTTGGTTCCTCGACATGTTGGTTCAAAAAACCATCCCGCATACATTCCAAGAAACCCTCTTCCTCAGCACCTTTACCAATTTGGTTCACCCAATCTACATGTAGATTGAAGTCACCCATTATAACTGCTGTTCCCTTATTGCACACATTTCTAATTTCCTGTTCTCCGACCTCACTACTACTGTTAGGTGGCCTGTACACAACTCCCACCAGCGTTTTCTGCCCCTTAGTGTTATGCAGCTCTACCCATATCGATTTCACATCTTCCCGGCTTATGTCCTTCCTTTCTATTGCGTTAATCTCATCTTTAACCAGCAACGCCACCCCACCTCCTTTTCTTTCATGTCTATCCCTCCTGAATATTGAATATCCCTGAACGTTGAGCTCCCATCCTTGGTCACCCTGGAGCCATATCTCTGTGATCCCAACTATGTCATTATCATTAATAACAATCTGCACTTTCAATTCATCCACCTTGTTACGAATGCTCCTTGCATTGACACACAAAGCCTTCAGGCTTGTTTTTACAACACTCTTAGCCCTTATACAATAATGTTGAAAAGTGGCCCTTTTGATGCTTGCCCTGGATTTGTCGGCCTGCCACTTTTACTTTTCTCCTTACTGCTTTTTGCTTCTACCCTCACTTTACACCCCTCTGTCTCTCTGCACTGGTTACCATCCCCTTGTTGTGAGCTAACCTCCTCTCGCCTAGCCTCTTTAATTTGATTCCCACCCCGCAACCATTCTAGTTTAAAGTCACCTCAGTAGCCCTCGCTAATCTCCCTGCCAGGATATTGGTCCCCCTTGGACTGGGAAGGAGACAAGAGGCTTGTTCAGCAGCTGCAGTGAGAGTGCAGAAAGTGGTGTTTCAAATAGGGTAAAGCTAGGGCAACTGTTGGGTATAATTGTTTAAAAAGGTTACCTGCTCAATGAGAACAATTAAGGAGTGAAAGTACATACAAGAATATAGGATTTGCAAAATGCAGACTAGGAACATGAACCCATCCAGAAATCAAGTTACCTAAAGTTTTAGGATATTAAGTCCCAAAGGCTGCAAAGCTCCCAGATGGAAGATGAGGCATCACTCTTCAAGCTGGTGCTGGCATCATTGCAATAGTTGTAACAAATTGCTCAGCTTGGTTTTTTCTTGTTCCTCCTCTCTCCAGGGAATGGTGGCCTTGCTCAACCCAATGAGGAAGGGGCATCTTCCTGCTCTGCCCTTACAGCTCCTGCTCTCCCTCTCAAACTGCTCCCATTCAGCCGCTGACCAGATTGCCATATCTGCAGCCTGTCCCTCTGGTTTCACTGAACAACACAGCAGTTGTTTCTCAGTCCTGTCAATCCACTGATTCTTCGCCATTGACCAGACACCCCAGTTGTGACCGTGCAGTTAGTACCTGCAGCTGGGTTATCGAGGTTACCCACGGCTTTGCCCGCTCAATCATTAGCCGTCCATGAAGCCCACGAGATAGAGCTAAATGGTGGCCTCAAACAGGTGAGTGCCTAACTAAATATTGTACAAGATTCTAATTCATTAGTTTGGTTTGGAATATTTAATCTGCGATGACAGCAATAGTCAATGAGAAACAAGAGAGGACTAGTGAAGGGGAGATGAAGTTTCAGATATTATATTTGTATACGTCCTTCATTCACCCTGGGTAGAGAGGAGCCGTTAGGATTATTTTCCATTTCTTCTCCCTGTGCTTCTAAAGTGGTAGTTGGCTCAAACTGCAGGCAATATGCCAGTTACCCAAACACTGGACAATACCTGCATGGTCCACTGTCTCTCATTATGCAACAGCTGAACATTGAAGGGGAACTGCAATTCAAGCCACTGTGGGGCAGCTCCCACAACATGTGTTTGTGCTCAGATTGTATTGTGTCGCTATGGGAGAATCTACAAATGTAGATAATTCACATGCTTTCTTCATCTGCTGGTATCCAGGGAGGTAACATAGTAGCTCTTTTAAATATTAGCTCACCTACAAAAGCAATGAAGAGCTGTAATATTATACAAATGTCTTCGGCTACAGTCAAAGACCCTGGCAAAGCCCAAGGCCATAATCACATTGGCAGCCTCTGAAAATGTGGTCCTTTCCCAATTCTAAGTTTGATGGAGGTGAGGAGAAAGGGGAGAAGCAGATTTTAGTGTGGAAGTTCTTAACATCTGCAATGTTTTCATCACTATGGTTCATGTCTAATGATAGCTCCTTGAACACATGGACGACGTGGCCTTCTGTCAAGAACACTACTTCTCCATCGTTGGATTCAGCAGCTTATCCTGCTCCACGTACCCTTTATCCTTGCTTTTTGAAGAGTTCTATTTCAAGAGGAGTGCCCATTTTTGCACATATTTTGGCAGACAACTGGAATGAGTGAAAGGTCTGAAGTCAGCAAACTCCCATCACAACTTCTTTCCTTCCTTGCAAACATCTGCTAGTTAGAGAAAACACTGAACACTTGTAGAACCACCAGAAAAAAAGTTAGCTGGTAAATAGTTATTGAGTCCTTTTAATAGGGAGAGGGATGGCACATCCTGCTTCTTCTTCCATGTTGATGGTTATAGGGAAGCTTTACTTGGACTAAATAGACAGTGGACTGACATTGTGGTTTACCCCTCTGTATACTCAGAGTTAGGCATTCACTGCATGTACAGGAACACTCTTTCCACTATGACAACTGGCTCAATTTTATCCACAGACTAATATAGGGTGTCATCTTGGGAGGTTTCAGGGCTGCCATATGCATCCAGACCCACATTTCGGGCAGAGACCATGTGAATAAAGACGTTGTTGGGATGGATGTAGGATGGGAAGGGCAGAGAATGGGGCACAGGAAGGCAAGTAATGGAAAGGTAAGAACTACCACTTGAAGTGAATTACCTGTTCATCTTTGAGTATGGTGTCTCTAAAGTTAATAAAATGCTGAAAAGAAAACAAACTCTTGACAGGGTTGAAAATGACAGCTATGGAAAGTAATGGGAGCCAGCGTTGAGATTTTGTGGCAAATGCACTTCCCTCCTTGGAAAATAGACTGTTCTGAGGATTCTTGAATTAATGAAATAAATAGTGTACTGAATGCACTCAAGGAACAGGAAAATTATTTACATTGGCTACAAGGTACATCTGCATGATCAAAGAAGGGCTTTTAGTTCATTACTTTGTAAACACTAAATAGACTCCCTACTTCTGTCTGCTGTGCCTGCCTATTTCTGGAAAGGTATTTCAGTACGAGTTCAATTTCTTCCAAAATTTGGATTTTACACATCAAACTAGCTGGAGATGACATTGTAAAACTATTCTACTACTTACAAGCAAAATCATCCACTCAGTATGCAAACTCTTAAAATGCAATCACCATTGGCCAAATTAGGCATTATTAGGCATAGTTTGCATTAATATTCTTCAAACTATCAGTCCATCAGTGCACTGAGTCTTCCGCTTGTCCACCGGAGCTCAACTTGTAACAGAACATGGAGATCAAAACATTCCTAAATGACATGAGAGCAGAATGTTTAGGATTCATTGCCTTCACAATTTTCTACTTACTAATAATCTATTCTGCAGCCAAAGAGAAGCAGACATTTCCTGTGAGATAAAGAAAAATTCCCTGATATATCTCGGGTCTCTCTTGTTCATCTGTCAACAGCTATCTCCAGCACACTGTCAAATACTCAACAGCAAGTCCCTATTTATCCACTTGGCAGGGAAAGGTACACAGAATAATAATGAAGACATACAAAACAGTGCAAAAATATATTTTTCCAAAAAAAAAGATGCAATTACAACTAACTCTTGTTAACCAACTAGATGCACATCACACCCAAGAATGAGAAATGTCAATCAGTTATACTTCCAATTAAAAAGATCACCATGGCTTTCTGCAAAACCCCTACAAACGAGATCGGGTCCATATTAATAGCAAAGAATTGGGTTTCTCTGGTATTAATATTAACTTGGCCCTGCTTATTAGGGTTTTGGTATTCTGAAATAGTCACATGATTTTTCAGACAGGACACACAGCTGCAGTGAATCAATTCTTAACAATAAGATGAATGAGCCAAAACATTATTGACTGGAGACTAACAGCAGAGGTTGAAACCAGACTAGTTAACAAGGAGAAAGGAAGTCATTCCTGGCCATGTTTTAAACATATACAATATTACACAATTTAAAAATATACCCACTGATTCTAAATTTAAGCAAGAAGAATACCACATCTAAAATATGACTGTACCATGCATGAAAAATTGTCAGAAAAGTCACTTTTTTTCTCCCTAACATCTTATTGATTAAAGTCTCTGCATGGTGGCCATTTCAGTTTTTAAATCTGGTAAAGAAAGTCTCACTCACCTAAACAACCTAACCTACAGGCAAATATAAAAATCTTAAATAAAAAGCAAAACCTCTGGACGTCAGCTGTTCATTTTCTCTTCTTCTTGAGTAATACTGCTTCAAGGGTTGGGAGGCAACACACTTAAACTTGGGCACTACAACCTTTTTTATGGATGGGTGGAAGATTTCTGATGGACCAGGTGGGTGCGTAGTTTGAGGTTATGAGCTGGTTCTCAATGCCATTCTAAATGCTCCTTCTCCACTTAAACTGGGCATGAGTCAGTAGGAATACTGCATTTCTCAAAGAGGCTCTGAGCTCATCCTTCATTCTATCCATCTGGCAATATCTGCACGACCCTGTGCTTCACAACCAAGCTTAGGAGGCATGTTACATTTCAGAAGTACAAATACTTGATTCCTTTTATTAGTCTAGAACTTTGAGAATCAGGCTTCTCCAATAGCTAGCTGGATAAATCACTAATTGATACTAATTGGGCTGAGTTAGGAAGAATCATATGGATCATTTCTCCTGAGTGGAGAAGACAAATGAAATTACCCAATGATCCCTGCTGGAAAGTATGTGGATGAATAACAGTTTAGTGGGGATGTATTCCTTTACTGACAGTTGCTAAGCAAACACATGAAGAATGACCACCTTAAGGGAGGGTAATAGAACAAATGACTTAAGTGTATTTTGGGGAAAAGAATAAAACCTTACTTTATTTAATAAATAATGGGATAAAATAATTGTGCATTATGAAATTAAACAGTTTGTAGCAACCATCTTAGTCACTGGTTTGTGTTTGTGCTATCAGTAAGCTAAATCAATGGTAGTTTTTGCTCACCCAAGCCATAACAATGCTGGCTGGGTTGAGCTACACACCTTCCAAATTATTTCCTGTCACAGTGCTTTTGATACAGAGCCATACAGGAGGCTAGTGAAAAATACAGTACATGTCAAGAGTCAATTCCAAGTATATTGCAAAATACGTGAGAAATACCCAGATCAGGCCACACTTATGGAACAAAAAACAGTAAAGAGCTCAGGCTGAAGTTGGGCCAGCATTAGGTTAGAAAAGAAGCTGAAGGGGGTTTAAGTAATGTGCTACATTGTGATTCAATTTAACTTTCAGTTGTATGGACCAAAGTATTCTTACCTGGTCCTGAACATCTGCTTCTGGTTCTGTCATGCAACTACCACCTGTACACTTACATAACTTTCCCCTTATACTTGTCCAGTTACAAAGTATTTCACTTAAGTTCAAATAGGAAGGAGAGGTTACTTTTCTTTCCTCTACCTCCTCACTCAAAACACAGAAATCTGACACAAAGTCAAAGAGTAATGAGGAAACTTGCATTAACTGACTGCTTGTCACCATATCTGCCTCCTTAAAGCAGCCCCTGGCAGGTAATAACCTCAGGGAAAGAGATGCACCATGGGCAACATCAAGTATCACTTCACCCAAATGGATAGATGGGTTGGTCTACGTAATGTTGAATCAGGTTTGTGAGTCCAGCAAGTGATAACTGACTTCCAATAGGTAATTGATCATTTATTTACAAACAGTAAAAATTCAACCAAACATTCATATTCCAAGTTACAGACACTCCAAAGCTGAATATTCAAACATACATACATTTAACAAACATACTTAGCTAAAAGTGCACATAGAGCATACCTTTCCAATCATCATGTGCACCCTTACAAAACAAAGGAGCACAAGCCCCTTCCACATGCCATTTAATATACCCAGGATATTTGAAACGGACACCAGGCAGCTATCCAATGGGAAAACCAGCTACAGTTTCTAAACTAACCAATCCTGATGGAAATGACTGCCGATAATCAGAGTAAGGCACGCCCCCACAGGACAGTCAGCAAATGATAGGTCAGCATACACTGGGGCTAAAGACTGAACCTCCAGGGAGCCAGATGAGGAAGAAACTCTGCTACCTCTATCTCTACCTCTAAGCAGACAATCCATCAAACACAGTCATTTGAAATATTCCTGGTGTGGATTTTTCTGTGAATACTGTACATTTTAAAAATTGGAACATTTCGGGACATGAATAATGTGATTTTAGAGATATCAAATGACTATTTTACATTTTTTAATAACACAAAGAGCATGCTTTGTGTTAATTACATTGATAGAACATAGATAGTACAACACAGTACAGGCCCTTCAGCCCACATTGTTGTGCTGAACCTCAAACCCTGCCTCCCATATAACCCCCCCACCTTAAATTCCTCCATATACCTGTCTAGTAGTCTCTTAAATTTCACTAGTGTATCTGCCTCCACCACTGACTCAGGCAATGAATTCCATGCACCAACCACTCTCTAAGTAAAAAACCTTCCTATAATATCCCCTTGAACTTCCCACCCCTTACCTTAAAGCAGTGGTGCCCTGGGGAAGAGGCACTGGCTATCCACTCTATCTATTCCTCTTAATATCTTGTATACCTATAATTCTTTGATGCTCAAAGAAAAATTTAAAATGCTCTTGGGCAAGACTGCTAATGATAGAGTTTGGAATCAATTAGGCTAGGATAAGCACAGCTCCCAGCCCACAACACCAATATAGCCAGAAAATGACATCATTGCTGGTACCAGAGGAAATAAAAGGTCATAAAGGCTTTTCAGAATCACTGATGTTAGCCTTACATGTTAGTTTGGGATAATGTTTGCAGTTTACTGTTTTCTTCTGAATTCTCACTACCCAAAATTGAACATCTCTTTTTTGTAGAACAAACTGTATGTGTCCATGAGAAAAATTTTAAAAATTAATCTGTATTCAGTTATTTTAATAACTCACATTGAAAATAACAAACTTCAGGTAGGTAACCAGTTTTTTTACATTCGTGGATTATATTTTTAATGTGATTATTTTTAAAAATCAGAATTATGCATTGACATGACATAAAAAAGTGGAAGTAGTAGAAAAAGTGGCTCCAAACAGAATGATGGATCCTGTATGTTATAAATAAAGGTACAGAGTGCAACAGGAGGAATTTAAGGTGGGGGGTTATATGGGAGGCAGGGTTTAAGGGTCAGCACAACATTGTGGGCTGAAGGGCCTGTACTGTGCTGTACTGTTCTATATTCTATGTTCTAGGAATGAGTTCATAATGACTTTGGTGCCCAGAGCTGGAAACTATTCAATGTAGCCAAACCAAAGTTCAGGAAGGATGGGTAGGGCTTAGAGACAGTGCAGAAGAGATTTATCAAATTGAGAGTAGAGATACAAGATATTAGTTAAGCTGACATAATGCTAAAGTTTGCTTGCTTTTGGAACAGTAGAGGTTTAACACAATTTGATAGTAGGTACTTAAAATCATGAATAGTCTAGACAGAGGAAATAGACTGAAATCGATCTCAATTGGCCAAAGTTCAAGAACCTGAGGACAAGGAACAGAGGTGATTGATATAAAGATACAAGGTAATTTATGTAGTGAATGGTTGGAATATGAAATATACTAACTGGGGCGGGACTGAGGTGATGGGGTTGAGGGAAACATAAGTAGTATTGAGCAGGCGTTCAACTGTGCCATTTGGAATTGGACAAATATTTTAAAAGAAGAGGGCACGAGGAAGAGGGAAAACTGGCTTTCTTGAGTGCGCTGGCATGGACTCAGAAGGCTGAATGGCTCCTGCCTATTGTGATCTTCCTGTGGTTAGTTCAGTGGTATCCACGAGTTGCAACAATATACTGACTTAAAAAGTTAAGGCAACAGTCAACACTGATGGCTCCTGTAATCATTTTTACTTACTTTCCACAAGGGGCACTCCACTTTATTGGATATCCATCAACATAAAATGGATGTATAGAATGTACAGAGCACGGTCCGTGGTAACAAAGTGACTCGTTCCAGGAAAATGTATAGAACGTACAGAGCACAGCCGGTGACTCATTCCAGGTAAATGTATAGAACGTACAGATCACAGCCCGTGGTAGCAAAGTGACTCATTCCAGGCAAAATATAAAACGATACAAGACTGAAATGTTCCAAAGACTAACCACTGGACAACCCAGTCACAGTAAATTTAAAACTGAGGGGTAGAGTACCCCAGGAAAGGAGCCATTGCTTCATGACATTAGAACAGGACTGCTGTCAGGACAACTGAGTCAGGACTCTGTCACTTAAAGAAAGCCAGTGTTTATTAACAACATCGCACCTTGAATTACACAGGTTGCATGACTGATTAAGCCCATGTATTCAAAGAAATTAAAGAGCAGGGGCAATATGAAGTACAAAAATTTCTTCTAATGGAAACAGGGCAAATTTTCCCAATAAATGCCTTGTGTGAAGGATAATTACATACAAGTCATGCAAATAATACCAGTCACTTTCAGCAAAGTGATCACCAGGCTTTACTGGAACAAAAAAAAGAAATTACAGCAAGAATGTAGGTCATACGAATTCTCAAGACTCCGCTATTCGATTAGATTAAGGTTGGTGTGATCATTGGCCTCAACTCTTTTTCTCTGTTTCCTGTCTCATGCAAAAAAACTACAATGGCCTTGCATAAAATTAATGTCTCTGCATCCTCCATTCTCTAGGGTGGAAGCTTCTAAAGATTCATAAGCCTAAGAAATCCATTCTTAAATATGCATCCTTTAATCCAAAAACAATTGCTAGATCTAGACTTCTCCATCAGGGAAAAATGTCTTTACCGGATTTAGCCTGTGAAGATCCCTCAGAACTTCACATTTTTAACTAAGGTTTTCTCTATTCTTCTGAATTTCAGGGAACTATCTTTCTTTATAAAGCAATCCCTTCATGCTCGGAATCAATCCAATGAAACTTTTCAGCATTGCCTCCAAGGAAAATTGGGAGATCAAACACTGGAGATGATACTCAGGATGGTCCTACCATAACCCTCTGCAAATACAAGACCTTGTTACTTTTCTATATCATACAATTAAGGAAAAAGCGGCAGTTACCATATTAATTCCCTGCTAGATGTGTGTATTTGTACAAGATTTGCACCAGATCTCTCTGAAAGCCTTTTAAATAATATCCCGAGGTTTACTAAATTTACTTTCACCATAAATGCAGATGGTTGGGGATAGAAAAAAAGTGAATTTCAGTCACTATAACCCTGTCTATTTCAGTTCATACCAAACATCTAATTGGTTAGCTTTACTTAAACTCCACTTTCTTGTTTTACTTTTGTACTGCCATTGCCAAGAGTAACTTATAATTGCAGAGTATAATTTTTATTCAAGTATTTCCACCTTATTATGGTACTCCAGACTAGGATTCCACCAGTTAACAGGATGCAATGACCTGGATACTTGCCCTCTTGACATTTCTTTGAAAACAATTAATTTCAATACGAAAAAGCTCCAGCAATTTTAAACCAATCTCAGCATACATATGAAAAATTAACGTTGATTACAAAGACTAATAAATACAGATCCTGCTAGCTACTGAATTAAATATTTTTAAAATGTTGAGAAAGTAACCCAATAAATTTGATTTTGACTTTTTAGGCTTAATGTAAAGTCACCATTTGGAGACCCGAAAAATAAATTGTGCTGGGCACAACCTACCCAATCTATAAACAACATCCTGTCACCCTGTCCAAGAAACAGTTTTACGGGTTAAAAAATATTCCAAGAGGAATGAAAATATCATCCAGTAAATAAGGAAATGTTCCCCTACAGAAAAATAATCCATGATTTGTTCTTGATGTTGACTGCAAGCAAAGAGCACTTATATCTAGACGCTTTCAAAATTTCAGGGTGTTCTAACCACTTTCCAGTCAATACCACAAATCTGAAATGTAGTCACAGTTTTAATGTTGAAATTAGTCTCACCTGTGGGCATAACAGCATCCATGATGTTGGAATTCATTGCCCATTATCCAAGGCACGATAGAGGACTGTGCAGCTGAATCAAGTCTTATCCACTTACACTTCCACGTGAAAAATTTCTTCATTACCATTCCAAAAGCCATCACTTCACTCTGCCCTGACCCACCTGGACAGCGCCAACTCTTACGTCAGAATGCTGTTCATTGATTTTAGTTCAGCATTCAATACTGTGATCCCCTCCAAGCTGATCACCAAACTTCGCCAGCTTGGTATCAGCGTATCACTCTGCAATTGGACCTTGGACTTTCTGACTAACAGACCCCAATCAGTTAAGTTAGACAACCTCTCCTCCTCCACTCTCACCCTGAACACCGGCGTGCCTCAAGGCTGTGTGCTGAGCCCTCTTCTGTACTCCCTTTTCACCTATGACTGCGTTCCTGTACATGGTTCTAACTCCATAATCAAGTTTGCAGACGACACCACGGTGGTTGGTCTGATCAGAGGGGATGACGAGATGGCCTACAGGGACGAGGTCCAGCACCTGGCTGTGTGGTGTGCCGACAACAACCTGGCCCTTAACACCCAGAAGACCAAGGAGATCATTGTGGACTTCAGGCATGCCAGGAGTCACACTCACGTCCCCATCTACATCAACGGAACTGTAGTGGAGCATGTATCAAGCTTCAAATTCCTTGGTGTCCACATTTCTGAGGATCTCACCTGGTCCGTGAACTCCTCCATCCTGATCAAAAAGGCGCAATAGCACCTTTATTTCCTGTGGAGCATGAAGAAAGCTCACCTCTGTCCCAGGATACAGATGGACTTTTACCGCTATACCATTAAGAGCATACTCACCAACTGCATTTCACTGTGGAATGGCAATTGTCCCGTATCGGACCGCAAAGCACTCTAGTGTGTGGTGAAAACTGCCCAGTGGATTATCGGCACCCAATTGCCCACCATTGAGAACATCTACCATAAACGCTGCCTGGGCAGGGCGAAAAGCATTATCATGGATGCATCTCACCCTAACCACGGACTTTTTACTCTCCTCCCATCTGGTAGCTGCTATAGGAGCCTCCGCTCCCGCACCAGCAGACACAGGAAGAGCTTCTTCCCTGAGGCTGTGACACTGCTGAACCTCTCATCACAGCGCTAAGCAGTACTGCATCCATATTGTACTGCCTCAGTACTTTCATATTTGTGTGCTGTAGCACTTACTTTTTATTCGCAGTTATTTTGTAAATAACACTATTCTTTGCATTTCTGGTCAGATGCTAAATGCATTTCATTGGCTTTGTATCTGTACTCGGCACAATGACAATAAAGTTGAATCTAATCTAATCTAATCTAATCTTAGAGTAATCATAAAATGTCTGTTTACAAATCCACAATCGAAATATTGACCTTCTCAAAGTGAAAACATTGCAACCAACTAGGGCATGGTTTTAGGAGCATTGAAATTTCAGGGTTGGCTTTTTCATGCTAACCTGAGTTCAGGCTAGCTTTAGGCAATTATTATACATTTCAGACAAAAACTTCTTTCTTGTTAAGATGCAAAATATTATTCCGCTTTTTCCTTCAAGGTAGAGATATCAGATAACTTGAGCAAATTTAGAAGAGGTCATCAGAACTTGTTGATCTGAGCCTAGGAGTGAAAAAAAATCCCAACACACATGTACTTCTACAAGAATTCTAAACATCAATAATAAGATTCTTGTGTTATATCACTCAATTCCAGCTGATATCATTAGATAACCCAATGATTCATGAGATAATAGGTTTTAAAATTATTTGCTTTGTATAAATTTAACTGTTTCCATATACACAGTGGATTCTAATTAAATTGGGCCATCGTTTAATCATGGTAGCCACTTATTTGGGACAAATTTTAAGGAACAAAAACTAGTCAAGACAATATTCAGGATTCCCATTGTTTATTTGGGACACTATGCTGCTTAATTAGGATAGGAGACTGCTGCTGAACAGTTACTTACTCACGTCAACCACGTGCACTTGTGTAGCCATTAGAATTAACCATGCTTAGAATTAATCGTTTTTAAATACCATCAGTTGTGTTCAAAATGCAATGATGTTTGTCACTGATAGTTGGTGAGAATTAAGCAGTAAGAAAATTCAGAATTGTTTTGCTCAGTGCAGTTTCAAGCATTCAAGCCTGGAAAAGCTAGAAAATGAAACGATTTCACTACCTCGGCAAGTTAGGAATTACAAGGAATTTGAAGGTATCGACAATTATCTTGAATGTTACAATGAAAATAAAGATTTGGTGGATGCATCATCAATAGCATTGCACGAAGGCAGTCCACTATCTGCACTAGGTGCCTGCACTGATTTTGTTCATTTACAGTCAATCAAAAGGACACGGCAGCATGCACTGGTTGAATTCCTCCATCGATGTCTAATAGAAATCAATACACGGTCTTATAGTACTGCATTAGTGTTATAAGTGTTATCATTTGTTCTGTATTTCATTTAAATACATAATTTGTTGCTCAGTTAAACAGTGGTTTATTTTTTAATACCTTTTTAAACTATTTCCATGAAACTTCCGCTAATTGGGGCAGCAGCTTAATTGGACCAAATTGTGCTGGTCCTAATGCGTCCCAGTTAATTGGAATCCACTGTAGCCCCTTTGTAAGGTTAACCATTTGCTTAAAATTGAGCCTTCATGTATAGCTCTATAAACTCAATTCTTTGTTCCAATTGTTATTTTCCTTTGCAAAGCAAAAGGCTGAGAGAACCACAACTGTCCACTTTCATGAAGGCTGTCTCTAAAATTTCACCTATGGAAGTAATCCTGAGATAAACTCCACTTGAGTACAGGATCATTGCAATATTATTCAAAGGCTGAAATGAGAGTTTGAAAGGAGCAGTAAACAGGCATTCATAGAAACACAGAGGAAAGGGAAGGAGGACATATGGGAAACAATAAAATAATTTGTAATTTGCTGAAAGGTTTCTCCTTGCAGTCTTTCCAAGTTAACCAGAATTTTGCTAGAGTACCAAGCTAAGTGGTTTTGGATGTTTTTTTTTTGACAAAAGTAAATTTTCAGTCTTTTCTAATACCACACAATGTTACTCCATAATCCCATTATATTAGAGACTATGGGAAGAGTAATCTGGAGTTTTTAGACAATAATTCAGGGAAAGCTAATAACCATAGGCCAGGATGCACTGCAAACTTTTTTTTTACTAATTTTAATGTTTAACTGGTCCTTAAATTATTGAATTGAGAGAATAAAAATCTCAGTTTTGTAATCAACTTCACTGTAATTAATTCTATTTATGAGCCTGATAAGCATAGACCGTTTTGTAATTGCATTTGCATGTTAATTAATTTAAATATGCATTCAAATAAGCATTATAGAAGAAAGGGAGAGTGTTTACCATGATAGACATATTGCATATCACCTGTAGAACAGAGACAGAGAAGCACTTGCAGGACTGCTTTGAGTTGGTGAACTGGACGGTATTCAGGAACTTTGAATATGAATGGATATGCCACAGTTGCCACTAACTTCATCAAGACCTGTGTCAAAGAGTGTGTGCCTTCAAGAATATACTGGATATGCCCAACCAAAAGCCATGGATGAACCAGGAAATTCATTGTTTGCTGAGGGCTGGATCACACTTTGGAAAGTCTGGTCACCTGGCTATAATTCTATTCCCTGAGTATATGCAGAGACTGAAGACTGCAGAACCTGTAGTGAGGACCAAGAAGGTATGGACAAGGGAAGCACAGGAGTGCTTACAGGACTACTTTGAATTAGTGGACTGGACTGTATTCAGGGATTCATCTTCAAATCTGAATGGGTATGTCACAGTTGTCACTGATTTAATTAAAACCTGCCTGGATAAATGTGTGCCTATGAAAACCTACTATACATACTCAAATCAAAAGCTGTGGAAGAACCAGAAGTTTTGTAGTCTGCTAAGGGCTAGGTCTATGACATTCAAGGCAGCTGCATCACTGCCTGGTTCGGGAATTACACCATCTCGGATGGCAAGACCCTGCAGTGGATAGTGAGGTCAGCTGAGAAGATCATCGGGGTCTCTCTTCCAGCCATTACAGACATTTACGCTACACACTGCACCCGTAAAGCCAACAGCATTGTGAAGGACTCCACGCACCCCTCATACAAACTCTTCTCCCTCCTGCTATCTGGCAAAAGGTACCAAAGCATTCGGTCTCTCACGACCAGAATGTGCAACAGTTTCTTTCCCCAAGCCATCAGACTCCTTAATACCCAGAGACTAGACTGACATCTACATCATTCATTATTATATTGTAATTTGTCCTCTACTGTGCCTGTTGTCTTGTTTATTATTTATTGTACTACCCTGCACTGTTTTGTGCACTTTATGTAGTCCTGTGTAGGTCTGTAGTCTAGTGTAGTTTTTGTGTTGTCTTACATAGTCTAGTGTAGCCTTATGTTGTCTCACCCAGTCTAGTGTAGTTTTATGTAGCAGCATGGTCCTGGAGGAACATTGTTTCATTTTTACTGTGTACTGTACCAGCAGTTTGCGTTCAAAATGACAATAAAAAGCGACTTGACTTGGTGACCCAGGACTATACAAGACGACCAGGTATAACTTATGGAGGGCTATCTCCAGAGCAAAGCAACAATTCTGAATGAGGTTGGAAATGAAATCGCTGCACGTCAGCTCTGACAGGGTTTGCAGGCCATTGCTTCCTACAAGGTAAAACCTAACACCACGAATGGCAGCATTGCTTCACACCAGATGAGCTCAACACCTCACATGCCCACTTTGAAAGGGAGAATAAAACCGCAGCTATGAGCATCCCTGCAGCACCCAGTGATCCTGTGACCTCTGTCTCAGAGGGCGATGTCCAATTGCCCTTCAAGAGAGTGAATTCTTGCAAGGTGACAGGCCCTGATGGAGTAGCTGACAGGGCGCTGAAAACCTGTGCCAACCAAGTGGCGGGTGTGTTCAAAAACATTCTCAATCTCTGACTGCTACAGTTGGAAGTTCCCATCTGCTTCAAAATGGCAACAATCCTACCAGTGCCCAAGAAGAGCAGAGTGAGCTGCCTTAATGACTATCGCCCAGTAGCACTCACATCTACAGTGCTTCGAGGAGTTTGGTTATGGCTGGAATCAACTCCTGCCTCAGCAGGGACCTGGGCCCACTGCAATTTGCCTATTGCAACAAAAAGCCTACAGTGGATACAATCTCACTGGCTCACCACTTGGCCTTGGGTCACCTAGACAACAGCAATACCCATGTCAGTCTGCTGTTGATTGATTACAGCTCAGAGAGCATCACAATCATACCTTCCGTTCTAATCAACAAGCTCCAAAACCTAGGCCTCTGTAACTCTCTGCAATTGGATCCTCGACTTCCTCACCACAGTCGTTGGATCAGAAATGACATCTCCTCCCTATCACAATCAACACCGGTGCATCTCAGGGATGCGTGCTTTGCCCACTGCTGTACTCTCCTCACACCCACAACTATGTGACTAGGCACAGGTCAATCGCCATCTGTAAATTTGCTGATGTTGGCAGAATTTCAGATGGTGACAAGGTGTACATTAGCGAGGTACATCAGCTGGTTGAGTGGTATCACAACAACCTTACACTCAACACCAGTAAGACCAAGGATTGTAGACTTCAGGAAGGTGGAAATCGAGGGACACACACGCCAGTCCTCTTTGAGGGATCAGCAGTGGTAAGAGTGAGCAGTCCTAAGTTCTTGGGTGTCAACGTCTCTGAAGATCTATCCAGGCCAACATATTGACAATATTACAAGAAAGGCATGACTGCAGCTATATTTCTTTAGGAATTTGAGGAAACTTGAAGACCCTTGCAAATTCCTACAGATGTACCATGGGGACCAGTCGAACTAGAGCATCACCTTCTGGTATAGAGGCCACTGCAGAGGATTGGAAAAAGCTGCAGAGGGTTGCAAACTCAGCCAGCTCCATCATGGGCACTAACCTCCCCAGCATCCAGGACACCTTCAAAAGGTGATGACTCAAGAATGTGGCACTCATCATTAAGTACCCCCACACCCAAGACATGCCCTCTTCTCATTGCTACCATCAAGGAGGTGATACAGAAGCCTGAAGACACACACTCAACATTACAGCGACAGCTTCTTCCCTTCCATCATCAGATTTCTGAATGGACATTGAACCCATGAACACTATCTTACCATCTTTGCTCTCCTTTTGCACCACATTCTTAATTTTTTGTATATATTTCTCAATAACTTTTTAAAAACTGAAAAGTACTGTTGCTGCAAAACAGCAAATTTCACAGCATACGCCAGTGATACTAAACCTGATTCTGATTTGGGTGGGCAAGCCCTTTCCACATGCTCTCATTTTCTTTCTGCTATAACAGCTCAAGGTGACTGCCTGCATCTGCATGCACAGTCCAAATGACTGGTAAATTAGTGTTAAAATTTTATTTGTTCTCCAGCTAACTTTCCCATACATTACATCCCATCCCTATGACAATGCACGAAGGGATTGTTTGATTAGCTGCTCACTAAAAGGAGTCTGGACCCCAGTAATGTTAAAACTAGGATCCCCTCTCCCATCTCTAGCATCCAACCATCAAACAAACTCTTCCATTCTATCCCTTACCTAACCTTTTCCCCCACAAAGCTGTTTAATCTCCAGACAGAATAGTTAAAGCAGAAACTCATCCAACATTTTACTAACCAGTTAGGTTTCACGTCCTTAATGAATAAATCTTTACTTGCGAAGTAGGTATTCTGTTCCTTTCATCAAACCACCTGGTAGAGCACACAAACAGAATTGCACAAGCTGCAGAGTCCGCTTTCTTTTTTAAAGATTTATTTACACTGATTCAATATGACTTATGCTTTTAATAGCAAACTATGGGAGGGAGAACTTCTCACCACAGGAATTAGAAAGTATTAACTATAACACTCTAACAACTGTAAAAAGAGGAAGTGATGGTGAATGACTCTTCCCTACAAGTTTGAACTGTTGCCATAGGATGTAAACAGTAGAAACACACATTGACTACCCTTCAATCTATATTTGGAAAGTCCTGTTACTCTTAAACACAATCTCCAAATAATTAAAGGATCTGAAAGAACCATAAAAGTCCAAGCATTAAGACAACTACATATTTGTGGTAAGAATGGGTTCTGCCATGATTGTCTTTAAAATGCTTTAAATAAGTCAGCAATATCATGTTAAATTTGCAATACAATCTAAAGGCAAAGTATTTGGGAGCTTGCAATGACAAATTAAGAGGGCCTCCAAAGTTGTTTTAAATTTGTCTGTTTATATACAGTAAATGCTATAACCCTCATTCAGAACATTTCTTTGTAGGCCTAGTTTTGTGAAAAGAAGAGGGCCACTGACCTTCAGATTAACCTTTGGATAGGGCAATGAGGTGAGAATCTGGATGTAAAGAATACATGGCTCAATGCTTTAAGGAGCGCTCGCTTTCCCTTACTAATATCTATCCCATTCTCCACTTTACCAGAGCAGATTATCTGGTCATCGTCACATGCTGTTTGTTAGGAATTGCTCTGCCTAAATTGGCTGCAATGTTTCCTAGTTCACAACAGTGACCACAATTTAAAGAAATACTGTGTTGCATTTAAAATACTATAGATGACTAAGCAAAGGATGTGAAAATATATTAAATAATGCAAGTCTTTCCAAGGGCCAACATTTTTGCCTGATTTTTGATTAGGTATAACCATTAAGAAATTTGACTTCTCCAGAACTTTGATTGTGTTGCTCTGGATTTCTAGAATCTGCAGAATATCTTGTGTTATTAATTTCTTTAAGTTTATTTTGGCATTCCAACACAGCTGATTAAAATCATATGGCAGTGACAAAAAAGGGAAAAAGGATTTCAAGCTTTCCCGGCAAATGAACTCTTCTTGGGCTTCCAGGAGGGTACAGGTACTGATTTTAGCCAATGTTTGATGATAAACTTAGCCATCCTCATTAGGGATGGTGGCTGAATTCCTGTTCAGGGCAGCATCCCTGATAAAGGTGGCAGAGTTTGTCATCAAAGCATCTGTTAAAATGAATACCTGTACTCACCCTGGAAGATCGAGAAGAGTTAACTTGTAAACAATGTGTTGTAAATATTAGGAAAAGGAGTCCATTTGACTCATTTTTCCACTGTGGCCTCTAGAAGTTTGAATCCTGTTTCACAACTCTAGCCCCTACAATTATTTATTTCCAGTGCAGAAGTCACCATGGATTCTTTTTGCACTATTTTTGTTCTAGTAGAATATGCTATATCCAATAAACCTGTGCAAGTAAATTTTTCAAAATCTGTGCTAAATCAGCAACATCCTGTTACTCATCCATCTCATCACTTGCTCCTAATTTTGAACTAAAGAGTTGCAAATTAACATTTCACAGAAGCTCCTCATTGAGGTGAATCTCTTCGCCCATCCCTTCCAAACAGAATGCCCCAACTTGGCAAACTTTTATCTTAAACCCAAACAATGCGCTCTGTTGCCTAATTTAGAATCTACGTTGTATGATTGTCAATTCACCTTCCAAGTTTCAGTAATCACACTTTCTTGTTCACTTTGCTTATTGATTCTATAGAAAAAAAGTTTAACCATTTATTGCATTTATTGTTCTCCCTCAAAATATATCACCTCATATTTTTCCATAGCTAGCTGTCTAATACCAACCAAGTAACTTGGAAATTTAATCAAATTTGCATTTGTGTAAATCCCTAAAGGCTTCATAATCAAATACTTTAGAAACGGAAATACTATTGAGGAACTTACCAGCTTGCTTTATACTTAATGACACTCTGTTTATGGTCTCGACAAATTTTGATAGTGACTGGGTCAGATGCATTTTATGATGTTTGAGAAAATGGGGTTCAGGACCATCACTTTAAACAATCCCGTGATGCAAAGACCAGTTATTAACAATTTATCTTTCAACAGCTCTACAAGCAGTAAATACACTTCTCAATATCCTAAACCTTTATATCAAGGCTCCTATGCAGCCTGTACTCAGAAACTCACTGACTTTGCACCAACACTGTATTCCAATTTCAGTACATGCATTACTAATCTGGCATGTTTTACAATTCTCCATGAATACTTTACTGCTTTTGAAAACTTAGCTCCAAATTAGGACCACGTAAGTGTTTTGTAACAAATTATAATCTTTACAGCAAATTCCAATTTAATCCATCTCCTACTTCACTATCTCAACTGAAACATTCATTATTGCTTTATTACGTTAAGCATCGAGCACTATAATACCCACCTGATGGCTTCCTTTGTTAGATCATCTGTAAAACTGAGGCAAATTAAATGCCTGCTGCCCCTATCCTAAATTCCACCATTCACCCAGCTACCTCTGTGCTAATTGCGCCACTGACAACTGATTAAATAAAATTCAATGTTTTGAATACAATTGAAAGGCCTGGATAGAATAGATGGAGAGGTGGTTTTCATTAGTAGAAAATTTGAAAATCTGAGAGCACAATAAAGGCACGGCAGTGACTATATTTCATTAGGTACTTGAGGAGATTTCGTATGCCACCAAAGACTAGCAAATTTCTACAGGTGTACCATGGAGAGCATTTTAACTGGAGCATTTGCAAGTACGGAGGAACAACTACAAAACTTAATTGATATAATTGTTGAAGAAAGTGCAAAAATGGGTCTATCAATTGCAAAAAGACAGAATGTATGGTGATATCCAAAAGGAGGAGAATCCTATCTGCAGGCTGAGAATAAACATGGAAGACATAAAACAAGTACAGAACTTTTGCTACTTAGGAAGCTGGGTGACATCAGATGGCAGGTGTGACATGGACATCAAAAGCAGAACAGGGATGGCAAAAGACACCTATGAGAATGAAGAGTATACTGACCAATACTAAACTAGGCATGACAACCCGCCTCAGAGTACTGAAATGTTACGTTTATCCAGTTATGTTATATGGCTCAGAATGTTGGACAATATCTAGTAACATGAGGAATCGAATTGAAGCAGCAGAGTTGTGGTTTTTGAGGAGGATGCTAAGAATATCATGGACGAAATGAATATTTAACAAGGATGTCATGAACAGAGCAAACACAAAAAGAGAAATAATGTATGAGATCATGAAAAGGCAACGTAACTTCATTGGACATGTGATTAGGAAAGAGGAGTTAGAATGTGCGGTAATTATGGGAAAGATTGAAGGGAAGAAAGCAAGAGGAAGTCAAAGACAAATGATGATGGAAACAGCAGCCAGAGAACTGGAAATGAATACCAATGAAATGATCCACTTGACAAGAAACAGGAGTGTGTGGGCCATGGCAGTCAAAGCTCAAACTGGGCATGGCACCAGATGGTGATGATGATGATGATCACAATTTGGTATGGAGGGGCCACTGCACAGGATCAGAAAAAAAACTGCAGAAGGTTGCAAACTCAGTCATCTGCATCGTGGACACTAACCTCACCAGTATTGAGACAATGCCTCGTTAAGCACCCCCATCAACCAGAACATGCTCTCTCCTCATTGCTACCTTCAGAGAGGAGGTACATGATCCTCAAAACACACATTTAACGGACACCAAATTAACCATGCATTACAACAGTGGTGTGGTGAAGAGCATCACTGAATGCATAACATGTCAAACCTCGAAGTGGATGGGCTACAGCAGCAGAAGACCACAAACATGAACTCACTGGTTACTTTATTAGGTATGGGAAGTAGCTAATAAAATGGCCATTGAGTGTACATACATACCTTATGGTAATTTGTAGACTTTATTTATTGCACTGTACTGCTGCCACAAAACAACAAATTTCACAACATATGCTAGCAATATTAAACGTAGTCCTCATTCTGAAGGGATGTCCCTTTAGAACTGAAATAAATCAGGAGGAATTTTGTCAGGAAGGAGAGTATTAGATCTGTGGAATTTGTTGCCACAGTAGGCTGTGTCATTGGGTGTATTTAAAGTAGAGACTGAATGGTTCTTGGTTGATTAGGGGATACAGGGAGGTAAGAGAATATGGTTGATAAAAAAGTAATCAGCCATGATTGAACGGCACAGCGGACTTCATGGTCTAATTCCATTCCTATATTTTTTGGTTTAATTGGGTGAATTGGACCACGAGAAAAATGCCCATGTCTTCACCCCTCCTGTCTCCTCTCTAAACCTGCCCAGCTGTTCAGTTGTAAGATACCTGCATCATTCAATTCCCTTTAAATTTAAGCAATCTCCCTTGGCATCTATGCCTTTACATGCCAACAGGCCAAGTCCAGACTTTCCACCCAAAGGTTTCTCTTTAAAACATATTAAAGCAAAACCCAAGTCTTAACTATGCTCTTCCCTTGGATTCTGTTTAAGTATCTGCAGTGATCCTTTTCCAGATCAAAATAGCAAGTGTGCACAATCCTTCGAAAATATTTGAGAGGACTTGCTTCATTTTGACTGCAACATGCAATATTTCAAAAATAGGCATAAGATACAGTTAAATCTCAAAGGAAACAGCTTTCTACATCAATGCAAAGTCAGCCTAGTGGCTTTACTAAATGCTGATTATTCAAAAAAAAATTACATTATGTGTTACTTGCAGAAAGAACAGGGCATTCAGCTGGACTGGTCAGTTGAGAACCTTATTGCCTTGTTTATACCTACCGAGTGTGAGCATCATGAGCTAGGCTTGGTACTAAATCCACAGAAACAGATTCTGTGGAGCTGACCCCAGTTTGAATTGTTGTATCAGTGGAGTGCAGCCTCAGATAAACATGTACTCCCTGCCCTCCATTTTTCCCATTTACAGACTACAGTGAAAAGTATGAACAGAACACGCAAGGCAAGCATGACAAAAATTAAATAGATTAAAGATCACTTCTGACTTAGACAGAGTCAAACTGAAATCATTAAAGCAGATAAATCAAAAAATATATTTGAATATTCTGTCATACACAATGAAACCTCTATTGTTTTGGTTTTAATTGTGCGGCTGAATAACCTAATACTTAACCACTCCCTATCTTCTTTTCCCCAATCTAGCCATTTTAGCTGAGGAACTTGAAAGGTATTTCATAATATAATTATGGAACTGTATTTTAGTAGATAAGCTTGATGTCTTTAGCACTATCAGACACTTTGAGCAGTTTCCATATTATATATAGTACATTTGCATTTGTATTCCACAGAAATTTGAAGTTCCAGATCTGAAGTAAATTTATTATCAAAGTCATGCCACCATTCATTTGCAGACATTCACAGTAAATACAAAGAAATACAATAGAATCAAAAGCCACACACATAACGGACAAACAACCAATTTGCAAAAGACAGCAAACTGTGCAAGTGCAAAAAGAAAGCAGTCAATAGCGAGAACATAAGATGAAGAGTCCTTGCAAGTGATTCCATTGGTTGTGGGAACAGTTCAGTGTTAAGGGAGTAAGGTTGGGTGAAGTTATTCTCTCTGCTTCAAGATCCTGATGGCTGAGGGATAATAAGTGTTGTGAGTGCTGAGGCTCCTGTACCTCCTTCCTGAAGGCAGCGGTGAGAAGAGAGCGTGACTCGGATCGCGGAGTGACCCTGATGATGGACACAGCTTTCCTGTGGCAGTGCTCCGCACTTGCTCAGTGGTGGGGAGGGCTTTACTCACGATGGACTGGGCTTTATCTACTACTTCTTATAGGTTTTCTGTTCAAGGGCATTGGTACTTCTATACCGGACCATGTTGCAACCAGTCAGTATTCTTTCCACCAGCATCTATAGAAGTTTGTCAAAGTTTTAGATGACATGCTGAATCTTTGCAAAGTTCTCAGAAAGTAGAGGCGCTACTGTGATTTCTTTGTAATGGCATTTCAATGCTGGACCGAGGATACACCCTCTGAAGTGATAATAGTGAGGAATTTAAAATTGATGATCAGGTCCACCTCTGATCTCCCGATGAGGACTGGCTGATGTATCTCAGATTTCCTCGTCTTGTAGTCAGTAATCAACTCCTTGGTCTTGGTTAAGTGGATGTGCGAGTTCCAAGTAGGTACAAAGGCTTCTATGGAATATAGGTAGGCAAGGTACATGGCAGATGGAATACAATGTAGGAAGTAAGAGTGACATCATTCATCTTGGTTAATGAAAACTAGAAAAGTTAAATAATGAGAGATTGAAATTTGGTGTTCTGAATGATAAAAGAAACATGGATGGTAGTTTGCTTCCCAGGTGCCAGGGTCCGCGATGTTTCTAAATGCATCTACAATATCCTGAAAGGGAGTGTGAGCAGCTAGAAGTCTTAGTACATATTGGTTCCAACGACAAAGGTAGAAAAAGGGAGAAGGTCCTGAAAAGAGAATGCAGGGAGCTTGGAAGCTGACAAGCAGGACCTCAAGAGCAGTACTCATGGGATTATTACCTGTGCACGTGACGGTGAGGATAAGAATAGAATGGGGTGGCCAATAAATGAATGGCTGAAGAATTGGAGCAGGAGGCAGGGATTCAAGTTTCTGGAGAATTGTGACTTTTTCTGGGGCAGGTGTGACCTGTACAAAAGGAATAGGTTGCACTTGAATCTGAGGGGGGACAAATATTCTTGCAGACACATTTACTAGAGCTGTTGGGAGTGGTTTAAACTAATATGGCATTGGGATGAGAACCAAGATTACTGAGCTGAGGATGAGCCAGCAGATTTATAAGTAGATGATGGGTATAACATGAATATTAAGAAGGACAACCAATGATTGGGTACAAACATGGACAGAGCAAGGAGTTAAATTATACCACAGGGGCGAAATTCAAAAGGGTGAAGAACGCAGGACTGAAGGTGCTGCTTTTAAGTGTGTGTAGTATTCAGAATAAGGTGGATGAACTTGAGCCACAATTAGAGATTGTCGATATGACAATGTGGGCATCACTGAGTCATGGCTGAAAGAAGGCCATAGTTGGGAGCTTAACATCAAAGGCTATACTTTGTACCAAAAGGACAGGCAG
Source organism: Mobula birostris (assembly GCF_030028105.1). NCBI lineage: Eukaryota > Metazoa > Chordata > Chondrichthyes > Myliobatiformes > Myliobatidae > Mobula > Mobula birostris. The sequence goes on along the minus strand of NC_092383.1, from coordinate 51,487,346 downwards.
GAAGGCGTAGGCAGTAGTGTGGCAGTGTTGGTAACAGATGGAATTACAACTTTAGAAAGAGGACATAGGGTCAGAGAATGTTGAATCTTTGTGGGTGGAGTTCAGAAATTGAAAAGGTAAAAAAAAAATTATGGGAATCATATATAGGTCTGCAAATAGCCGAGATGTGAGGTTGAGATTGAAAAGGGATCTGGAAAAGGCATGTAATAGGGTAATGGCACAATTACAATGGAGGATTGGGAAATTCAGGTTGATGTCAGATTGCAAGAGAGAGAATTAGTTGAATGCCTACGAGATGACTTTTTAGAGCAGCTTGTTCTTGAGCCTATTTGGGGAAATGCCATCTTAAATTGGGTGTTGTGTAATAACCCAGATATTATTAGGGAGCATAACATAAAGGAACCCCTTAGGAGGCAGTAATCATAACATGTTTGAACTGATACTGCAGCTTGAGAGTGAGAAGCAAAAGTCACATGTATCACTATTGCAATGGAATAAAGGGAATTACAGAGGCATGAGAGAGGAGCTTGTCCAGGTGGATTGGAGGAGGACACAGACAGGGATGATGGCAGAGTAGCAATGGCTGAAATTTCTGGAATAGTTCACAAGGCGCAGAATAGATATGTTCCACAGAAGTAGTTCCACTCGAATGACAGAGGTAGGCAACCATGGGTGACAAGGGAAGTTAAGGACTGCATAAAAGCCAAGGAAAGGGCATACAAGGAAACAAAAGTGAATGTGAAGTTGGATGATTGGGAAACTTTTAAAATCCAACAAAAGGCAACTGGAAAAAGCTATAAGGGAAAAGGTAAAATATGAGGGCAAACTAGCCAGTAATATAAAGCAAGATCCTAAAAGTTTTTTTCAGTTTTCTTAAGAGTGAAAGGGAAGTGAGAGTTGATATTGGACCCCTAGAAAGTGATGCTGGTGAGGTAGTAATGGGGGGGACAAAGAAATGGCAAATGAGCTTAAATGAAAACTTTGCATTAGTCTTCATTGTAGCAGACACTAGCAGTGTGCCAGAGGTCTGTGAGTGTCAGGGAGCAGAAGTGAGTGCCATTCCTATTACAAAGGAAAAAGTGCTAGGCAAACTGAAAGGTCTTAAAATGGATAAGTCACTTAGACCAGATGGACTACATCCCAGAGTCCTGAGAGAGGTTGTTGAAGAGATAATAGATGTATTTGTCATGATCTTTCAAGAATCACTTGATTCTGGCATGGTTCCAGAGGACTGGAAAATTGCAAATGTCACTCCACTCTTTAAAAAGGGAGGAAGGCAAAAGAAAGGAAGTTATAAGCCAGTTAGCCTAACCTCAGCGGTTGGGAAAGTGTAGGAGTCTATTATTAAGGAAATGGTTCCGGGGTACTTGGAGACTAATGATAAAATAAGCCAAAGTCAGCATGGTTTCTGCATAGGGAAATCTTGTCTGACAAATCTGTTAGAGTTCTCCGAGGAAGTAACAAGCAGGGTGGGCAATGGAGAGACAGTGGATGTCATTTGCTTGGATTTTCAGAAGGTGCCTGATAAGGTGCCACGCATGAGGTTGCTTAACAAGATTAAACCCTATGGGGTTACAGGAAAGATACAGGCATGGATACCAGAATGGCTGACAGTCAAATGACAGTGAGTGGAAATAAAGGGGGCCTTTTCTGGTTAGTTGCCAGTGACTAGTAGTGTTCCTCAGGTGTCAGTATTGGGACCACTACTTGTCACATTGTTTGTCAATAATTTAGATAATGGAATCGATAGCTTTGTGGCAAAGCTTTCGGATGATACAAAGATAGGTAGAGGTGTAGGTAGTGCTGAGGAACCAATGCGATTGCAGAAGGACTTAGCCAATATGGAAGAATGAGCAAAAATGTGGCAGATGGAATACAGTGTTGGGAAATGTATGATAATACATTTTGGTAAAAGGAACAATAGTGCCAACCATTATCCAAATGGGGAGGTTCAAACAGAGATGTAGAAGGACTTAGGAATCCTCGTGCAAGACTCCCAGATGTAATGTAGGCATTCATTTCAGGGGGAATAGAATATAAAAGCAAGGAGATAATGCTGAAGCTTTATAAGACACTAGTCAGGCTGCACTTGGAGTATTGTCAACAGTTTTGCCCTCCATATTGCAGAAAGAATGTATTGTCATTGGAGAGAGAGTCCAGAGGAGGTTCACAAGAATGATTATAGGAATAAAGGGGTTAACATACAATGAACTTTTGACAGCTTTTGGGCTGTACTCACTGGAATATAGAAGAATGCAGTTGGAGGGGGATCTAATTGAAATCTATCAAATGTTGAAAGGACCAGGTAAGGTGGATGTTTCATATTGTGGGGGTATCCAGAACTAGAGGGCACAGCCTCAAAATTGAGGAGTGACTTTTTAAGAACAGAGGAGGGAGGAATTTTTTTTTAGCCAAAGAGTAGTGAATCTGTGGAATGCTCTGCCACAGACTGCGGTGAAGGCCAACTCCATGGTATACTTAAAGCGGAAGTTGATAATTTCCTGATTGGTCAGGGCATTAGAGGATATGGTGAGAAGGCAGGTGTATGGGGTTGAGTGGGATCCGAGATCAGCCATGATGGAATTACTGTACAGAGCAGAGTTGATTGGCTGAATGGCCTAATGCTCCTTTTATGACTTTTACCAAGAGTAAGGAGCATAGACTTTAAAGACCGGGACTTTAATCACCAGATTCATGTGAACACGAGAGACTGCAAATGCTGAAATCTGGTGATCAAGTAACAAACTGCTAGAGGAACTTAGCAGCATGTGTGGGGTGAGAAGACTGTGGAGTTGAAACCTTACATCAGGATATAAGGTATTGTTATAGAGGAGATTTAATCGAACCAAATAAGATAGAATTAAGCTCCATACACATTTGCTAAATGTACCTACTATTCCAGAATTATAGAATACAAAGATAACCTTAATTTCTCTTCTACTCTTTCATCCAAGAAGTGCAAGGACGTCCTGGACTTGTGTCACTATTATAAGGAGAGTACAAATCAGTTGGCATCACCGTGTTTTCTCCCCACCAGAACATAGTGCCGTAGGGCAACGCTCACAGTACGCTGGAGGAACTCAGCAGGTCAGGCAGCATCAGTGGAAACGATGAGTCGATGTTTCCGGCCGGAACCCTTCGGCAGGACTGTAGGGCATCCCCACCCCCCAGCACCATTAACTTGACCCCTGAACTCACTGTTTTTATGCTTGCCAAGTTGATTGAAAATGGTAGCACAAAATGCCAGTGGAAGTCAATGGGCCTGCCAGAGGGAAATGCATAATCAATATTACAGGCCAAGACTCTTCATTCAGGGCTCATTCCAAATGAAGTTTCATTTCCCTCCATAAATGCTGCCTGACCTGCCAAGTTCCTTAACCATATTGTGTGTGTTTCCTGCATCTGCAGGCTCTCATGCCTTCATTGAAGTTTTTCATGCTTAGTTGTTGGCACTCTGTGTTCAATTGTGCACTCATGACTACTTTTCTCAAAAGAATCCATCAACTTCCCTGAAAATGACAAATCTCCAGCTTCTTTCTTCCATAGACTATTTGACCATATTGTTGACTCTTATGTCTTGACCATCTTTCCCACAACTTTACATCAGAATCCTTCAAATTCATCTTTCTACATTACCACTATATATAAAAAATCAAACAATAACCTATTTTTTACAGGAACAAAGGTAAGTTATCGCACCTTGTTCTTCCCAAGACATCAGTAACCTTTGACACATTGGAACTTGAGGACAAAACAGTTTGCTGAAGAAATGCCTCTCGTATGTGTCTAAAATTTAGAAAGTACAGGGCCATGCAAAGCCATTAACATCCTGTATGCCCATGACTGTATTGGTCTCAGGACCATCCACTTTCTACAGAACGTCCTATTAAGGGCTAGTGTAGGAGTACAGTGATATCTGTGCGTTACTGCATGAATTATGGATCTGTGATGCCCGTGGTTTGAAGGGAAAGTGGTAGGGTATCACATTAGAAGGAAGTGTAGGGAGGTACAAGAGTTTAAAAAAAACATCTAATGAACCTAGCAGGACCTAAAGACAAGAAAGTCTGCAGAAAATGGTAATGCAAGCAGCACATGCAAAATGCTGGGGGAACTCAGCAGGCCAGGCAGCATCTATGGAAAAGAGAAAACAGTCAATGTCTTGTGCTGAGACCCTTTATCAGGACCCGATAATGGGTCTTGGCCTGAAGCATCAACTGTTGACCCTTTTCCATAGATGCTGCCTGGCCTGCTGAGTTCCCCCAGCATTTTGTGCGGGTACCAAGATCTAATACCCAGCACCAGGCCGGAAGCTGCAAGAGGATGCCTTTGCACGCTGCTGCATTAGTGTCAGTAGAACCTGGGCTCACTCAGATCAACCAACAGAAGACTCACCTTGGCCTCGTTTTCCCAGTGCATACAAAGTGACATAACTTGGATACGTGTCTGTCACAGAAAAGGCAAACGTAACTTACAACAAAACAAAATGCTTGTTCAAAATCACCTTGACAGTATTCTGCTCTGAGTAAAGAAATATTTTTATACTTGTATGCTTAAACAGAAACAGCACGTCTAAATTTCTAAGCCTATTTATAAACTCAGATTAATCACAACAGCCACCCTGGGAGATCATCATCTTTTGTTAGTGACCAAGTTAATAGGTTTATTGTTTCACCAGGCAGCTACAAGTCATTCCTTAAACATACATTTCATTTATTTTTAAGTAACAGCTTCAACAAGTTCTATTCAACCCAATTATTAGCCTGCATATTTGCTAAGTGACATTATCAAGACATTACATTGAACAAGTCCTCAAATCCTATCCTTGTTTTATTGAGCTTTCTGACATACAAGGGAACTTGACTCATAACATTTTAACAGCTACAGTTAAATTGAAACCATGCCTGGAAGAGAAGCGCTTCAATACTCAAGAAACTTGACACCATACAAGATGTAGCAGCAAGAATGACCATCACTCCATCCACACAATCACCACTGACCACAGTGACAGCAGTTAGGATGTGCTGCAGCAACTCACCAAGACTCCTTGTACAACACCTTCCAAACCAATGACATCTACTAGCCAGAGGGACAAGGCAAGCAAAAACAGGGGATTACCACCTACAATTTGGCCAACACAGTAACATAGTTGTTAGCATAATGCTACTATAGCTTGGTGGTTTGAGTTCAATTCCTGCCACTGTCTGTAAGGAATTTTTATGTTCGCCCCGTGACCGTGTGGTTTCCTCTAGGTGCTCTGGTTTACTCCCACATTCCAAAGATGTACGGCTGAGTAGATTAATTGGTCAGAGGGGTGTAATTCAGTGGCATCAGCTCATTTTGTTCTCCAAACAAATTAAGTAATCTTGTCTTCAAGCCACATACCATCAAGAATTGAAAATATGCTGCTGTTCCTTCACTGTCAATGGGTCAAAATGCTGGAATTCTCTCCAAAAGCTTTGTGAGTACACCACACCTCAAGGACTGCCATGGTAATAAGAAAGCAGCTATAGATTCTGAGTGTGTTTATTTACATTGCTGTACACCACCACCTTCTCAAGGGCAAATAAAGTTGGCAATTGGACAGAGACACAAAAGACTGCAGATAGTGGAATCCAGAGCAATGATCAAGCTGAGTGACAACCTGCCGAGTTTCTCCAGCAGAGACTTTGGTGGTCAATTAATTGAGAGCTCAGCTCATATCCCTTGAAATGAATAATAATAATAATTTTAAAAAAGCTCCATGTAAGAGTTGAACTCTACTATGAACTTCCTCCAGCCTTCCTTATCCCTCTTTATTCCCACCATCCCCCTCCTCACCACTCCCAAAAGTAAAGGCAATGTTGACTCAGTAGTGTAGCGGTTAGCGCGGTGCATCGGAGTTCAGAGGTCAATCCCAGCATCCTCTGTAAGGAGTTTGTATGTCCCCTGCGTAGAATGCATGTGTTTTCTCCTGGTGCACCGGTTTCCTCCTACAGTCCAAAGGCGTACCAATTAGTAGGTTGATTGGTTATTGTAAATTGTCCTGCGAGTAGGCTATTAGATCAGGGGTTGCTGGGCAGCACAGTTTGAAGGGCCGGAGTTGCATCTCTAAATAAAAATCAAAATAAATAAAATAAATCTGGTTGCGCCATCAGAGCCCACATTGGGAATCAAGTAAAAGTCATTGGGTAGACCGTGAATTTGGCTGGGCTGGCTTAGCTGAGAGTAGGAATGCGATGAGGTGGAGGATAAATGCGTGGCTGAGGGATTGGAGCAGGAGGCAGGGATTCAAGTTTTTGGATCATTGGGACCTCTTTTGGCGCAGGCGTGACCTGTACCAAAAGGACGGGTTACACTTGAATCCTAGGGGGACCAATATCCTGGCAGGGAGATTAGCGAGGGCTACTGAGGTGACTTTAAACTAGAATGGTTGGGGGGTGGGAATCAAATTAAAGAGGCTAGGTGAGAGGAGGTTAGTTCACAACAGGGGGATGGGAACCAGTGCAGAGAGACAGAGGGGTGTAAAGTGAGGGTAGAAGCAAAAAGTAGTAAGGAGAAAAGTAAAAGTGGCAGGCTGACAAATCCAGGGCATGCATTAAAAAGGGCCACTTTTCAACATAATTGTATAAGGGCTAAGAGAGTTGTAAAAGAGCGCCTGAAGGCTTTGTGTGTCAATGCAAGGAGCATTCGTAATAAGGTGGATGAATTGAAAGTGCAGATTGTTATTAATGATTATGATATAGTTGGGATCACAGAGACATGGCTCCAGGGTGACCAAGGATGGGAGCTCAACGTTCAGGGATATTCAATATTCAGGAGGGATAGACATGAAAGAAAAGGAGGTGGGGTGGCGTTGCTGGTTAAAGAGGAGATTAACACAATAGAAAGGAAGGACATAAGCCGGGAAGATGTGGAATCGATATGGGTAGAGCTGCGTAACACTAAGGGGCAGAAAACGCTGGTGGGAGTTGTGTACAGGCCACCTAACAGTAGTAGTGAGGTCGGAGGTGGTATTAAACAGGAAATTAGAAATGTGTGCAATAAAGGAACAGCAGTTATAATGGGTGACTTCAATCTACATGTAGATTGGGTGAACCAAATTGGTAAAGGTGCTGAGGAAGAGGATTTCTTGGAATGTATGCGGGATGGTTTTTTGAACCAACATGTCGAGGAACCAACTAGAGAGCAGGCTATTCTGGACTGGGTTTTGAGCAATGAGGAAGGGTTAATTAGCAATCTTGTCGTGAGAGGCCCCTTGGGTAAGAGTGACCATAATATGGTGGAATTCTTCATCAGGATGGAGAGTGACATAGTTAATTCAGAAACAAAGGTTCTGAACTTAAAGGGGGTAACTTTGAAGGTATGAGACGTGAATTAGCTAAGATAGACTGGCAAATGACACTTAAAGGATTGACGGTGGATATGCAATGGCAAGCATTTAAAGATTGCATGGATGAACTACAACAATTGTTCATCCCAGTTTGGCAAAAGAATAAATCAAGGAAGGTAGTGCACCCGTGGCTGACAAGAGAAATTAGGGATAGTATCAATTCCAAAGAAGAAGCATACAGATTAGCCAGAAAAAGTGGCTCACCTGAGGACTGGGAGAAATTCAGAGTTCAGCAGAGGAGGACAAAGGGCTTAATTAGGAAGGGGAAAAAAGATTATGAGAGAAAACTGGCAGGGAACATAAAAACTGACTGTAAAAGCTTTTATAAATATGTAAAAAGGAAAAGACTGGTAAAGACAAATGTAGGTCCTCTACAGACAGAAACAGGTGAATTGATTATGGGGAGCAAGGACATGGCAGACCAATTGAATAATTACTTTGATTCTGGCTTCACTAAGGAGGACATAAATAATCTTCCAGAAATAGTAGGGGACAGAGGGTCCAGTGAGATGGAGGAACTGAGCAAAATACATAGAAAATAGGTGCAGGAGTAGGCCATTCAGCCCTTTGAGCCTGCACTACCATTTATTATGATCATGGCTGATCATCCAACTCAGAACCCCACCCCAGCCTTCCCTCCATACCCCCTGACCCCTGTAGCCACAAGGGCCATATCTAACTCCCTCTTAAATATAGCCAATGAACTGGCCTCAACTGCTTCCTGTGGCAGAGAATTCCACAGATTCACCACTCTCTGTGTGAAGAAGTTTTTCCTAATCTCGGTCCTAAAAGGCTTCCCCTTTATCCTCAAACTGTGGCGCCTCGTTCTGGACTTCCCCAACATCGGGAACAATCTTTCTGCATCTAACCTGTCCAATCCCTTTAGGATCTTATACGTTTCAATCAGATCCCCCCTCAATCTTCTAAATTCCAACGAGTACAAGCCCAGTTCATCCAGTCTTTCTTTATATGAAAGTCCTGCCATCCCAGGAATCAATCTGGTGAACCTTCTTTGTACTCCCTCTATGGCAAGGATGTCTTTCCTCAGATTAGGGGACCAAAACTGCACACAATACTCCAGCTGTGGTCTCACCAAGGCCTTGTACAACTGCAGTAGTACCTCCCTGCTCCTGTACTCGAATCCTCTCGCTATAAATACCAGCATACCATTCGCCTTTTTCACTGCCTGCTGTACCTGCATGCCCACTTTCAATGACTGGCGTATAATGACACCCAGGTCTCGTTGCACCTCCCCTTTTCCTAATCGGCCACCATTCAGATAATAATCTGTTTTCCTATTTTTGCCACCAAAGTGGATAACTTCACATTTATCCACATTAAGTTGCACCTACCATGAATTTGCCCACTCACCCAACCTATCCAAGTCACCCTGCATCCTCTTAGCATCCTCCTCACAGCAACACTGCCACCCAGCTTCGTGTCATCCGCAAACTTGGAGATGCTGCATTTAATTCCCTCATCTAAGTCATTAATATATATTGTAAACAACTGGGGTCCCAACACTGAGCCTTGCTGTACTCCACTAGTTACCGCCTGCCATTCTGAAAAGGTCCCGTTTATTCCCATTCTTTGCTTCCTGTCTGCTAACCAACTCTCCACCCACACCAATACCTTACCCCCAATACAATATATATTAATGACTTGGATGAGGGAATTAAATGCAGCATCTCCAAGTTTGCGGATGACACGAAGCTGGGTGGCAGGAGGATGCATATCCAGTTTATAGCCTCATACTTTTCACAGCTAATCCCTCCACAAGTTTTCATTTTATTCAAAGCAGCCAGTGTTGCTCAGCTGATCTTGGGAGGATGAAGCCAGCTACTGCTAAGTTATTATCAAACAGTTTGTTCAAGGCGTAAATAATGTTGAAACTAACAACAGAAAACACAACACTGAATTTGAAAAGAAGTAGTGCCTGATATGAATGGAGCTAATGGACTGGCACTTGGAGCTTTCTTGACAAAGTGAATTCATCCATTTCTTGACAAAGTGAATTCATCCATTTCTTGAAGCATTATTTTCCTAATAGCCTGATTGAACGGCTGAAAGCAACCTCATACTGCATTTGAGAATACCACTTCATGTGCGTAGACAAAAAGCAGAAACAATGGCCAGAGCTTCTATTTTGTCTATTCAAGCTAGAGACTAATTTAGACCGTGGTTGGCAGGTTCTACACCCGACTCTTTGAAATGGGATCTTGGTGTGTAGTGTGTTGGCTCAACTCAAACTCAACTTAATACTCTGAGTGGATGAAGGTCAGAGAGAGAAAATAAAGAGAAATTAAAGAATCAAAGAATACCTAAAAGGGAGAAGACATTTTGAACATTGCAATGAAGAATTTCCTTTATAACCATCAAAAAAAAAATGACACGTTTGCTCCTTCTTTTGGAAAATTGTTACTACTCAAATTTCAGAAAGTACTCCATGTACACTCAAAAATGCAATCAACAGCCTCACTCTTTCATTAACAGCTTGCAGTTGCTATTTCCTGACTCAGCCGCTCTCATTATCGCCGTGAATGCTCACATTTCCAAAGGTCTTTAGAAACTTCTGTCCTTTTGCCAGCCCTGCCCATGTTGCATGATGGGAAAATGTAAACATCCCAAAATCAGAGAGGGAAGTAACACTTTTAGAGACTGGTATCCCTGAGGCGATGGTAGTATTAGGGGGAAAATGTTGTGGGAGGGGGAAAAAAGAGAGAAAGAAGCTCAAAATGAAAAAAAAGGGAAGAAACTTCCACCAGCAAGTTCTGGTGAATGGAGCTTTGAAGAAAACCATAGTACTATTTCCTTGCAGGCTGAGCCAGATCCTCCACCTACTCCATTGCAGCAATCACTCAGCTCACAATCTAAAGCACATTTGTTGATGATGAAATGGGATGCATAATCCAAACTAGAAGCGAAAAAAAACAGCATTGTGTTTGCAAAGATTACACTAATAGTGTCTTTCTTTGTGGCCCTTCAGCTGCTTTGCCAATTTACTATGGCAAAGAGGCGAGGCAGCTGCAATCTGAGGAAGTAGATCATTTATCTATTAACTAGAAGTCAAACAGCACAAAATGAATGTTAAACACAGCAAGCCTTTCAGAACAAGCAACATTCATTCTGAGGGCATATTTCAAAGCCCCCCCATACAAGGTCTCTCTCCTGCCCACTTACTGGAACTGACACATAGTTCATCACGAACCTTTGAGTGTTTAATGATCTTAAGTTTTGTGGGGTTATGCAGTGATCTGCCAGGAAAGAATATTTCCACTGAGACATTCATTAGCACAAAGTAAACAAGTGGAAAGAGAAAGAGTTCTCTGCAGTGATTATGGAGACATGGGAAGGAGATGAAAAGCTGGAGCTCAAATGTGGTAATCTCTTGATTATTCCTGGTGCCACATGCTCCTCAAGCCAAGAAAAGAAAGACAGAACAGGTGAATGTGTGGCTGAGGAACCAGTGCAGGGGGCAGGGTTTCTGGTTCTTGGATCATTGGATCTTTGTCTGGGGTACGGATGACCTGTACAAGAGGGACTAGTTAACCTAAATTGGCTAGTGGGGTTTCAATTAGTCTGGCAGGGGAATGGAACCAGAGCAGCAGGTCTGAAAATGGAGGAATTGAAGGAAGGCAGGCGTACAGAAAGAAATCAGGAACAAAGTCACAGACACAATGGGACTGACAGGTTGAAGTGTGCATATTTTTAATCCAAGGAATGCTATGGGTAAGGGTGAGTGTAGATCAGTAGCAGGACCTTATAATGTTGAGGCCATAACAGAGACCTGGTCAAAATAGGGACTACAGTGGATGCTTAATATTGATAGTTTGGAAATGATGGAGGAGGATTTGTGGTGGGGAGTTCTCTATTAATCAGGGACAATTTCACAGCTGCACTCAGAATGGACATAATGGAGAGATCAAAAGAAAGAAAGTGCAATCACTGCCAATGGATTATACAACCCCCCTCCCCCCCAAAAGAAATAGCCACCATGACATTGAGGAACAGATATGCAAGCAGCTGAGGAAAAAGTTTAAAAACAACAGGGTTGTTGTAATAGTGGACTTCAACCTGTAGCGGACCTCCATAGTTCAAAAAGTTTAAACAGAGCTTGATTTGCTTGGTGTCTTAAAGTAATATGTAGATGGCCGAACAAGAGAAGGGGCCGTACTGGACCTGGTGTTGGGTAATGGTCCTGACCAGGTGAATACAGAGTGGCAGGTGCCTGCAATGTGTTGCCAGGGGTTGTGCCAGATCAAATACAATAAAGGCATTCAAGCAGCTTAGATAGGCATGCAGGAATAGAAGGGTATGGCAGAAGTAATTCATTTAATTGTGCTTTTGATTACTAATTTAATTAGTTCAGCACAACATTGTGGGCCAAAAGGCCTGCTCCTGTGTTCTTTTGGCCAATATTTATCTCTCAATATTACTGAAACAGGTTTGATCATTTTAAATTGAAAATCATAATGGCTGTTTCCTACATTATAGTAGTGACAACTCTAAAATGTTCAACTGTCCAGGAAACACTGCGGCTGGAAAGGCACCATTTACCCTTTCAATCAAACTGGCACTGAAATTAATGCACAAAAAAATGGTTAGAAGACAATCATTCAAAAGCAGGACAGTCAGCAGATAATTGCACATCTTGTCTCCGTATATTGAACTATGTGGATGGACACAATTTTGTGATTAACTCACAGTTGTACATTATTGACACCAGCCAATGCTGTTTCTTGCATTATATCCATTTGTTCAACCATCAGCATGGGATTTAAAAACTTTGTTTTAGACTGCTGCCCTTGAGTTACCACAGTAAGTTCTGGAAAAACGTTTGCACATGAAGGCTTTTGCTCATAAATGCCTATGATTTGAGAGCTTATGTTGAAGGTGGCCTGTGATAACAGAAGTGGAGTGAATATTGTCTTCAAAATTTAGAAGAATACTGTGATCCTCTTATTTTGTTTTGGCCTATGCTGTTGGAATGGATCTATAGAAAATAGGTAATGTTCCTTATTTACGTAACTGACTGATAAGGCAGATTGAATATTTACTGGAATTAAAAGCAGAATCTTTAATGATAACTTATTGGATTGAGGTCTAAGACATTCCTCCAAGACCTCAGGTGCTTCTTTGCACATGGAGGTTTCCCTTGATCCTCCTGTTACCTCCCACATCCTGATGACAAGGAGTTTGATGGATATTCGGCCAATGTAGGTGAGGGGGTCCTCCTCGTTATGGTTTGGAGGCTTTTGTACCTCAATGATGTGGAGAGGTATGTTGGCTGGAGTAAGGGCTTTCTAGTTTGGCTCTTGGTAGAATCATCCATGCCAAACAGGCCAATGGGTAGAGGCAAAGAGTGGTCCACCAGTCCTCCAGGTTCAGGGGTCCTGCTCAGGGTCAACAACCCTGACTAGTGAAACAAAACTGTCACAGAAACAATAATGAAGAATTCTTCTACATCTGAGGACAGACAGATTGGGGGCCTTCATTGCTGCCCTAAACAACAGCATAACAGACAGTAGGTAGATAAGGAGTACAACCTGGGGTGGGGAGCTGGGGGGAGTTGAGAGTAATATAGGGAGAATAAAATGGAATTAGTTCAGATGGGCACTTAATAATCAGCTCAGTCCCTGTGGGCCAAAAGGGACAGTTTCCACACAGCATGGATTCTGATTATGAATCTTTTAAATTACGAATAAACTCCTCAGGCTTTCTTAGACCATGCTCTCAGGTCCTAGACCATAATGGAAACAGCTTCTTTGCATCCACTCAATCCAGGGCATATGAAGTAGGGGCGTTTTCAGTGCTGGGAATGAGGCAGTATCGTGGCCTGTGCGCTTGGGAACAGAAGGGAGGCGGATTGTAGGGAAATAGGACAGAGGCATTGGGGTATCTGTTGGTTTAGGGCAGCGGTCACCAAGCTTTCACGCAGCACGGACTGGTTTAATATTGACGACATTCTTGCGGACCGGCTGACAGGTGGGGGGAGGGTGTTCAAGTTCAACAGTGGGCATGACAGGGAATGAGGAAAGGTGAAGCAAACTCATATCGTTTCCTCGCGGCCCGGCAGCACATGCTCGCAGCCCGGTGGTTGGGGACCACTGGTTTAGGGAGCTGAGAGAGACAGTGGAGGCATGTGCTGCCTTCAGGTACAGATAGAGAACGGTTTTCAGTTTAAAACGATGTAGTCCACTGCTTCAGATTCTTTTTTCTGAAGGTGGGGGTTCAGTATCAGTGTATGTATTACTGGAGCTGGGGAAAGATAATCAATATTACCATGATCCTACCTTAGTGATTGTTGGTATTCTACATAATTCAGACCTGCTCTTGATCCCTTGTGCTGTAGTTATTTTTAATGCATTGTACAGAACCAGCTGTTTGAACTTCACTCTATAAGGTATCAGGTGACACTGAAAAACCCGTGTGTCATTTATCTGAAGGTGCTGAGCACAGCCATGGATCTGTGCCTGGAAAGTATTCTCTCTCCAGGGCACAGACCTGGGCAAGGTTGTATGGAAGACCAGCAGTTGCCCATGCTGCAAGTCTCTCCACTGCACCACACCAATGTTGTCCAAGGGAAGGGCATTAGGACCCATACAGCTTGGCACCAGTGTCATCACAGAGCACTGTGCGATTAAGTGCCTTGCTCAAAGACACAACACGCTGCCTCGGCTGAGGCTCAAACTCACGACCTTAGTCGAATGCCTTAACCACTTGGCCATGTGCCCACACGTGGGCGCAGTATAGGTACAGCAAGACGACAGTGAGTTACATCATGCCAAAGCACTATGTGCTGGAATTTAAAGAAATAGAAGGGAAATTGCTGATCTTTTCCATAAATGCATTGAATTTTCTAATTAAGCAACAAGAACCGAAGATGGAGTTTATATCAAAAGTCATTAGAAAGGAAAAAGGATCTCATGCTTTCCCAGTGTATATGACGAATAAATTCTTCTCAGCCTTCCAGCTGGGTACAGGCATCAATTTTAACCGCCGTTTTGATGACAAACTCTACCATCTTTATGCGGGAGATGCCTGGGCATGTCGAGTCCAATGGTATTTATGCCTCCATAATCCATTCCTCCTGAGTCATTAGTCCTCATCCAATCAGGTTTCTGCTCTCCCACCTCATTTACAATTGAATTCCAGTTCTTAGAGCGAGCCCGTCGTCTTTGTTAAAATTCTTTTTCTCTGGTATTATTTTACTGGCTTCCTTCACCAGGTGGTGCCAAAAACCATTGGCATGGCACAGTAGTTCTGTTCTGAAGTCAATCCTATGGCTATTGCAGATGCAATGTTCTGCTACTGCTGATTTCTCTGGGTAACCCAAACTGATACACTTCCTGTGCTCCTTGATGTGAGTTTCCACCGTGCATCCCAGCTGGCCGATATACGCTGCTCCACATTCACAGGGAATCTTGTAAATGCCAGCCCACCGAGTCCCACGTCATCTTTGGCCCACATAAACTGTGACTTGAGCTTTGTTACGAGTTGATGGATGGTATTAATTTGGTATTTCTTCAGGATCCTGTCGATCCTTCCAGAAACCGTGGAAATACTGGGAAAACAGGCGGTAGCGATAGATTCCTCCTTGTTAGTTTTCCTGGTTTTTCTGTCAGCCCTCTTAAGGGCCTGACTGATTTCCTTCACCATGTATCCATTCTGTAGGAATGTCGTACATAATCATCTTATTTCCAGCACACTAGCTGCACTCCACGTGATATAAAAGTGCATCGGGATACCGCAAGGGGACAGGATCAGCCAATGTTTTGCCTGCAGTGCTGAAGTTCTTGAACAAGCCACATCTCTAGATTAGCTATTCCTGTACAGATACAACAGCACATTTGCTTGCCGATGTATAAACTCGTCTGGATGTTGTCTGTTTACAAAAAGCAAAAAAGATCAGCCAGGGTAATCACTGCCCAATCAATCCACTAATCAGCAGCAAACCAATGGAAGTGTTGTCAACAGTGCAGACAAGTGGTGCTTACTCTCCAATAATTCTCACACTAATGCTAGGTGCGGATTGCTCCAGGAAAAGATGGTTCCAAATCTCAAAGGCTGAAAATGTTCAAAATTACTAATATTAATCTTTTAAAAAGACAATTATAATACCATCATTTCTAAATAGTATTGCTATGTACCTCATAACAAAAAGAAAAGTGAACATGAAATGATAAACTTTGATAGATATTCATGAAAGACCAAAAAGGAAGATAAACATACTTTACTCTCAGAGAGGCTTCTGTAGCTACACTGAGTATCATTGAATATCTAATGCTTATTCAAAAACAGAAGAAAATATACAAGTAGAAAGAAGTCAATGCCAACTGGCCCATCCGTTTTCTGTCCAAATATTCATGTGTTCACCAGGGCTGCAAGGATTTCAAAATGTATCATCCACCTTCACAGGTTCTTGCAACTCTAGCTGATAGCAAACTGGCATGAGACATTTCCTGTGAAAACATCACTCCTCTCAGTTTAAAAAAAACACTGTTTCATTTGGTAGTAAAGATAATCATTACACATCTCTTTATTATGGGTAGTGTTTAAAGAATCAAAGGATGGCATAACATGCCATGTGCCAAACTTTTTGCATGCCATAGGTTCAAGTTTGTCATCGGACTGTACAACAAAAAAGTGCAACAACGTTCCTCTGGACCAAGGTGCACCCACAATGCACATCACACAAAACATTACCACAAACCAGTTAATAAAATACAATTCAAAATGCACAGCACAGTGGAACAGTAAAGAGCTCGCTGACATAGTGACAAGACCTTAGTATTTGCAGGGTATTTGTTCATCTCGCAAGCTGGGAGAAGAAGCTGTTACCAATTTGGCAGTCCTAGATCTGATGCTCCATGACCACCTTCCTGATGATAGTGGGTCAGCGATTGTGGGACGGGTGGTAGGGATTTACAGCAATGCTTCAGACCCGTCATGTACAAAGCTCCCAATAAATGACCCCAGTGATCCTCTTGGAAGCTGCAGCTTCTGTACCACAAAATGATGCAGCCAGGCAGGACTCAATGGTGCTCCTGTCAGAATGGTGGCAGGGAGCCATGTATACAGTCAGGAAGTCTAGATTCTGCTTTGCCTTTACTAGAGGTGTTGTGGGTCCAGTTTGGATCAATACCCCTGACTAGAGTATCGCAAGAATTTATTGCAATTTTCTTCAAATGATACCCAGTAGATCCACACAACCTCTACTCCTGGCCAAACATGCTCCTAGACACACAAATTTGTATGTTTATCTGAGGGGGAGGAAAATAAAAGTACATCAAAGTAGAAAGCCATTCCACAGGTGACAAGCTCAAGTTATGATCTCCGCTACAGGTTCTTCCAGAGCTGCTTGGGATGGACGAAAATAGGAACGTGGCAGGTTAAGGTTCCATAATTCTGCAGAAGTGATAGAGTTAAGCATGTGCATGCAGCTTCATACCAGCAGGCCTCAGATGGCTTGGTCAAAAGCACTGTTCAACCTCTGACAGGTGGGCAGGAACAAGCCTGGAGGGTGATAAAAAGTGAGATATTTCTTATTTCAATTGGTGAACACAGTGCATAATGTTGTGCAGAGGTGTCGGAATGCATTTGGATTAGGCTTAGCAGTGCTCCATATTCCAAACAAGTGAGTCCAAAGGAACAACATGACTTTAGAGCTTACAGTGAATGCCATTTCAATATGCATTGGAACTGCTACAACCAGCTGTTTCCTCATTGACTGAAACTCATTCAGCGAAGGGGACATGCCTCACAAGATTCATTGCATCTGCTAGTCGCTTTTTGCTGAAGACAGTAAACCTGATGAAATAATGTACCAGATTCATACAATGTGGTACCAACCCATACAAGAGGGACTCTACACTGCATTTGCTATGCATTGGTTAACATTTTACATTGTGTGAATTTGTGACTGCTTGGATTTATGGATGCATAACAAACTCTACTTCAAGTTGTACTCAACATCTCTGAAGTGTCTACTTCAGGTTCAAGCAACTCCAGTGAACTACTGTATACACATTTTCTCCAACATCCTCTCCTGCATGTGCAGATAATGTGGCACTGAACACACTGCTCTACGTGATCTAGGCACCATTTCCTTAGTGACATTTGCATGTACCAAAACAACCCATTGTAGGGAGTGTATTTGGAGAAAGATGCACACTTCAGAATCGGATTTATTGTTACTGACATATGCAGTGAAATTTGTTTTGCGACAGCAGTACAATGAAATACAGTGAGTACAATTTGTCTTTTGCACATTGGTTGTCAGTCTTTCAGTGCAGCTTTGCATTGATTCTATTGTTTTTCTTTCTTCTACTGTAAATTCCTGCAAGAAAATGAATCTCAGAGCAGTAGATGGAGAAAATACAAGAGTGAATCATCCGTTAGGTTTTAAATTGAAGTTCCCTTTTTCAGAGACAAGATAATGTAGCAGTGGGCTGGACAAGTATTCTGAAGTTTCAAACTTCTTTACTGGAGCCCAAAGCAGCTGCATAGACCCAAACCACAAGCCGCAAAAAGATGTTAATTACTGTATTTGCATGTGTGATTGACAGCTTCTCTGAAGCAAATTTAGTTATCCAATTTTAATAACTCTCAGTAACATATATTGAATAGGTTTATTTTGGAGTTTTCAGACAGATGGAGCAGGATACCTAGTTGCCAAGATTAAAGTAGGAGCATATGGAAAATAGCAGAGCATACAGATTACATTCAGCTATTGGTTTCCTTCAAGTTTACCATTCAATCATACACATGCCCCAACAAATGATGGAACATTCCTCTGGACCAAAGTGCACAACAAAGTACATATAACTTACACACAACAAAGTAATATTACAAGTAAATAATGTGTATATATGATGCAAGTTAAAGTAAACTTAATTTTACTTTATTGTCGCCAAACAATTGATACTAGAGTGTACAACCATCACAGCAATATTTGATTCTGCGCTTCATGCTCCCTGGAGTACAAATCAATAGTAAAAATTAAAAATTTAAATTATAAATCATAAATAGAAAATAGAAAAAAGGAAGTA
The DNA here is from genome assembly GCF_030028105.1 of Mobula birostris. Classification (NCBI taxonomy): domain Eukaryota; kingdom Metazoa; phylum Chordata; class Chondrichthyes; order Myliobatiformes; family Myliobatidae; genus Mobula; species Mobula birostris. Next base: position 51,468,926 of record NC_092383.1, on the reverse strand, counting down.
AGGTAGTGCAAAAAAACCGAGAGGCATGTCCGGATATTTGGAGGTTACAGCCCAGATCCAGGTCAGAATCTGTTCAGCAGCCTTATCACAGTTGGAAAGAAGCTGTTCCCAAATCTGGCCGTCTGAGTCTTCTAGCTCCTGAACCTTCAAGCTCCTGAGCCTTCTCCCAGAGGGAAGAGGGACGAAAAGTGTGTTGGCTGTGTGGGTCGTATCCTTGATTATCCTGACAGCAGTTATAAACAGTTATAACACTACTGATACTTCATATGTGATGAGACATGGGTGGTGGCAGGGAGTTCAGTAGTCTTATCATCTGAGGGAATATGTTTCCTTTCTCAACAGATCTTGTTTGAATGCAGTGGTATCTCCTGCCTGATGGTAGGGGTCAGAAAGATTGTTGGATGGATAGGAGGGATCATTGACAATGTTAAGGGCTCAGCCTACTCAGCACTCCTGATGAGCATCTAATGGATGGTAAAGCCCCACCCCCCCCCCCCATTATCCTCCCAATTCTTTGTAGGGGCTTGTAGTCAGATGCCTTGCAATTCCCACAAGAAATGATGATGCAGCTCGGCAGGACGCTCTCAACGGTGGTGTGCTGGGGCAATGGCATCAATGTGGGTGATGCCAACAGGCTCAATAAACTGATTAGAAAGGCTGGTTCTGTTATAGGAGTCAAACTAGACACACTGGAGGCTGTGGTAGAACAAAGGACCCTACAGACAATCCTGGCAATTCTGGACAATGTCTGCATGCCACCTTGACTGAACAGAGGAGCACTTTCAGTAATAGACTAAGACAACTGCGCTGCTCCAAAGAGCGCTATACAACGTCATTCTTACCCTTGGCCAATAGGCTCCATAATTAGTCAACCTATAGCTGGGGAAGTGATGACACCCTCCTGTTTAGAAAACTTAGTTTTTATTCTTTTACCTTTCTAATTTGTATATCTGTGCACTTGTAATGCTACTGTGACACCAATTTCCTTTGGGATCAGTAAAGTATCTATTTTTCCAACTGTAAATGGAGGGTGGGACCTCAGGAAGTGGAAACTCTCTGGCTCTTTTTTGAGCAAATTGGTGTTGAGGGACCAGGTCTGTTAAGTGCACTCCCAGAAACTTGGTGCTCCCAACTCTCACTATGGAGGAACCACATATGTACCACGAGGAGTGGCCAGCCTGCAGAGTTCACAATCATCTTTGGTCTTGCCCCTGTTGAGCTCATTTTTGCACTCCCATTATTCTGCCAGTCACTACTTCCCCTCTGTACACTGCCAAGTCAAGCTCGATGAGGCCATCCACTTGTGTCATTAGTGAAAGATGATTTGATTTGAAATGGATTTAGTAATGTAGTCATGCATCAACAGTGTGAAAAACAGCAGGCTGAGGACTCCCTGAGGAGCTCCAACGTTCAACGTGATGGAGTTGTACGCCTAAAGAGACTGACTGTGGCCTTTCTGTCAAGAAGTCCAGGATCCAGTTACTGAGAGAGCTGGAGATCCAGTGAGGACAGTTTACCTACAAACTTTGAGGTATCATATTGAACGCTAAGTTGAGAAAGGGTACTCTGGCATGTGAGGCACTATTTTCCAGGTGGGACAGGACAAAGTGGAGAACAGAGGCAATGGCATCACCAGTGGATCAATTAGACTGATAAGCAAACTTGAAAGGGTTCAGTGTATCTGGAAGGTGGGATTTAGTGCAATGGATTTAATTCAGTATGCCTACTTCAGATATATCCCAGTTATATTTATCTACTACCATCCTGTCCAAAAATAAATAAATAAATCACAAGATGAATCTTAAATGCAGGGGTGGTAGTGGGGGTAAGCTCCCACACCCACAAAGTGCTCCAAATGGTGTGCGACTCTAACAGACAAGTCCATCTCCTGGCCTTCACATGTGGCTTGGCTACTCAGCCTGGAAGAACTGTTTCTACTGACAGAAGGGACAAAGGCAGGTTACTGGCACCTTAAAATCACCTGTTTTAAGGAGATGGGGCTCATCAGCTGTCGTTGGCAACTCATCTAGAAAGAAAACTCTGATCTCAAACCTCTGCCGCCTTGTGGCTGTACCCACTCATGGGGAAGGCTTCAGGAGTAAACCCAGAGGAAAAATCCAGAGCTGGAGTCTCTAAAACAGTCCTACATCGAGTTCATGCTGACTGACAACTCCTGTAACACTATCGGTCTCTGCATTCCTTTGGGTTCATCAAATGTATGGAGGGGTAGCTTACTACATGGGCAACAGCTTGCTCCCCATATTGTACTGCCCAGGCTTGTGCATCTTGACAGCAAGGACACAATCCATAGTCAGCTCTGACTGACGAGGGCCCTCACTCAATCAATGCCACTGTGAGACAACTTTAAATCAAGAGAAGATTATACTCATTTTAAAGATGTAGAATATTTAAATAAAATGGCAGATAATAAAAAGGCAGACCACAAAATGGAATCAAATGCCAGGAAGGCATTTCAGTCAGAGTAAATACTAACCTTGAATAGCATGTTAGCCCAATGAATGGGTATCTGAAAATGTTAGCAAAGAACTGAAAGAAAATGGTGCCACAATTTTCATGTGATTAGGCTGGCAACAGTCTTAAGTAACTTTGAGGGAGGGCAGGGAACGTCGACTCAGACCATGAGAGGGCTGCGTCGGGCATTTTCATGCCTTACAAGGCGCAGATTGGAAGTCTGTAGGGGGTGCCACTCCTCGCACAGACTAGAGCAATGTGTGGTTAAGTGCCTTGCTCAAGGGCATAAACACACCACCACAGCTGAGGCTCGAACTGGTAACTTTGAGCATACATTTAGCAATGAAGTGCTGCATAGCTGAAAGTGCCTTATTTGGAATAACAAATTAAAGCAACATTTTAATCTACCTACTCTTATGGTTCAGCTCATCATGGATTGAAATTTTATGAATATTTTACTCAACTTTTTGCATTGATTCAAAAGCCAGCCGGTGCTCTCTCAGAAATAACATTAATATACAAGCACACATGCATGGTGCTTTGTTGTTAACAGCAAGTTCATTTCTTTGAAGGTAGTCCCAGCGTGCTGCTTTCAATGATCTCAGTTGAAGAAACATTAGAAACATTGGATTTGTGGCTTCACAATCCTGTGGGCTGCAGTGTTAAGCAGACTGGAAATCCCAATGAAGATGAAACCAGTAAACCGCTGACAACTTCATATGTTCAAGAGCCTGAAAAATGCAGTCTGAAAAGTTGTTTAGGGTAAAATGTACAAAATTCAGTTCAACAGCAACCCAGTTCGTTCACTGAATTCCATAAGGTAGAGTTCTATAGAATTACAGAAATTACCTTCCATTTGTTGTTGGTGGAACTCTCCTGTATCCCATCTTATCAACTCACCCTCCCATAACCTGCAGAAAGGTCTTAGTACATCTTTCATTTACAAATATTTCCATTTATAATGAAGTTTTAGACTGCATACTGATGTTGTTTGTGTGTCTAATGATCTTGCATGAAAAGAAATGAAAGACAAATTTTAAAAACCCATTTTCCCTGTGCCTCATTTGTGAGAATCTTTGTCTTCATCTCCATAATTCTCCAATATTGGAGACAACTTTTCACTATTTAAATACAATGAGACATCTTAAATAACACTTTCTGCAGGATGTCTTTTTTCTTACAAGGTAAAAAGCTGATCAGGAAGGCAACAACTTTGTCAGTGGTACTAGGTTAAAAAAATAGGCAAGGTAGAATTGTTCCGAACTCCCGTTCCAAGAAGAGTCACATTTCTAAAAGATTTAAAGTGGAATACATACCATTCAAAAATGCAAGAGTAATTTTTACTAATTTTAATTTTTGCAAATAATATACAGTTAATGCACAAGCATCGCTGAAGCAGAATTCAATTTGAAGTTCAGAAAATCCTGCTGACAATACAGCTTAAGGCTTACTGTGTGGAAGCAGGTACACGTGTTGAAGTCTGTTCAGATTTCTGAAGGGAATGGTGAACAATTAGATCCATTTGTCCTTATAATAGGTCAAATAGCAAAGTTCCTGCTAGCCTCAGGTACTCCAACGACCCTGCTTTTTTTTCCTACTACACCCAATTTTAAATCCATTTATCAATTCTCTTATGAATCGGTATCCACCATTTTCATGCAGTGTGTTCCATATCCCAATTACTAATTGTATAAGGAAATTATCTTCACACTTCCTCTGGTCCACTGCTCAGTCATTGTAAATGATTAACTTATGGTTACTGGTCCATCAAACATTGGAGCTCAGTCTTATTTTCATTTATCCCAAACCCTTCACATTTCTGCAGTGTTTTCATAATATATATAATACATATTACATATTAATAATACATAATATATATAATACAGTAGATTCCAGATAATTGGGCCATCAGTTAATCAGGGCTACTGCTTATTTGGGATAACTTAAAGGACCAAAACCGTGGACGATTGCTAGGATTCTCAATTTATCTGAGATATTATGAAGGGGGAGGAGGAGATGGCTGCTCGACACAACGCGTGCAGCCGCTCCGAAATGATATCTATGTGTTAAGTAGGGGCCATTGCACAATCCTGATTTGATGGAGACAGACATGAGAAGCACGGAGGAACATCTGGAGAAACTTCTGAAATGTCTGCTTCGCTGCCGCTGCTACTGTGTGATCAAGAATCTCCGGCGGGGAAGGCCCCAAATCCTCGGCTTTGCCTATTGCCGGGGCCGGGGTCAAAGCGCTCAGCAGAGATGGTGCTCAGTGTCGGAGGGCTGGTTGGAGGCTCGAAGTTTTCGGACGAACTCAAGAGTCGGCTGCAGTGGGGTGCTTCCAGGATGCTGCATCGGCAAGTTTGCGGCGCTGGAAGCTCATGGCAGGAAGAGTTTTTCTTTCTTCCTTCCTTCTACCACCTGTGTGATATGATGGGACTTTCAAGAGACTTTGAGACTTTTTTTTTTACCGTGCCCATGGTCTGTTCTTCATCAAATTACGGTATTGCTTTGCGCTGTTGTAACTATTTCAGTCGGTTCCTCTTGTGTTTCTGTGATATCATTCTGGAGGAATATTGTATCATTTCTTAATGCATACATTACTAAGTGACAATAAAAGAAGATTGCGTGTCCTCATAATCTAATCTAATCGGGTCAGAAGACTGCTGCTGAATGGTTTCTAACTAGCATCAAATGTGCACCATTATGTGGCTGTTAGACGTTACACTTTGCTTTGAGCGAAGCATTTTTAAATAGCTCCAGTTACGCGCTTGTGTATTTTATAAAAAGCAATGATTTTTGTCACTAATAGCTGCAAGAATAAGCACTAAATAAGCAGCAAGACAATTCAGATTTGTTTTGCTCACTGTGGTTTCAAGCATGCAGGATTGGAGATGCCAGAAATAGCCCCAGGTGAAAATGAAATGATTTCAATACGTCAAATTCTTAGTTCCCAACTTAAAGACATTGTAACGTTCAAGATGACTGTCAATGAGAAAGATTTGGAGGATGCAATCGTCAAAGGCATTGTTTGAAGGCGGTCCATTATCTGCATTAGGTGCCTGCATTGATGTTGTTCACTTACAGTCAGAAGAACATGGCAGCACACATTGGATGAATTTGTCTGTGGATAACTATTAGGAACTGTAGTAGTACTGTACTGTTTCATGGTACCGTAGTAGTATTGGTAGTGTTCTAATTTGTTCTGTATTTCATTTAAATGCATAGTTTGTTACTCACTTCAATGGTAGCTTGTCTTTTAAAAAAAATATATACCTTAGCTATTTCTATTAACCTGGCTAATTGGCTCAGGCACTTCATCGGCCAAGATGTACAAGGTTGTTCGCTGAAGAGTGGAGAGTTGGTTGAGTTGTTCTCAGGTCTTGGCAAGCCATTTGCAAATGCTTCATCACCATATGAGGGGACATCAGTGCGCTGTTCATTTGGAGATATTGGACAAGACCAGTGTGGTCTGTAAAGTCCATTGCATGGACTGTAGCAAAGACTACGTCACCTAGACTGGAAGAAAATTATCCACGCAGATCCATGAACATCAACTGGCTATGAAGTGGCATGACCAACTCTCCCTGGTCTCTACCCAAGATTGAGGGGGCACAAATTCAACAGGTCATGGCAGAAGTAAACATGCAACACGCAAGAGAGTTCCTAAAAGCATGGTTTTCCCCACAAAATTCTGTGAACAAACAGACCTGAAATCCTATTCATAAGCCAAAGCAGCAAAATTCCAGACTGCAGAGTTCGCCACACAACCAGTGACAAGACCCCCTCCCTATGTAACAATTGAGTTTCCATAATGACAACCAAGCAGCTGATTGATAGGTATATAAATGCCAAGTATTTGGAGGACACAGCACAAGTGAACAGCATACTGATATGTCTCCACATATGATGAAATGTTTGCAAATAGATTGCCAAGATCAGAGAACAACTCAACCATCAACCACCCAGGCTGCACATTGTCCAAGTTATTTCTAGAGTGCATGACCCAAGTACAAAGTATCTTCAAACTCTAGCTGCAGACTCCATCTTTCAGACTGGATCAGAAAGAAAACAAGCATGACACAAGGTTCTCCAGTTAGACTGGTATGCCCAGACATACAGGGTGCAAAATATCCAACTGAGTGAAACAAAATACAAAACACATCTTCTCAACCTTCTTTGTCCTCCACAACATCTGGAGAAACAATTCTGACTTCTCACTTAATAAGCCAAAGCAAAGCTAGGTGATTGTATGGAGTCCATTAAACGCAGTGGATAGCTAAAAATGTTCGCATATCAACATTCAAAAAGTTTAAGGCAGCACAATCCACAATCTCCTAGAACCTTCTGTCACACAAGTACACAATTGACAAGCAGAGACAGTAGTATGCAGTTGAGAAATGCATTCTGAATATCATCCAAATTCAAGATCAATAAACCAGAAAATGTGGATCCAGAAATATTTTAATGTTGAATTTTGAATTTAAGTCAGTGATCCATAGAGTTTCCTGCTGACATTATTTCAAGCTCAGCTCTGCAGTTCATTAACCAGGAATTAAATACCAGTGAAATGGAGACAAGGGAAGCTCAAAACAATGGTCTTGTGTCACAGCTGACGAGATAACTTTAGTTTTAAAGTTTTCTCACACAGAATAGTGAGGAAACCAATTGCAGAGAAAAGTCACAAAATTAGAGGAAAAATCCAACAAGGCTTTACTGAATTCCTTAGCAAGCAAGTTATAGGGAGAGGGTCCAAATAACTCACAGGCAAAGTCAAAATCCAAAAGAAACATTAACCAAAGTTTCAGATAGTAGAGATTCCTACAAATACAACACTTCACTCACAAAAGAACATTCCAAGACTGAACAAAGAGACAAGGAACTTTTATAGAGCTTCAAAGGCACAGGTGATAAAAATAGACTAATTATTAATCTAATAGGCAACTGAGCAGGAAGGGGGTTGGCCTTGTCATCTCTGCCTCCCTCTGGTGGCCAGTTCCAGGTATGACAGTGCATCCTCATCTACAGCCAGCTCCTGATGGCTCAGGATGATGTCAGTGAACAGCCAAGGTCAGATCCGGGTGTAAGCTGTGTTGTGCGGACACCCAGGAACGCTCCTTTGGATCATAACCCTCACAGTTGACCAGGTAGTGGAGTCTGTGACCATGATAAGCAGGACTACCACCTACAATATGGGGGGTGGGGAGGCAGAAAGAAACTGGAGGAAGCAGAGGAAAGGTTACCACTGGTTTCAACTAAGAGGTGTGAAAAGTGTGACTCACTCTCATAGACCTAGGTAGAGCCAGCTGGTACATGACAGGGTTGACACGTCTGATGATCTGAAGTGGCCCGACAAATCTCAGAGCCAATTTTCTGGTCTCTACTCGCAAAGCCAAGTCCTTAAATGAGAGCCAAAGCCCCTCTCCTGGCCTGAAGGGACAAATAAATCACTTCCTCCTGTTGGCCTGCGGTGTGCTTTAGGGCTGCCCGAGTCCTTCTCCAGGTCGTCCTGCACCAAGCAACAAACTTCTCTGCAGTTGGAACCCCAACCTCCTCTTCCTGACTGGAGAAAAGTGGCTGAAACCCAAATTGGCATTCGAATGGGGATAAGCCAGTGGAAGATCTCTGCAGGGTGTTATGTACCAGTTCTGCCCAGATCAAGAACTGGCTCCAGGAGGAAGGTTAGGAGGACACAAAACAGTGGAGGCATTTCGAGGTTCTGATTAACACGTTCTGTCTGACCATTGGACTGGGGTGGAAACCTGAAGTGAGATTGAGAGAAGAGCCAAACAGACCAGAAGGCCACAATTACACACAATACCATGAATCCTGACAATATTCTGTAGCAAAACATCAGCAGTTTCTTTGGTGAAGGGGAGTTCAGGTGGGCAATGAATTGAGCAGCTTTAAAAGAACTGTCTACCGCTACCAGGATAACCGTGTTACCTTGTGATGGCAGGCTGGTAAAGAACTCCACAGAGATGTGGGACTAGGAGCGATATGGGACAAGTAGAGGGTGCAAAACCCCAGCAGGGCACTGATTAGAAGGTCTGTGTTGAGCACAGACAGAAGAGGCATGCACAAATGATTGGATGCCTCTTGTCATCTCTGGCCACCAAAAGCATTTTTGAATAAACCCCAAAGACTTCTCCACCCCAGGATGCCCAATGAACAGGAAGTGTGACCACACTGAAGAACCTCAGATCTTACTGCCTGGGGAACAAACATCCTGCTGGAACCCCAACTGGTACCGGGTTCCTCATGGACAGTTTCTTCAATGGAACAGCAAACAGGAGCCAGAATGCTGTCTCTAGATATGACGGGCTGCAGGTACCTAGATTGCCATCATAACACTGGGGAGCAGGGATCCTGTGTTCATTGGCTGACACATTTGCAGGTGGCACTGTCCCAGGAGGCTGAACTGATACAGGCATTGGGGTTGCACCAGGACAAGGATCTTGAGGAAAGCAAGCATGCAACAGCTGAAGAGACTCAGTTAACTACTTAATAGTTCAGCATTCAATACTGTGATCCCCTCCAAGCTGATTGCCAAACTTTGCCAGCTTGGTATCAGCTCATCCCTCTGCAATTGGACCTTGGACTTTCTAACTAACAGACCTCAATCAGTTACGTTAGACAACCTCTCCTCCTCCACTCTCACTCTGAACACCAGTGTGCCTCAAGGCTGTGTGCTGAACCCTCTTCTGTACTCCCTTTTCACCTATGACTGCGTTCCTGTACATGGTTTTAACTCCATAATCAAGTTCACAGACGACACCGCGGTGGTTGGCCTGATCAGAGATGGCTTACAAGGACAAGGTCCAGCACATGGCCGCGTGATGTGCCGACGACAACCTGGCCCTTAACACCCAGAAGACCAAGGAGATCATTGTAGACTTCAGGCATGCTGGGAGCCACACTCATGTCCCCATCTACATCAATGGAGCTGTAGTGGAGCATGTATCAAGCTTCAAATTCCTTGGTGTCCACATTTCTGAGGATCTCACCTGGTCCCTGAACTCCTCCATCCCGATCAAAAAGGCACAACAGCACCTTTATTTCTTGTGGAGCATCAAGAAAGCTCACTTCTGTCCCAGGATACTGACGGACTTTTACCGCTGTACTATTGAGAGCACACTCGCCAACTGCATCTTAGTGTGGTATGGCAATTGTCCCCTATTGGACTGCAAAGCACTCCAGTGGGTGGTGAAAACTGCCCAGCGGATTATCGGCACCCAATTGCCCACCATTGAGAACAAATATCATAAAAACTGCCTGGACAGGGCAAAAAGCATTATCAAGGATGCACCTCACTCTAACCATGGACTTCTTACTCTCCTCCCATCTGGTAGGCACCTACAGGAGCCTCCGCTCCCGCAGCAGCAGGCACAGGAAGAGCTTCTTCCCTGAGGCTGTGACACTGCTGAACCTCACATCACAGCGCTAAGCAGTATTGCACCCATATTGTACTGTCTCAGTACTTATGTATTTGTGTGCTGTAGCACTTACTTTTTATTTGCAGTTATTTTGTAAATAATACTATTCTTTGCATTTCTGGTCAGATGCTAACTGCATTTCATTGGCTTTGTATCTGTACTCACACAATGACAATAACGTTGAATCTAATCTAATCTAATCTAACAGTATGCATAAACTGCTGTAGTTGTTCTTTGTGTACCAAGCTAGGCTCCCTGCTTAACAACAATGGCAGGGAGCTGTTCCTTCTCTACCAGGTCCATCTCTATGGACTAGTCTTGCTGTCACAGCAGACTCAGTAAATTCTTTAGTTTTCACTTCCCCCACACAGAGTAGTGGTGAATCTAATTGTAGAGAAAAGTTACACAAAATTAGAATAAAAACAGAATGTAAGGGATAAATTTGTCCCGGTGAGGAAGATAAAGAATGGTAGGGTGAAGGAACCATGGGTGACAAGTGAGGTGGAAAATCTAGTCAGGAGGAAGAAGGCAGCATACATGAGGTTTAGGAAGCACGGATCAGATAGGTCTATTGAGGAATATAGGGAAGCAAGAAAGGAGCTGAAGAAGGGGCTGAGAAGAGCAAGACGGGGGCATGAGAGGGCCTTGGTGAGTAGGGTAAAGGAAAACCCCAAGGCATTCTTCAATTACGTGAAGAAAAAAAGGATGACAGGAGTGAAGGTAGGACCGATTAGAGATAAAGGTGGGAAGATGTGCCTGGAGGCTGTGGAAGTGAGCAGGGTCCTCAATGAATACTTCTCTTCGGTATTCACCAATGAGAGGGAACTTGATGATGGTGAGGACAATATGAGTGAGGTTGATGTTCTGGAGCATGCTGATATTACGGGAGAGGAGGTGTTGGAGTTGTTAAAATACATTAGGACAGATAAGTCCCCGCGGCCTGAAGGAATATTCCCCAGGCTGCTCCACGAGGCGAGAGAAGAGATTGCTGAGCCCTGGCTAGGATCTTTATGTCCTCGTTGTCCATGGGAATGGTACCGGAGGATTGGAGGGAGGCAAATGTTGTTCCCTTGTTCAAAGAAGGTAGTAGGGATAGTCCGGGTAATTATAGACCAGTGAGCCTTACGTCTGTGGTGGGAAAGCTGTTGGAAAAGATTCTTAGAGATAAGATCTATAGGCATTTAGAGAATCATGGTCTCATCAGGGACAGTCAGCATGGCTTTGTGAAGGGCAGATCGTGTCTAACAAGCCTGATAGAGTTATTTGAGGAGGTGACCAGGCATATAGATGAGGATAGTGCAGTGGATGTGATCTACATGGATCTTAGTAAGGCATTTGACAAGGTTCCACACGGTAGGCTTATTCAGAAAGTTAGAAGGCATGGGATCCAGGGAAGTTTGGCCAGGTGGATTCAGAATTGGCTTGCCTGCAGAAGGCAGAGGGTCGTGGTGGAGGGAGTACATTCAGATTGGAGGAATGTGACCAGTGGTGTCCCACAAGGATCTGTTCTGGGACCTCTACTTTTCGTGATTTTTATTAACGACCTGGATGTGGGGGTAGAAGGGTGGGTTGGCAAGTTTGCAGACGACACAAAGGTTGGTGGTGTTGTAGATAGTGTAGAGGATTGTCAAATATTACAGAGAGACATTGATAGGATGCAGAAGTGGGCTGAGAAGTGGCAGATGGAGTTCAACCCGGAGAAGTGTGAGGTGGTACACTTTGGAAGGACAAACTCCAAGGTAGAGTACAAAGTAAACAGCTGGATACTTGGTAGTGTGGAGGAGCAGAGGGATCTCGGGGTACATGTCCACAGATCCCTGAAAGTTGCCTCACAGGTGGATAGGGTAGTTAAGAAAGCTTATGGGGTGTTAGCTTTCATAAGACGAGGGATAGAGATTAAGAGTCGCGATGTAATGATGCAGCTCTATAAAACTCTGGTGAGGCCACACTTGGAGTATTGTGTCCAGTTCTGGTCACCTCACTATAGGAAGGATGTGGAAGCATTGGAAAGAGTACAGAGGAGATTTACCAGGATGCTGCCTGGTTTAGAAAGTATGCATTATGATCAGAGATTAAGGGAGCTAGGGCTTTACTCTTTGGAGAGAAGGAGGATGAGAGGAGACATGATAGAGGTGTACAAGATAATAAGAGGAATAGCTAGAGTGGATAGCCAGCGCCTCTTCCCCAGGGCACCACTGCCCAATACAAGAGGACATGGCTTTAAGGTAAGGGGTGGGAAGTTCAAGGGGGATACTAGAGGAAGGTTTTTTAACTCAGAGAGTGGTTGGGGCGTGGAATGCGCTGCCTGAGTCAGTGGTGGAGGCAGATACACTAGTGAAGTTTAAGAGACTACTAGACAGATATATGGAGGAATCTAAGGTGGGGGCTTATATGGGAGGCAGGGTTTGAGGGTCAGCACAACATTGTGGGCTGAAGGGCCTGTACTGTGCTGTACTATTCTATGTTCTATGTAAAACATTGAACTGGGCGTTACTGGACTTCTTGGCAGGGGGAGGGGGTCAAAAAACACCTACCAATCAAAGTCAAAATCCAAAAAACATTTACTTACAGAAGAGTTTCAGAAACTAGAGATTCCTACAAACAACAGAAGACTTCACTTACAAAGGATGATTACAAGACTAAGCAAATAAACAAGGGGCAAGGAACTTATGTAGGCAACAAACAAGGCAAAGGTGATGACAATGATCTAATAATTAGCCCAATAAGCAGGTAAGCAGGAAAGAGTTGGCCTTTTCCTCTTTACCTCCCCCTTTGACCAGTTCAAGGCATAATGATATACCCATAAGCCAATACCAACAGCATTGTAAATTTGATTAAACTGCATATCAACATAACACATCAATGTTCTTTCCACCCTAGTGTAGTTTAATCATAAAAAGTGAATTAGATCACAAACCCCCACCAATGTTACAAACAAATTACAGAAGATAAATCTAATCCTTTTTGCTTTAAGATGTTAAGACTCTACAAACAACTGGTAAAATAAAATACATGTATTTGGTTTATATGTCAGTTATATATCTTCACTGTGGTAGATACAACAAGCCTTTATGTATATTTAAAGCAGAGGTTGATAGATTCTTGATTGGTCAGGGCATGAAGGGATGTGGGGTGAAGGCAGGAGATTGGGGTTAAGTGGGGAAATGGATCTGCCAAGATGAAATGGCAGAACAGACTCAATGGGCCAAATGGTCTAATTCTGCTCCTATATCTTATGGTCTTATGATCTATTTTCCCCAAGAGGCTGTATCCAGCCACCTTGCTACAAGCTGATTTAAAAAACTTATTCTATGAAGTATTCTCATCAAAAGAGAGTTAAATAGACATGCACTGCAAAATATCCCCAAGGGCACTTAATTATTCTACAACTTTCCGTCAAATTGGATGGCATTAAACATTTACTTATGGAAGTAATTGCTCACTACCAACTTTATTTATTTTTATACTTTGTTTCCACAGCTGAAATTTTAGACATCATAACCTAAAAAGCTCAATTCCTATGTTGGCATTCTTTCCAACAACTGTTCAACACGACCTGGAGAAATGCCAAAATACTGTATGGCACCCATTCTGAAAGACAAATATAGTTTACAAGTATTTGGTGTTGCGTTTTCTTTGCAATCCAGCCTTATAATTATTTCCTACCACAACTTTTAACCAATTTAGTATCGTACTTATGCACACAGGAAAGTCTGCAGGTTAGTGCTAGAATTACAATAGCCATAGTTATAAAAATTACACAATGGAAGCAAATTATTTTATAAAATAATGGCTGAATCAATCTTGCCTGGCTGCCAACAGCATTAACCATTATCTTGGTGTAAACCTAATTATAATATCTAGAGCTTAAATAAAAGGCTTCATGTTTTTTTTTGCTCCTAAAGCAACCCATGTCAATTTATAAACAAAGAGATTCTACAGATACTGGAAATCCAGAGCAATACACACACGATGCTGGAGGAATTAAAAAACATTTCATCGTTGTTATGATGAAGCCACTCTCAGGTTGGAAAAATGACACCTCATATTCCATCTAGGTCTCCTTGAAGCTGATGGCATGAACATCAATTTCTCCTTCAAGTAATTCTATTCCTCCCCTTCTTCTATTCCCACTTTCTGCTTTCCATAAGGATCACTCCCTTCATGATTCTCTTGTCCATTCATCCCTCCCCACTAATCTCCCTCTGGGCAAGTATCCCTGCAAGTGACAGAAATGCTACACCTGCCCATTCACCTCTTCCCTTATCTCTATTCAGGACCCCAAACTGTTCTTCCAGGTGAGGCAAAACACCTGTGAATCTGCTGGGACCGTCTATTTTAACTAGTACTCTTGATGCAGTTTCCTCTACATTGATGAGACCTAACATGAATTTGGGTACCACTTTGTTGAGTACCTCCACTCCATCTGCCAAAAGCAGAATTTCCCAGTGGCCAACCGTTTTAATTCCTGCCCCTATTCCCGTTCCGTCACATCAGTCCATGGCCTCCTCTTCTGCCATGACGAATCCACTGTCAGGGTAAAGGAGCAACACCTCATATTCCATCGAGGTCATCTCCAACCTGATGGTATAAACATCAATTTCTCCTCCAGTAATTTTTTTCCTCCTCTTTCCCTCGTTTTCTATTCCCACTCTGTCCTCTTACTTCTTATCCTCACCTGTCTATCACCTCCCCCTGATGCCCCTCCTTCTTCCCTTTCTCCCGTGGTCCACTCTCGTCTCCTATCAGATTCCTTCTTCTCCAGCCCTTTACCTTTCCCACCCACCTGGTTATCACCTGAAGCGGAGTCTTGGCCCGAAACATCAACTGTTTATTCATTTCCATAGATGTTCCATATTAATTTAACCATTTATTAGTCCCTACTGCCTTGTTGAATATTAACTAACTCATTAAGTAGAGAATAATACAAGTTTGTCAACACACAAATCAATATTTGGCAGCTCAGCAAAATAACACTGGGAAATTAGTAGTTGCTAAAGAGGAGGCTAGCATGGCCACACAGAAGTGGTCTGAAAAAAGAAGATGCATCCTGAGGAAAGTTCTGTTGCTCCAACTCCTCAAAACTAGCTACAGGAGTAGACTACCGAGAATTTCAAGCTTGCTGTGCCAATTAATATGATCATCGGCAATTCAATTATAATCTCAACTTTACCTACCTGATTACCTTTTACCCCTTGTTTGTTAAGTAATTATCTACTTATCTGTACCTCAAGTTTCTGCTCCCACCAACCAATGAGAAAGTGACACATAACACTCAGAAGGAAAAATGCCCCATCTCTGTCTTTCCCCTTATTTTTGAATAATGACTCCAGTTCTAGACTCCCGAGAAGAAGTAGCTTGCCTATATCCACCCTGTCAAAACACCTCAGGATATTTCACGTTTCAATCATCTCCCTCTCTTCTAAAATCTAAGCCTAACCTCTACAACTTTCCTTCATAAGACACACTGTTCATTCCTGCAAACTTTCTTTGACCCACTTCCAAACCATTATCTTCCTTTTTTAGACGAGGAGACCAGTGGTGAACACAATACTGCAGATGTGGCCTTTCCAGTATCGCACACAACTGAAGGATTATCTTCCTCAAACACGAGGAATTCTGCAGATGCTGGAAATTCAAGCAACACACAGCAAAGTTGCTGGTGAACGCAGCAGGCCAGGCAGCATCTCTAGGAAGAGGTACAGTCGACGTTTCAGGCCAAGACCCTTCATCAGGACTAACTGAAAGAAGAGCTAGTAAGAGATTGGAAAGTGGGAGGGGGAGGGGGAGATCCGAAATGACAGGAGAAGACAGGAGTGGGAGGGATCGAGCCAAGAGCTGGACAGTTGATTGGCAAAAGGGATATGAGAGGATTATGGGACAGGAGGCCCAGGGAGAAAGAAAGGGTGGGGGGGAAGCCGGAAGATGGGCAAGGGGTATAGTGAGAGGGACAGAGGGAGAAAACAGAGAGAGAGAGAAAGAATGTGTGTATATAAATAAATAACAGATGGGGTACAAAGGGGAGGTGGGGCATTAGCGGGTTAGAGAAGTCAATGGTCATGCCATCAGGTTGGAGGCTACCCAGACAGAATATAAGGTGTTGTTCCTCCAACCTGAGTGTGGTTTCATCTTTACAGTAGAGGAGGCCACGGATAGACATACCAGAATGGGAATGGAACGTGGAATTAGAATGTGTGGCCACTGGGAGATCCTGTTTTCTCTGGCGGACAGAGCGTAGGTGCTCAGCGAAACAATCTCCCAGTCTGCATCGGGTCTTGCCAATATATAGAAGGCCACATCGGGAGCACCGGACGCAGTATATCACCCCAGCCGACTCACAGGTGAAGTGTCACCTCACCTGGAAGGACTGTCTGGGGCCCTGAATGGTGGTAAGGGAGGAAGTGTAAGGGCTATCTGGATTATTCCTCTTCTCACCCTGTCTCTTGCAAAAATGCCATCCCCTTCTTGCAATTCCTCCGTCTCCGCTGCATCTGGTCTCAGGATGAGGCTTTTCATTCCAGAACGAGGGAGATGTCCTCCTTTTTTAAAGAAAGGGGCTTCCCTTCCTCCACCATCAACTCTGCTCTCAAACGCATCTCCCCATTTCACACACATCTGCTCTCACTCCATCCTCCCGTCACCCCACTAGGAATAGGGTTCCCCTGGTCCTCACCTACCACACCACCAGCCTCCGGGTCCAACATATTATTCTCCGAATCTTCCGCCACCTCCAACGGGATCCCACCACTAAGCTCATCTTTCCCTCCCCCCCCTCTGCTTTCCGCAGGGATCGCTCCTTACGTGACTCCCTTGTCCATTCGTCCCCCCCATCCCTTCCCACCGATCTCCCTCCTGGCACTTATCCTTGTAAGCGGAACAAGTGCTGCATATGCCCTTACACTTCCTCCCTCACCACCATTCAGGGCCCCAGACAGTCCTCCCAGGTGAGGCAACACTTCACCTGTGAGTCGGCTGGGGTGATTGGTATACTGCGTCCGGTGCTCCCGATGTGGCCTTGTATATATTGGCGAGACAGGATGCAGACTGGGAGATCATTTCACTGAACACCTATGCTCTGTCTGCCAGAGAAAACGGGATCTCCCAGTGTCCACACATTTTAATTCCACGTCCCATTCCCATTCTGATATGTCTATCCGTGGCCTCCTCTACTGTAAAGATGAAGCCACACTCAGGTTGGAGGAACAACACCTTGTATTCCGTCTGGGTAGCCTCCAACCTGATGGCATGAATATTGACTTCTTTAACTTTCGCTAATGCCCCACCTCCCCCTCGTACCCCATCCATTATTTATTTATATACACACATTCTTTCTCTCTCTCTCCTTTTTCTCCCTCTGTCCCTCTCACTATACCCCTTGCCCATCCTCTGGGTTTTTCCCCCCCTCCCCCTTTTCCATCTCTCTGGGCCTCCTGTGCCATGATCCTCTCATATCCCTTTTGTCAATCAACTATCCAGCTCTTGGCTCCATCCCTCCCCCTCCTGTCTTCTCCTATCATTTTGGATCTCCCCCTCCCCCTCCCACTTTCCAATCTCTTACTAGCTCTTCTTTCAGTTAGTCCTGACGAAGGGTCTCGGCATGAAACGTCGACTGTACCTCTTCCTAGAGATGCTGCCTGGCCTGCTGCGTTCACCAGCAACTTTCATGTGTGTTGATTATCTTCCTCATTTGTATTCAATTTCCCATGCATCAGCAATAGTATTCTGTTAGCTTTCCCAATTACTGTGTTTAGTACACCTGCATAGCAGACTTTTGCAAGGCACACACTAGGACTCCAGCTCAATCCTCTGTAACATTGCTTCTCATAATTTAAATATATTGTTTATTTCCCTGCTAAAATGAACTATTTCATATTTCATTACATTACACTCGCCAACCAGAAAATTAGCCAATTATGCCCATTTCTATTAAGTTAGTCAGCCAACCTACTGCTTGTCAGAAAGTCACCACCTACACCATGAGATTTTCAACAATTACCTTTGATGCAATTGCTTTTCAAACAGTGTATGGATATTAAATACAGTAAGCCACTGACTCCTCTCCATCCAATGCATGTCACTTTTAAAAGGAATTCTAATACATTGTCGAAACAGAATTTTCCTTTCATAAAGCGATGTTAACTTTACCTGATTAATTTCACTTTTTCCGAAGTGCACTATTATAATGGCTTCCATGATAGACTTTACATTATTGTGCCTCTGGTTTCTTGCTTTCTTTCTTCTTCGCTTTATGAATAAGTTACATTTACTATTTCCAAAACTATTGACACCTTCCATAAGTCTAGAAAGCTTTGGAAACTTAAAATCAATGCAGCAACTCTCTTACTACCCACTTTCTCACCAACTTAAAACTTGGGGATCGAGTGCATCGGGGCCCAGAACACGCTATCTTGGAATCGCTTATTTCTTTTTAGTATTTTGTGCAACTTTCTGACTTAGCATTAGCCATTGTGCAGTAGTGTCATAGGAAGTCATTCCTGCCTTGGCCATCAAACTTTACAACTCCTCCCTTGGAGGGTCAGACACCCTGAGCCAATAGGCTGGTCCTGGACTTATTTCTTGGCATAATTTATATATTACTATTTAACTATTTATAGTTTATTACTATTTAATTATTTATGGTGCAACTGTAACAAAAACCAATTTCCCCCGGGATCAATAAAGTATGACTATGACTATGACTACACTGTACTGTTTGACTGTCCAATCACCTCACACATATCTAAACTGAAATTTATTTGCTACTCCTCAGTCCATTTTCCTAAGTGATCAAGATCTCTTTGCAATTCATTGTAATCAGCTCCACTAAACTAATACCAAACTTCCTAACTGTTTCATGTATATTCATATCCAAGTTGTTTACATAAATAATTACTTGTTTACATAAATAATGAACGATGTCCCCTGGAGCACTCCACTTGTCACAGTCAGAGAATCACCCTCTGTTTCTTATCATAGAAAATTCTGAATCCACCTCGCTCGCTCCCCTGAATCCCATGTGACCTAACCTAACAGATCAGCCTGCCAAGCTGGATATTGTCAAAGCCCTTGTTAAAGTCTGTATAGACAACATCCATTGCCCTGTTTTCATCCATCCCCTTGGACAACTCCAAAAGATTAGTCAGATATGACCTCCCTTCCACAACCAAGCTGACTATTCATGATCAGACCTTGACTATCCAAGGCATAAGACCAAAAGACAAAGGAGTAAATAATCTGGATGAAAAGTTCAAGAGTAATCAATGAGTGACAGTAACACTAGATGCATAGATTGCTTCAGAAACAGGGTAAAGTTCTTGATCTTCCAAGCACAGTTCCTAGCAACTAACTTGAAGCTTTCAAGTTTTATTTTAAATGTAAGCTAGTTCATCACAAAAATTGGTATGTAAACTGATTAGGATGTAAAGTGCATCCAAGACTCATTCAATCAGTAAGTAAGGATTTCATACATTGCCTTGTTGCAGAAATTCATATGCTGCAGTTCAAGGAGAGAAATCACAAATGACATCTGCTCTCTGCTTCAGAGCAACAACTAAACATATGAAACTTCCCCAGCATCAAAGTTTTACCCAAGATTTATAAGTCACCTGTGCTTTGGCAATAGCTGTTTACAAAGGATTTCTTTCCACAATAGATCACTTTATAGCAATAGCATTATTTTCAACCAAAGTACAGTAGATATTGCTTTACTAATACTGGTACTGGACTGTGACGTGACCAACAACAAGCAAACAAATGAATATAATTCATGCCACATCAGGAGAAAATACAAATTTTAAACAAATTAAGTTGATGGTTCATGGATTAAGTTTATGCCCCAAAGGCACTTTCCAGATGCAGCAATACAGAATGCTATACCATGGAATGCTTGGTACTGAACTTGGATGCTTTATATCCATACTTATTCATTAAAAATTAACATTAAATTAACATTTCAATTGGTCATTGTTTTTAAGTACAGTTGGCCCTCCATATCCGCAGGTTCCGCATCCGCGGATTCAACCAACCATTGATCAAAAATATTCGGAAAAAAAAATTCCAGCGTGACGAAAGACCAAGTTATCAGAAGATTGATGCTGATGAGAGAGATAAGAGAGACAAATAGAGAAACGTTCAAAATGTTAATGAGAGAGGAGCGAGATTAACGAAAAGAGACACAGTTCTGAGTACTGACAGACCGGTGCTTTGAACCTGAGCTGTTTGAAGTTTGATGGACAGGCGATACCCCAGCAGGGGGATAAAAGGTACAGACAGGCAAGACAGACACCATGCGATCACAAGATAACGAGACCCTGGAAGTGCGGTGTGCCCCCACAAGTTGGTAGAAGTTTTGGAGGTGTCGCGGAAACGACCATAGATGCACAGGGTGAAAAGGTACAATCAGCGGGAACCTGGTGTGTGTGTCTGCCCTTGCCTGGGTGCCGGGTTCACTGGGGAAGAACAATTGTATCCGGAACGGAGTGGTCACAGTCGGTGACCTCAGAAGACATTAAAAAGGGCTCGCCCAAAAGCTAACTGCGGAGAACATCAAGGTCTGTCTGAATTCGATTTGCATATCATCCTTCTCTCTCTCTCTCTCTCTCCAACGGCACAACATCGATTATTGCGAACTGAAACTGAACTGAACTCTGTGTCACTTGAGACTGATCATTTTACCCCTAGACTGCGATAGAGTTTGGTTGATTCCTATTATGCTAGTTCTGTGTACATGTGTGTTTTATCATTGCTAACCTGTTGCATTTATATCCTTACGATTAGAGTACTGTGTTACTTATTTCTTTAATAAAACTTTCTTAGTTCCAGTAATCCAGACTCCAACTAAGTGGTCCATTTCTGCTGGTTTGGCAACCCAGTTACAGGGTACGTAACATAAGTGGGGTTCTCATCTGCGACTTTGAGTACTAAATTTGGGACGGGGTAAATTGATAGGGTTAAAATTTCCGAAAGAAAGAAAGGGCAAACAGCGGATATGGAGATTGAGGAATTTCTAAAGGCACCGACCTTGGAGGCATTAGAGGATGCCAGGAAATCAGAATTGGCAACTGTGGCCAAACGGTTGAATCTTTTTAAGGGGAAGTCGACAATGAGGAGAGCAGAGATGCACAGAGCTATCATAGAGCATTATGTATCTAAAGCTGTGTTTCCCCAAGGGGAGCTGGAGGTGGTATCTATTGGAAAACCTGGTAGAGACGCAGTACAGCTGCAGATTGAAAAATTGAGACTCGAGCACGAGTTCCGGGTAAAACAGCTGGAGCGAGAAGAGAGGGACAGGCAGTTGGAACGAGAAGCGACAGAGAAACAGAGGGAAAGGGAATTTGAGCCAGAGAAGTTAAAGATGACGGCAGCGCAGGGGCCCATGCTGAACCAAAGTGGAAGGTTCAGGGAGACCCAGAAGGTTAGGCTGTTTCCCCCATTTGAGGAGACTGATGTTGATCGGTACTTTCTCCATTTTGAAAAAGTCGCTGCAAGTCAGGACTGGCTGAGGGATAAGTGGGCTGTTTTTCTTCAGAGTGTACTTAAAGGAAAAGCCCAACAAGCTTACTCGGCCTTGTGCGTAGAAGATGCCCAGACGTTATGATGTGGTGAAAGAGGCCATACTCAGGATTTATGAGTTGGTCCCGGAGGCATACCGGCAGAGGTTCCGGAATGCGAGGAAGCAGTGGTGCCGCACATATTTAGAGTTTGCCCGTGAGATGCAGACATATTGTGAGCGTTGGTACGCTTCGAAAGGGGTCAATGGGGATTATGACAGACTGCTACAGCTAATGCTGATTGAGCAGTTTAAAGGTTGTGTCCCTGAAGGTATGAGACCCTACCTAGATGAGAAAGAGGCAGACACCTTAGCCGCAACTGCTAAGTTAGCGGATGACTACGCGTTGACACATAAAACGAAGATTACCCCGAGTAAAGGCTACCAGAAGGGTAGTCAAGACGGCGGAGAGAGTCCGCCAGAAAAGTCAGAAAGTAAGCCGGGGACTAGTGAGAAGGATAAGGTAGACCGGGAGCAGTTTGGTAGGAAATCTCCTGGGGTCGTGTGCTATAATTGTGAGAAAGCCAGACACTTTGCGTCCAGGTGCTTTGCCCCAAAGAAGGAGACGGGGAAAGGAAAAACGACTGTTCCGACTGGCTATATTGAGCTGGCAAACAAACCGCTAGGGAAGAAGAGGTCTGATAAAGTTCAGGAAGGGCGCGAGAGGTTTATCTCAGCCGGATTGGTGTCGGTGAAGGAGGGGTTAAACCCAGTTCCAGTGCGGATCTGGAGAGACACGGGAGCGTGTCAGTCATTGATATTAAAGAGTGTGTTAGACTTTAGTTCAGAGACCCAGACTGGGGAGGTCAGGGTGATAAAAGGCATTGGGAAAGGGACTGAAGCAGTACCTTTGCACCAGATACACCTAAAAAGCGACTTGGTCTCCAGACCGGTCACGATCGGGGTGAGGCCCAAACTACCGATGGAAGACCTGGAGGTCTTACTCGGTAATGACCTTGCCGGCGGAGAGGTGTACCCAGCAGTAAGAGTGACAAGCCAGCCTGCCAGCATTGAGGCCCCGCCCATGGACTCACAGGTTTATCCCATTTGTGCAGTGACTCGGTGCTTGTCCAGAAACGCTGCCGAAGCTAATATAGATTTAGCTGAGACGTTTTTTTCCAGCCTTGTACCAGGAGGGGTTAGAAAGTAAGAGAGAGCCTAGTGAAACGGGAGGAAGTGAGGGAGTTGAGTTAGATTTATCATTGGCAAGGAAGGAATTTGTACAGGCACAGGAATGAGATGAGGAGCTGATGGTTTTGACAGAGACAGCTCTCTCCGAAGCAGAATTAAAAAGGGAGCCAGTGGGCTATTATGTGAAGGAGGGAGTACTAAGGAGGAAATGGAGACTAGGTACCGGGCCCGCAGATGAGGAATGGGGGGTGGTGCCGAAAATTTATGGGGATGAGATTTTTAACTTGGCCCACAAGATACCCCTCAGTGGATATTTTGGGGTGAGGAAGACAGTCGATAGAATCATGAAAGAGTTTTACTGGCCGCACAAGAGGAAGGATGTTATTGACTATGGTAGACGTGAGCTAACACAGTTACAGGCTTTTGATATGTTAACAGCTTGCCACAATAGGCGAACAAACCTAGTCGGTGTTATCACGAAAATTAATGAGGCTAGGGTGCCACCTGATAAGGGGAAAACCCATTTTGAAAAGATAAGTGTGGTGCCGACCAGATGGGAGAACTCTATTGTTTTGGCCAACTTTGTTGATGAGTTCTCTCACTTAATCCCCGAACAAAGCGAGCTGCCGATAAAGCTAATTAAATGGCACACACACGTATGTCTGGATGTCCCGAGGTGATGCAAAGAGCCTGGACATGGTGTTGTTGTCACATCAGGTCAGCCTAGTGAGCAACACCCCTATAGGGTGATTAATTCAGTGACAAAAGGGCTAAAGAATGCAGAGGTGTATATTGGCGATTTAGTGGTCTGGAGTGACACGAGGGAGGAGCTGTTTAAAAAGCTGTTTGAAGCCAGCCTGACAGTGAACTTCGCAAAAACTGAATTCGGCCACGGAAAGATCACTTATCTGGGATTTGTGGGAAGACAGGGGCAGCTGGCACCAATGCAGGCTATCTCTGAAGTCCCCACCCCGACAGACAAGAGAGCCGTGAGAAAATTCTTGGAGATGATGGGGTACTATTGGAAGCTTTGCAAAAACTTTGCGGATATTACCCTCCCTCTTACTAAGTTCTTGCCAAAGAACGCTAAGTTGGTGTGGGACGACCCTTGTTATCTTTGTCTGGGACGAAAGCCACTGAGAAGTTACACTGATCACAACTCATTAGTGTTTTTGGCCACTATGAAGTTTGCTAAGTTGGAGCCTGGTCTGAGAGGATTATTAAAATAACACATATAAAAGGAACGGAAAATCTGATTGCTGACTGTCTGTCAAGGTGTTGACAACTTAAAGTTCTCTGTATTAGCCAGATAGCTGATGACCATGTATATTTGTATGTATCTAATAATGTATTCATGCCTATAATTTTTACCCTGGTAAAAATCCTTTGAAGGATAAGGGTGTGACGAAAGACCAAGTTATCAGAAGATTGATGCTGATGAGAGAGATAAGAGAGACAAATAGAGAAATGTTCAAAATGTTAATGAGAGACGAGAGAGATTAACGATAGACGCAGTTCCGAGTATTGTCAGACCGGTTGCTTTGAACCTGAACTGTTTGAAGTTTGATGGACAGGTGATATCCCAGCAGGGGGATAAAAGGAACAGCTTCGCTAAGGTAAGACAGACACCACAAGATCACGAGATAACGAGACCCTAGAAGTGCGGTGTGCCCCCACAAGTTGGTGGGAGTTTTAGAGGTCTGGTCGCGGGACCGACCATAGACGCACAGGGTGAAAAGGTACGATCGGCGGGAACCTGGTGTGTGTGTCCACCCTTGCCTGGGTGCCAGGTTCACTGAGGAAGAACGATCGTATCCGGAATGGAGGGGTCACAGTCGGTGACCTTAGAAGACATTAAAAAGGGCTCGCCCAAAAGCTAACTGCGGAGAACATCAAGGTCTGTCTGAATTCGATTTGCATATCATCATTCGCTCTCTCTCTCTCTCCAACAGCACAACAGCGATTGCTGCGAACTGTACTCAGCTGAACTGAACTCTGCGTCACTTGAGACTGATCATTTTACCCCTAGACTGCGATAGAGCTTGGTTGATTCCTATTATCCTAGTTCTGTGTACGTGTGTGTTTTATCATTGCTAACCTGTTGCATTTATATCCTTACGATTAGAGTACTGTGTTACTTATTCCTTTACTAAAACTTTCTTAGTTCCAGTAATCCAGACTCCAACTAAGTGGTCCATTTCTGCTGGTTTGGCAACCCAGTTACGGGGCACGTAACACCAGAAAGTTCCAAAAAGCAAAATTTGAATTTGCCACCTCCAAGCACTACGTTGAATCCAGAAGAATGAAGTGATGTGTAGGCATACCCTGCTGTAGCCTCCTGCCATTTTACAGATCCTCAGTCTCTCTCCAGCACTCGTTGTTTCAGCATTGTTCGCTTCGTGTCTCGTTCGTTCGCTACTCGTGTTGTGAGTGAGAGGAAGGAGTTTAAAGCTAGTAAGGGATGGCTGGCTTGCTATGTAAAGTGCTACAGCCTCAAGAACTTAAAGATCATGGGAGAATCGGCATCGGCTGATGCCGAGGCAGCATCAGCGTTCCCAGAAGAGCTACGATAGTTGCGTCTGCACTGAACATATGTAGAAATCGAAAGAAGGGGTCAACTATACAGGGCAGGGATGGGAGATTTCTTTCACTCTGAGGGTATCATGTCTTTGGAAATTTCTACAAAATGATACTGTGAAGGGTCAGCCACTTGGTATATTTGAGAAAGGATGATAAGTATGAAGGGCTGTGGTACTGGTTTAGGTAAAAGCCCTTCATTGGGAATGGTAAAGCTAGGACAAGGGCTGGATGTCTTACACTTATTTCATTTTATTTTTTGTATCTGTTGATTTGCAGAAGGTGATAGGGTTCCCAAATTCACTTCCTGAAATGATGTGAAAAGCAGAAATCTTCACAATAATGAAAGATTGCCCAGAGAGTTCTGAAAAACTGTGACCTAAGTGGTTACAGATCAAGTGCTGGGAGGATGGAATTAGGCTGGCTAGCCTACTTTAACTAGCACAGATACAATAGGCCCAACAGTCTCCTAAACTGTAAATCTTCATTGATTGAGTATTATTCCCTAAATACAGTATAACAACTATTTACATAGCATTTACATTGTATTAGGTATTATAAGTAATCTAGAGATGATTTAAAATATATGGGAGGATGTGCGTAGGTTATATGCAAATACTACGCCATTTTATATAAGGGACTTGAGCATCTGCGGATTTTGGTATCCGCGGGGGGAGCTGGAACCAATCCTCTGTGGATACCGAGGGACGACTGTATGTGAAAATGGAATTTTTATAAAATAAGTTTGTTCTTTAAGGTTATCCTCTATCTGTCGGTATCCATTCCTGTCTTTACCTGCAGAGTGGGTGCCTCCCAAAATGTGCTGTCCAAATACTGGTATTGATTCCTGTGTTATTCCAGTAATCACAGCCTCCCAAACTGAAAAGGATGTTTTCTTTTTGTTCTTTGCTTTCTGCCTAAAAATCAGTTCTCGATCTCTGTCAGTACAAAACCCCCAATAATTCAACCTTCGTAATCAACTTTCGAGGTGGGGTCTTATAAGATACCTACCAGAAGTCCAAGCATACCATAGCTGACACTGAGCACCGAGCACCATTTCTGCCGAGCACTTCGACTCCGACCCTGGCCGTCAAGCAACAGGCAAAGCCGAGGATACGGGGCCTTCCCCTCCGGAGATTTCGGATCACACAGTAGCAGTGGCAGCAAAGCAGGCATTTCAGAAGTTTCACCAGATGTTCCTCCGTGCTCCCATGTCTGCCTCCATCAAATCAGAATTGTTCACGGCCTCCTACTTGACAGATTACAGATATTCATCAACCGAAGAGGCCGCGCGCGCTGCGTCGTGCTGCCATCTTCTCCTCCTCCCGAATATAGCCAAATGAAACAGTATTCCTCCAGGTCCAAGGTGAAAAATACATTACCAACAACACACAGGTCACTGCACATAGCACAAGTACCACATATGGTTACAATTTTAGAAAACCATACAGTCAGAAAGAAAAAAAATAGCCCAAGTTCCTGAGTGGCATGACTGTAGAATTGATGGCAACCCTCAGACACCTCCCTTGAAGAGGGCCCTACTCCGCACCATCAAAAAACTGTCTCCAACACCATCACTGACCTCATCAACTCTGAAGAACTCCCACCCAGTGCCACCAAACTCATAGCTCCTTTACCCCGCACTGCTCCCTCTTACCTCCTACCCCAGATCCACAAACCTGACTGTCCAGATAGGCCCATTGTCTGCCTGCTCCTGCCCCACTACCTCAACTCCATTCTATCCCCCTTGGTTCAGTTCATTCCCATCTACCTCCTCAACACTTCACATAGTCTCGACCTCCTCATGAACTTTCCATTCCCTGGCCCTGACTGCCTCATCCTCACCCTGGATGTCCAGTCCCAATACACTTCTATCTCCCAACTGCCCCATTGAACTGCTCTGCTCCATCTGCCAAAAACGGAACTTCCCAGTGGCCTGTATATTCCTTTCTTTGTTTGTACTATTATTGAAAGATGTATTTGAGATAACCTCTCCTCTGGTTTGTATTTATCCTTATTCTTTTAAAGCAATAAAAAAAAGATTGAAAGTAAAGAACTTCCCAGGGGCCAAACAGTTTAATTTCAATTCCCATTCCTGTTCTGACATGTCAGTCCACGGCCTCCTCTTGTGCCACGATGAGGCCACCTTCAGGGTGGAGGAGCGACACTGCACCCAATCAGTGAGTGGGAGCACGAGAAGAAGTGACGATTTCACTTAGGTAGGTGGCTGAAGATTAGAAAAAGCAGCATGTTGCGGTAGTTTATGGAGTTGGACTGTGCCCAACCAGTGAGCAGGATTCATTAGAATGGATGAATAAAAATAAGGCAGTGGCAAGCGGAGCGTCTGTGGTGCGAGTGGGCCAATGTTCCAGTGGGATTGGCTCATCAGGATGGGGCAAGGGAAACATCCAGTAATTTTCTTATTTATTCTTCATTCCTCATCTGTTAGGGCTCAGTTAGTGCAGTGAGAATAGCTCCAGGGAGATGTTTTGTTCTGTATTGGGATATGGGAATTCTGGGAGACCACCAGCCTCCCGGATAACCACAATTGCATCAGGTGCACGGAGCTGCGGCTCCTCAGGGAACGTGTGAAGGAACTGGAGCTGCAGCTCGATGACATTCAGTTCATACGGGAGACTGAGGAGGTCACAGATAGGAGCTACAGGGAGGCAGTCAGACCTAGGTTGCAGGAGGCAGGTACCTGTGTGACTGTCAGGAGAAGGAAGGGAAATGGGTTGCCAGTACAGAGTATCCCTGTGGCCATTCCCCTCAATAATAAGTATACCACTTTGGATACTGTTGAGGGGGATCATAGAATCATAGAAATCTACAGCATATTACAGGCCCTTCAGCCCACAATGTTGTGGTGACCGTGTAACCTGCACTGGAAACTGCCGAAAATTACCCCACCACTTAGCCCACTATTTCTCTAAGCTTCATGTTCCTATCTAAGAGTCTCTTAAAAGACCCCATTGTATCCACTATGTTTGACCTATTGGGTGGAACCGTAGTGACTGGGTGTCAGGTACTGAGTCTGGTGCTGTGACTCAGAAGAGAAGAGAAGTGAAGAGGACTGCAGTAGTGACAGGAGATTCTATGATTAGAGGAATAGTGATTAGATTCTGTGGAAGAGATAGACACCCGGATGGTATGTTGCCTCCCAGATGCCAGGGTCCGGGATGTCTTGGATCAGGTCCATGGCATTCTAAATGGCTGGAGTAAGCAGCCACAAGTTTTAATACGTATTGGCACCGATTGGCACATTTAGTACATATTGACATAGGTAGGAAGGATTTGTGAACAGGTTTATTAGAGCTGTTCTAGAGGGTTTGAACTAATTTGGTGGGGATGGGAACTGGAGTGATAAGGCTGAGGATGAGGTAGCTGGTTTGCAAACAGCGGCAGTGTGTAGTGAGACTGCTAGCAAGGAGAGGCTGATGATAGGGCAAAATTGAGTTGCAATGTAAAAGGCAGACAAAGTTAAAAGGTGAATACAGGACTGAAGATATTATATTTGAATGCACGCAGTATACAGAATAAGATAGAGGCCCTTGTAGCACAGTTACATATTGGCATATATGATGTTGTGGGCATCACTGAATCATGGCTGAAAGAAGATTACAGCTGTCAGCTTAACATCCAAGGATACGCATGGTATCGAAATGACAGCTCTAGTAAACCTGTTCACAAGGATATTGGTCCCCCTCTGGTTCAGGTGTAATCCATCCCTTTTATACAGCTCGTACCTTACCCAGAAGAGTGCACAGTGATCCAGAAATCTGAATCACTGCCCCTGCACCAGTTCCTCAGCCACTCATTCATCTACCAAATCATTCCATTCTTCCCCTCACTAGCACTTGGCACAGGTAGCAATCCAGAGATTACTACCCTGGAGGACCCACTATTCAACTTTCCACCTAGCTTCCTAAAATCACCTCTTCAGGACCTCCTCAGCTTTCCTACCTATGTTAATATGTACTAAATGTGCCAATTGGTGCCAATATGTACTAAAACTTGTGGTTACTTACTCTAGTCATTTAGAATGCCATGGACCTGATCCAAGACATCCCTTTATGTTCCTGTTAGGTTGAAAGCAAAGGTTAAAAATTTGAGAGAGCCATGGTTTTCAAGGGATATTGGAAACTTGGTTTGGAATAAGAGAGAGATCTACAATAAATATAGGAAGCATGGAGTAAATGAGGTGCTCGAGGAATATAGAGAATGTAAAAAGAATCTTAAGAAAGGGATTAGAAAAGCCAAAAGAAGATATGAGGTTGCTTTGGCAAGTAAGGTGAAAATAAATCCAAATGGTTTCTACATTTATATTAATAGCAAAAGGATAGTGAGGGATAAAATTGGTCTCCTAGAGAATCAGAGTGGATGGCTATGTGCGGAGCTGAAAGAGATGGCAGAGATTTTGAACAATTTCTTCTTTTCTTCCATATTCACTAAGGAGAAGGATATCGAATTGTGTAAGGTAAGGGAAACAAGTAGGGTAGTTATGAAAACTATCATAATTAAAGAAGAGGAAGTACTGGCGCTTTTAAGGAATATACAAGTGGATAAGTCTCCAGGTCCGGACAGGATATTCCCAAGGACCTGAGGGAAGTTAGTGTAGAAATAGTAGGGGCTCTGACAGAAATATTTCAAATGTCATTAGAAACGGGCATGGTGCTGGAGGATTGGCATATTGCTCATGTGGTTCCATTCTTTAAAAAGGGTTCTAAGAGTAAACCTAGCAATTATCGGCCTGCAAGTTTGATGTCAGTGATGGGTAAATTAATGGAAAATATTCTTAGAGATGGTATATATAATTATCTGGATAGACAGGGTCTGATTAGGAATAGTCAACATGGATTTGTACGTGGAAGGTCATGTTTGACAAATTTTATTGAATTTTTTGAAGAGGTTTCTAGGAAAATTGACGAGGGTAAAGCGGTGGATGTTGTCTATATGGACTTCAGTAAGGCCTTTGATAAGATTCCGCATGGAAGGTTAGTTAGGAAGGTTCAATCGTTAGGTATTAATATTGAAGTAGTAGAATGGATTCAGCAGTGGCTGGATGGGAGATGCCAGAGAATAGTGGTGGATGACTGTTTGTCAGATTGGAGGCCGGTGACTAGCGGTGTGCCTCAGCAATCTGTATTGGGTCCAATGTTTTTTGTCGTATATATTAATGATCTGGATGATGGGGTGGTAAATTGGATTAGTAAGTATGCAGATGATACTAAGACAGGTGGCGTTGTGGATAATGAAGTAGGTTTTCAAACCTTGCAGAGAGATTTAGGCCAGTTGGAAGAGTGGGCTGAAAGATGGCAGATGGAGTTTACTGCTGATAAGTGTGAGGTGCTACATTTTGGTAGGACTAATCAAAATAGGACATACACAGTAAATGGCAGGGCATTGAGGAATGCAGTAGAACAGAGGGATCTAGGAATAATGGTGCATAGTTCCTTGAAGGTGGAATCTCATGTGGATAGGGTGGTGAAGAAGGCTTTTGGTATGCTGGCCTTTATTAATCAGAGCATTGAGAATAGAAGTTGGGATGTAATGTTGAAATTGTACAAGGCATTGGTGAAGCCAAATTTGGAGTACTGTGTACAGTTCTGGTCACCGAATTACAAGAAAGATGTCAACAAAACAGAGAGAGTACAGAGGAGATTTACTAGAATGTTACCTGGGTTTCAGCACCTAAGTTACAGAGAAAGGTTGAACAAGTTGGGTCTTTATCCTTTGGAGCACAGAAGATTGAGGGGGGACTTGATAGATGTATTTAAAATTATGAGGGGGATAGATAGAGTTGACGTGGATAGGCTTTTTCCATTGAGAATGGGGGAGATTCAAACAAGAGGGCATGAGTTGAGAGTTAAGGGGCAAAAGTTTAGGGGTAACACGAGGGGGGACTTCTTTACTCAGAGAGTGGTAGCTGTGTGGAACGAGCTTCCAGCAGAAGTGGTAGAGGCAGGTTTGATTTTGTCGTTTAAAGTTAAATTGGATAGGTATATGGACAGAAAAGGAATGGTGAGTTATGGGCTGAGTGCAGGTTGATGGGACTAGTTGAGAGTAAGCGTTCGGCACGGACTAGAAGGGCCGAGATGGCCTGTTTCCGTGCTGTAATAGTTATATGGTTATATGGACAGGCAGGAAGCCAAAGGAGGTGGGGTGGCTCTGAAAGAGGTGACATTGGATCAGAAGGTGTAGAATTCTTCTGGGTAGAGCTCAAAACTTACAACGGTAAAATTATCCTAATGGGTGTTATATACTGACCTCCAAACAATAGCAAAGATATGGTCTACAAATTACAATAGCAGATAGAATATGCATGTCAAAAGGGCAATGTTGTGATTGTCATGGGAGATTTCAATATGTAGGTAGATCGGAAAAATTAGGTTGGCGCCTGGATCCCAAGAGAGGGAATTTGTAGAATTCTGGATTGTGTGTTGTGTAATGAACAGGAATTGGAAACCTTAGGGGACTGTGGTCATAATATGATAGAAGACACTCTGCAATTTGAGAAGGAGAAGCTAAAGTCAGATGTATCAATATTACTGTGGGGTAAAGGGAATCACAGAGGCATGAGAAAAGAGTTAGTCTTAATTGATTAGAAAGAAACACCAGCAGGGATGACGGCAGAACAGCAATGACTGGAGTTTCGGCGAGCAATTCAGAAGGTGCAGGATAGAAACATCTTAAACAGGAAGAAGCATTCTAAAGGCAGGATGATGCAGCTGTGGCTGACAAGAGAAATCAAAGCCAATGTAAAAGCCAAAGAGAAGGCATATAATAGAGCAAAAATTAATTGGAAGTTAGAGGATTGGGAAGCTTTTAAAAATCAACAGTAGTCAACTAAATATGAAGGTAAGCTAGCCAATAATATTAAAGAGGATACCAAAGGTTACTTCAGATATATAGAGTGTAAAAGAGGTGAGAGTAGATATCGGACCACTGGAAAATGATGCTGAAGAGGTAGTAATGAAGGAACAAGGAAATAGTGGATGAACTGAATAAGTACTTTGCATCAGTAATCACTGTGGAAGACACTAGCAGTGTACCGGATGTTCGAGAATGTCAGGGGACAGAAATAAGTGAAGTTGCCATTACTAGGGAGAAGGTGCCTGGGAAACAAAGAGACGAAGGTAGAGAAGTCATCTGGACCAGCTAGTCTACACACCACAGTTCTGAAAGAAATGGCTGAAGAGATTGTGGAAGCATTAGTAATGATCTTTCAAGAATCAAGGTATTATGGCATGGTTCCAGAAGACTGAAAAATTGCAAATGTCACTCCACTCTTCAAGAAGAGAAAGAGGCAGAAGAAAGGAAATTATAGGCCAGTTAGTCTGACCTCAGTGGTTGAGAATATGTTGGAGTCGATGTTAAGGATGTGATTTCGGGATACTTGGAGGCAATTGATAAAATAGGCTAAAGTCAGCATAAAGGAAAAATTTTGCCTGACAAATTTGTGGGTATTCTTTGAAGAAATTACAAGCAGGATAGATAAAGGAGAATTGGTTGACGTTGTGTACTTAGATTTTCAGAAGGCCTTTGACAAGGTGTCACATATGTGGCTGCTTGACAAGTTGAGAGTTCATGGTATTTCAGGCAAGATACTGGCATGGATAGAGCATTGGTTGATTGGCAGGAGGCAAAGAGTAGGAAGAAAGAGACCCTGTTCTGGTTGGCTGCCAATGACTAGTGGTGTTCCACAGGGGTCTGTGTTCAGTGCCTCGGGTGTGTTACTTCAGATTTCCAACATCTACAAAATTTTTCATGTTCATGAATGGGTGGCAAGTTGTCCTGGTCCAACTTGTTCTTCCACTGAGTGAACACTGGAGGGCAACTCTGAGCGAGCACCAGAGGGCAGCAACGCAAGCATGACATCCAGCTTGCCTCACAGACGCTCTCCCACACCGTCTTGGTGTCTCCTCCAATGGTCATCTGCAAACGGCTAACCCGCAGCCTGGGCCGAGTCCTCACCACAACTGAGGCAACATAGCTCCCATGCCATTGTTCTTGCCGATGAACCAGTGTACCGGACTTGTAGTATTCTACATTACCAATGTCCAACAGGGTCTGGCAATCACAATAAAAATGACCAAGACATCACTCGTACTGTGCAGTGTCCAACGGTACACAAGTTCAGTCAACAACACAACAACGGTACGCAAGTCCAGTTCCATTGCTGTCAAGCAGCTAGCTGAGGGGATAGCCCTGCAGTACTTGATATTCTTAATATACAGCAGTAAAAGATGAACAAGTACACCTTTGATTGGATCTGGAGTGGCTGCTGTGTCCAAGCCAGCCGCCATCTTACTGGAAGGCCCCCATCATTAATCTACCTGCCATTAGTCCAGGTGAAGTAAATCAGTAAAACACCTGCGTTAGGGGAACCTTTACTTATATTTACTATTAGATGGCCAATTTACGATGCATTTAACATTTGTAGAAAAGGAATACAGATTAACTGTGACATGTAAAGGAAAGTAAGGCTATGTCAATGGGATAACATAAAGCTGATGTTCGGACTACAGAGTTTAGTTCACATCTTGCAGTCAGCTAATCCTTCAAACGAAGACAACCATAGTTTCCTTTGACACTTTTCTTGTTAAGCTTGAAGGTTTACTCAGTCTTCTGAAAGGAGGAGCTTCCCCTGTGCAGGTTTTCTTAATCCTATGTTTTTTATTCATTCCACGTATTTGGAAACCCCCCTGGGGTGGAAGTACAGAGTGATTTTTTTCCCTTGCCATGTTATCACAGTGAAATTCATCAGCTGCATTTGCAAATTATTGATCTAATTGAAGGAGAATGCACGTTAAAAAAGAAAATGTTTTTTTTGTTGAACTGAAAACCTTCAAAATAAATGGACTCTTTAGTAGCTTTCTCTGGGTAGTTCATACATTTGGTGTTGGTTAGCCATGTGGCATTTTAATATCTGAAGTTCCAGGTGAAAAGACACCTTTCTCACCAATTTCCATCACTAATCCAAGCAGTAACATTCAAAGTAAATTTATTACCTTGCAATTCGTTTTCTTGCAGATATTCACGGTAGAACAGAGAAATACAATAGAATCAATGAAAGACGACGCACAAAGACTCACGAATAGCCAATTAGTAAAAGAAGATAGATAGATAGATAAACACAGAAAATATGAGTAGTAGAATCCTTGAAGATGAGTCCATAGGTTGTGGAATCAGTTCAGAGTTGAGGCTAGTGAAGTTATCCATGCTGGTTTAGGAGTCAGATGGTTAAAGACAGCCAAATCTGTTCCTGAACCTGGTGGTGTGGGACCTAAGGCTCCTGTACCTCCCACAATCCTGATTGAGAAGTTGCAGAACCTGCGCCTTTGTACCTCCCTCTGCAATTGGATTCTGGACTCCTTAACCGAAAGACCACAATCTGTGTGGATTGGTGATAACATATCCTCCTCGCTGACAATCAACACTGGTGCACCTCAGGGCTGTGTGCTTAGCCCACTGCTCTGCTCTCTATATACACATGACTGTGTGGCTAGGCATAGCTCAAATACCATCTATAAATTTGCTGACGATACAACCATTGTTGGTAGAATCTCAGGAGGATACGAGAGGGCGTACAAGAGTGAGATATACCAACTCGTGGAGTGGTGCCGCAGCAACAACCTGGCACTCAACGTCAGTAAGACAAAAGAGCTGATTGTGGACTTCAGGAAGGGTAAGATGAAGGAACACATAACAATCCTCATAGAGGGATCAGAAGTGGAGAGAGTGAGCAGCTTCAAGTTCCTGGGTGTCAAGATCTCTGAGGATCTAATCTGGTCCCAACATATCAATGTAGTTATAAAGAAAGTAAGAGAATGGCTATACTTCATTAGGAGTTTGAAGAGATTTGACATGTCACAAATACACTCAGAAATGTCTATAGATGTACCATGGAGAGCGTCCTGACAGGCTGCATCACTGTCTGGTTATGGAGGGGCTACTACACAGGACTGAAAGAAGCTGCAGAAGGTTGTAAATCTAGTCAGCTCCATCTTGGGCACTAGCCTACAAAGTACCCAGGACATCTTTAGGGAGCGACATCTCAGAAAGGAAGCGTCCATTATTAAGGACCTCCAGCACCCAGAGCATGCCCTTTTCTCACTGTTACCATCAGGTAGGAGGTACAGAAGCCTGAAGGCACACACTCAGCGATTCAGGAACACCTTCTTCCCCTCTGCCCCATCTGATTCCCAAATGGACACTGAACCCTTGGACACTACCTCACTTTTTAAATATACAGTATTTCTGTTTTTTGCATGTTTGTTAATCTATTCAACACATGTATACTGCAATTGATTTACTTATTTATTATTATTATTTTTTTTATTTTATTTATTATTTTTTCCCTTCTCTATTATCTACTGCATTGAACTGTTGCTGCTAAGTTAACAAATCTCATATCACATGCTGGTGATAATAAACCTGATTCTGATTTGATTCTGATTCTTTGGAACAGCTGGCCATCCATGCTTACAGTTTTGCATGACCTTGCTGCAGATTTGGTCGTTTTTCAACTCAGCACAAGTTTCATCCAGTTTACTCAGTGACGCAGGAAAGCTTCCACGTATCTGAGCCAAGTAGATGTTGGTAATTTCCATGAAGGTGGAGTTGGCTTCCGTCCACTCACTTTTGCCCGGCAGCCTCAGCAGAGTGTCTGGCGTTGTGAAAGATTTGCCGGGGATATCTTCAATACCATAACAGTAATACATAAGCCTCATTCTAAATCTTTGTAGATGTCGAGGTAAGTCATCCAAGTGTTTCCAACCGAGGAGGCTGACAAGTGGCTTGTGGTCTGTTTCAAGTAGAAATATAGTGCCTATCAGTAGCAGCTGAAGCGTTTACAAGCCCACATGAGAGCCAGAGCCTCCTTTTTGACTTGGGTGTAACACTGTTCAGTAAGAGTCAGTGCTCTTGATGTATATGCCACCAGTTTCCATACACCACTGCGGTACTGCATGAGCACTCTCCCTAGGCCAAAGGAAGAGGTGTCTGCTGAGAACTTGGTTGCTTTGTTCAGGTCAAAGAATGCCAATGGGGTTAGCATATGCCTCACTGTGTTTTTGTTTTGCAACTGAACTGTGGTACACTAGCCTTATTTATTTGAATCTAGAACCCCAAGGAAAGTTCTCTCTTCACCTGAAATGTATAGGGAACAGGGGGTAAATCAGGTGCTTGAGGAGTATAAGGAGTGCAAGAAAATACTTAAGAAAGAAATCAGGAGGGCAAAAAGAAGACATGAGGTTGCCTTGGCAGTCAAAGTGAAGGATAATCCAAAGAGCTTTTACAAGTATATTAAGAGCAAAAGGATTGTAAGGGATAAAATTGGTCCTCTTGAAGATCAGAGTGGTCGGCTTTGTGCGGAACCAAAGGAAAGGGGGGAGATCTTAAATAGGTTTTTTGCATCTGTATTTACTAAGGAAGCTGGCATGAAATCTATGGAATTGAGGGAATCAAGTAGTGAGACCATGGAAACTGTACAGGTTGAAAAGGAGGAGGTGCTTGCTGTCTTGAGGAAAATTAAAGTGGATAAATCCCCGGGACCTGACAGAGTGTTCCCTCGGACCTTGAAGGAGACTAGTGTTGAAATTGGGGGGGCCCTGACAGAAATATTTAAAATGTCGCTGTCTACGGCTGAGGTGCCGGAGGATTGGAGAGTGGCTCATGTTGTTCCATTGTTTAAAAAAGGATCAAAAAGTAATCCGGGAAATTATGGGCCGGTGAGTTTAACGTCAGTAGTAGGTAAGTTATTGGGGGGAGTACTAAGAGACAGAATCTACAAGCATTTGGATAGACAGGGGCTTATTAGGGAGAGTCAACATGGCTTTGTGCGTGGTAGGTCTTGTTTGACCAATCTGTTGGAGTTTTTCAAGGAGGTTACCAGGAAAGTGGATGAAGGGAAGGCAGTGAATATTGTCTACATGGACTTCAGTAAGGCCTTTGACAAGGTCCCGCATGGGAGGTTAGTTAGGAAAATTCAGTAGCTAGGTATACATGGAGAGGTGGTAAATTGGATTAAACATTGGCTCAATGGAAGAAGCCAGAGAGTGGTGGTAGAGAATTGCTTCTCTGAGTGGAGGCCTGTGACTAGTGGTGTGCCACAGGGATCAGTGCTGGGTCCATTGTTATTTGTCATCTATATCAATGATCTGGATGATAATGAGGTAAATTGGATCAGCTAGTTTGCTGATGATACAAAGATTGGAGGTGTAGTAGACAGTGAGGAAGGTTTTCAGAGCCTGCAGAGGGACTTGGACCAGCTGGAAAAATGGGCTGAAAAATGGCAGATGGAGTTTAATACTGACAAGTGTGAGGTATTGCACGTTGGAAGGACAAACCAACGTAGAACATACAGGTTTAATGGTAAGGCACTGAAGAGTGCAGTGGAACAGAGGGATCTAGGAATACAGATACAAAATTCCCTAAAAGTGGCGTCACAGGTAGATAGGGTCGTAAAGGGAGCTTTTGGTACATTGGCCTTTATTAATCGAAGTATTGAGTATAAGAGCTGGAATGTTATGATGAGGTTGTATAAGGCATTGGTGAGGCCGAATCTGGAGTATTGTGTTCAGTTTTGGTCACCAAATTACAGGAAGGATATAAATAAGGTGGAAAGAGTGCAGAGAAGGTTTACAAGGATGTTGCCGGGACTTGAGAAACTCAGTTACAGAAAAGGTTGAATAGGTTGGGACTTTATTCCCTGGAGCGTAGAAGAATGAGGGGAGATTTGATAGAGGTATATAAAATTATGATGGGTATAGATAGAGTGAATGCAAGCAGGCTTTTTCCACTGAGGCAAGGGGAGAAAAAAACCAGAGGACATGGGTTAAGAGTGAGGGGGGAAAAGTTTAAAGGGAACATTAGTGGGGGCTTCTTCACACAGAGAGTGGTGGGAGTATGGAATGAGCTGCCAGACGAGGTGGTAAATGCGGGTTCTTTTTTAACATTTAAGAATAAATTGGACAGATACATGGATGGGAGGTGTATGGAGGGATATGGTCCGTGTGCAGGTCAGTGGGACTAGGCAGAAAATGGTTCGGCACAGCCAAGAAGGGCCAAAAGGCCTGTTTCTGTGCTGTAGTTTCTATGGTTCTATGGTCTTCTTGGACTTCTTGAAGAACTGTTTTTGAGTGACACTGGCTTTTATAATGGCAGTTCTATTGCATTGGTGGCATTTCATTTCTTTTGCTGGACAGATCTCTTTGACGTGGAATGAAGACTTCCCACATTTGCTGCAGTTGGACATTTTATCTGCTCTTTGTTTTGCTTGTCTGTTCTGTTTGAGCTGAGCTCTACTGTCACCTCTTTCTGTAGTCTTCCTGACTGCACCTTGTTTGTACCCTTCCTTTGTACAGTTTCCAGCATTACCTCGTGCCTGAGTTCTGCCTGTTGCTGACAAACATTCTCACTCTGCCTGACCATAGTAATAGTTTTCTCTAGTGTGAGATTTGCCTGCATCTGAAGTCTCTCTGACAATTTGGTGTCTAATAGCCCAACAACAATCCTATCTCTAATGAGCTCATCTCTCAGATTTCCATTTGCATAGGGCATTCAATGCTGTGATGAAGTCATTTACACTTTCCTCTGGCTCTTGTTTTTTGATATTGAAAGTTTTCCTCTCATATATCACATTTCACTTTCCTGTGAAATAATCTTAGAATTTGTCCTGCACAGTTTTGTACTCCTTTTTCCTGAGCATCTGTCAGTCCTAATCCACCCATGATGTCATCTGCTTTGTCACCCATGCAGTATATCAGTGTGCTTATTTGGTGCCCTTCTAAAGCCTGGTGTGATTGCTTGCAACCCTAAATCTCTCAAAGCACCTGAACCATCTCTCAAAATCCCGTGGTTTAGAGAAATCAAATGTCTTGGGGAGCTTTATCAGGTAAGTTCAAAGATTCGAAGATTCAAAAAACTTTATTGTCATTCTATCCGTACATCAGCTCTGCAGGGCAGAATGAGACAGTGTTTCCAGGAGCAGTGCAATCATAACATAACAAATGCAACACTAAATAATAAACATAACAATAAATAGTAAAACACAACGGCCACACGTCAATTAAAATCAACTTATAAGTGTCCAGTGCAAGTTAAAAGTGTCCAAAGCAGAGTCAGGAAGGGCAGCTATTTAGCAGTCTGACTGCCTGTGGGAGGAAGCTGTTTAGTAGCCTTGTGGTTTTAGTTTTGATGCTCCTGTAACGTTTGCCTGATGGCAGAAGAACAAACAGTTCATAGAGAGGATGTGAGGGGTCTTTAATGATGTACTGTGTCTTCTGGAGGCATCGACTCTGAAAGAGGTCTTGAACAGAGGGTAGGGAGATGCCAATAACCTTCTTTGCTCCCCTAACCACCCTCTGCAAGGCTTTTTTGTTGATGTAGGTACTGCAGGTGTTTGCTCCATTTTCCTGTTTGTTTGCTTGTTTAGTTATTTTTTATTTGTTTGGGGTACAAAAGTCTTCTTTTCCCTCCCTGAGAGCTTGACTGATTTCTCTGCTGTGTCTGTGTCTCTGTGTCTCTGTGCACTTCCCCAGGCTAGTAGCCCACAGATTATACAATGTATCCACTTTTGGGTGTAGCTTGAAGGCATTGCATAGCCCTTTCTCAGCTCATGCTTCATGGTGCATACATTTAGCTAACTAGCAAAGGCAGCTTAGGTTGATAAGTCTCTAGGCATTTTTCATAGATATATACAAA
Organism: Mobula birostris; assembly: GCF_030028105.1. Lineage (NCBI taxonomy): Eukaryota > Metazoa > Chordata > Chondrichthyes > Myliobatiformes > Myliobatidae > Mobula > Mobula birostris. The sequence goes on along the minus strand of NC_092383.1, from coordinate 51,429,059 downwards.
CAAGAACTGTCTTACTGTTGAGAAATAATTCTCAACAATAATTTCTTGTTGGGGATCTCACTTGATCTGTAGCAGCAATACATTGATGATCAACCACTTCTGACACCATGTTCTGTTTGATATTGAGAGATAGTGTGGAGCACACCAGGACGCCTGCATGCAGGATAGTCAACTGAACTTTATTGACAAGTCTGCTTGTACAGAACGTGAACTCCTCCTACTTGGGGGTGGCTAACTGACTGGCACAGGATTAACACTATTAACTACCTCTGCAGTATGGGTCCTTGATGATGGATGCTGCTTTCTTGTGGCAATGCTCCTTGTAGTTGTGCTCAATGGTGGGGAGGGCTTAAGGACTGAGTTGTGCCCACCACATTTTAGTGGCTTTTTGTAGACATTGATGATGAATTAGCAAGCTGTCTTTTTTAAATAAATTGCTTATTTCTCATGCTGTTAAGAAAGTAGGAGCTCTATACAAGGATAGGAGAACCAGTTAAGCACTCAGCTTTGAGCAGGCTAATGGATTTGCTCCTGATAAAGTTTTTGTCATATAATGCATTTACCTCTTTCAAAGTGGACTTGAACCACTGCCTCTTTTGATTCAATAGAATCTGTCACTTTAATGTTTCCACTACTTGCTTTAAACCAACAGAGCTGATAGGGGCACAAATTGCAGAGATGTATGAAACTAGTTTTCTAGGATTTCCAGTATCTGTAGATTTTCTCTTGTTTCTCAATAGATTCGTCTACCCTTTGACCAATGTCACTATTCCATACCAGACAGCAAACCATTGCTCATTTGCAGTTTGTTACAAATGCTGCCATTACTTTGCCCCAAAATCAGCCTATTCTGATCAATGATTGCAGTTAATTTTCAAAGAAATTATCCTATTTGGCATTGTTGGGTAGTGAGGATGCATGCAAGCTTCTTGTAAACACTTCTTCTTCAGCATAGACCTTCTTCTTGAACAGTCAAGCCTTGCTCTGTTCATCACCCATGAACTTGCAGTATGTGGCAGAGATTATAGTAGAAACTTTGTACACGGACAGACCAACAGACAGAATTGGATAATAAATCAAAATATAAAATTCATCAGCTATTAGTGAAATGGTTGAGATTGAACAATACCAACTATCGCTCTGGTATCATCACCCACAAACTCAACCACAGTTACCAATTTGCATACACAGAAGTTGAGAGCATCTGTTAGTTCTATTTTAGAAACCATATTCACTTCCCCTTTATAATACAACATAGAATATTGAAGTAAGTGAAACTTCTGACATTCTTTGGTTAACTGTTGACTCTCCATTGAGAGCTACCAGAGGTAAAAAAACATACAGCAAAACAAATCTATGATTATTTGAAGTGAATACATAGTGTTTAACTAGCCCAGACCTACTCATAATAAATATTTGGACTTATCCAAAAACATTCACCACCCTCTACTTTTGCATCATTAAGGCACATCTACTCATTTACCTCAGTTGAATGCATCAATTTTTAAACTGACATGTTATTATACCGACATGTTATTAGCCTCCAACCTGATGGCATGAACATCGACTTCTCTAACTTCCGCTAATGCCCCACCTCCCCCTCGTACCCCATCTGTTACTTATTTTTATATACACATTCTTTCTCTCACTCTCCTTTTTCTCCCTCTGTCCCTCTGAACATACCCCTTGCCCATCCTCCGGGTCCCCCCCCCCTTGTCTTTCTTCCCGGACCTCCTGTCCCATGATCCTCTCGTATCCCTTTTGCCAATCACCTGTCCAGCTCTTGGCTCCATCCCTCCCCCTCCTGTCTTCTCCTATCATTTTGGATTCCCCCCTCCCCCCCCAACTTTCAAATCCCTTACTCACTCTTACTTCAGTTAGTCCTGACGAAGGGTCTCGGCCTGAAACGTCGACTGCACCTCTTCCTAGAGATGCTGTCTGGCCTGCTGCGTTCACCAGCAACTTTGATGTGTGTTGCTTGAATTTCCAGCATCTGCAGAATTCCTGTTGTTTATGTTATTATACTTATGACCAGAGTCAAGGATTTAAGGGAAAGCTGTAGCAATAATTTAAAGTCATGACTATGACCCAAAAATATTTTTAAAAATCTGTATTTTTGATACATTAGAGTTAGATTTTAAAATCTTAGTCAAATATATAAATACAAATCATATAGAACACAGGAGATCATCATTTGGTTCAAGATGACTCTGTCAGGTTAAAAAGATACCTCACATCCTTCAAGTAGCCCTGCATTTCATGGCTCTTCAACACTCACCCAAGTGCAGTTTAAATGCTGTCTCTAATACTGCTACCGATAGTTCTAAATCTCTGTCCCTGCTTGACTGATCCACTAAGTATTTTACTTTGGCCTCTCAGTTTTGTACATTTCTTGCTATTTCGGTAATTATTTTGTATTTGTTCCACTGATCACTGGACCTATGATCTTACCAACAGTTTTCTCTTCTCATACTTGTCAAAATCTTTAACATTACTTCTAGTTATCATTATTAAAATGCACTTATTTCACAATTTTCTGCACTAAATTTCATCTACTATGTGTCAGCCTGTTACACCTGTGTATATGAAATCTGTTAGAAACTATTTCACTGTTTATTGTATTTCGAAGTTTCTGAAGAATTTGAAGTCCATGCCTTAGTCCAAATCAATAATATACAATGGAAAATGTAATGGCATCAACACAAATACCAAGAGGTACTACTCCACTATGGAAAAACAGCACCATCATTACTTAATATCTCTCTGATTACAGTTATTATTAAAAGCCAAAGACAACATATTACAAAATTAAAGGAAGCAAATGTATGAACAAAATATGTGCATTGTAATAACAAAAATAATTTCCTACCCAATTATTATAGCCTCTCTTTATATTAAAATACCAGGAAAACTTTGCTTTTCACTTCAAGTTTCTGGTAATTTCGTTATCCAAAAGTGATACAGGGAACTTATTCTGAATATATTTAATAGGAACATAACAAAAGTTCAGTTTCACAACTTGAAACTTAAAGTTACTTTACTCGGAGGCCAAAATTTTTGTCCAACCAGTAGGAACTTAGCAGCACAATAAAGGAAGATTATACTAGAGAGAACAGATACTTATTTTGTGTTTGAAACAGAATTGTTAAGATACTAATGGGAACATGAGTGGAAACTTCTTCAATCTGAGGGTCATAAGAGTGTGGTGTGACAGGGTCCTGAATTACCCATATGAGCTGTGCTTTTGAAGAGAGAGAGAGAGAGAGAATTATTTAACACCAACATCTTGTTTTTAAGAGAGAGAGAGACGAAGACAGCTTTGGATAATGTTATGGGTTTTCTGCAGCATGTTTACATTTTTACAAGGACGCTGCCTGCTTGGAAATTCTTACGGACAGAGAAGGGAGGAGCTGTTTGAGTGACAGCTAGTATTCGACATGGTGAGATAAACAGAAGGTCAGATGATAAACGGACAGAAACTTGGTTTGGGACACTGAATGAGCTTTGTTGTGCCCACAGAAAAAGTGGGTTTTGGAAGATCGATCAGTGGCTCTGCAGTGTGAAAAGGGAGTGACCGGTGGGGAGTTGTTCGTGTGTCTCCAACCCTCGCCTGGGTTGATAATTCCACCACAGAAGGATGGTCCTCTTTATTGTGGTCACAGTCGGTGACTTCTAAAGGATTTCGGAAGACAACGAGAAGATTGACGGCATTAGCTCACCTGAAGACTCAAATCTCTCCCCCTCTCTCTCTCCATCACTACTCAACTCAATACCACGAACTGAACTGAACTTTACTCAACATCGTAAGATTATCTATTTACCCCTAGACTTGAAGAAGCTTGGCTTTCATATATTTCCACACCTATATATAATCATTGCTAACCTGTTTGTTTTATCTGCATTGATATTACTGTATTGTGTAGTTACTAATAAATACCATTAGTTAATAGCAATACTGGACTCCAAAGTGTTTTCCATTTCTGCCGGTTCTTTAACCCGTCCAGGGTCCCTAGCAAAATTGGGGCCTGTATCCATGATATGAACAAATTGGTTGGGGGGCTTGTTTGAATTGATTGGGGAAAATCCCTTTTGATTTGCTTGTGTGGAATGTCAGCAGAAATGGTGTTTGAGGTTTGTAAGTTTGTAGCAGAACCAACCCCTGAGGCGTTGGATGATGCTACGAGGAATGTGCTGTTGGCAATTGCTCAAAAGTTAAGACTAAAGGTGTCCACTAAAATGAGGAAAGCTCAGATGCAGGCGGTAATAGCCCAGCATTATATAGCTAAGGGAAAGTTTGATGAGGAAGTGTTAGAGTTATTCACTGAAGGTAAGGTACTTACTGAGGCTGAGGTTCAGTTGCAATTGAAATTGAAATTAAAACAGATCGAGGCGGATGAAGCAGAAAAGCAGAGGGTTCATGAGGGTAGAGAGGCAGACAAACAGAGAGAAGAGGCAGGAAAACAGAGACAGTTCGAGAGGGAGATGTGGGAGCTGAGAGGTCCAGTGTTGGACCCTGATGATTTTTTCAGCTCGGAAAGGCTTGTGTTGTTTGATGAAATTAAAAGTTGTGTCCTCTATGATGTAAGAGCTTACCTAGATAAAGAGGATGCGCCGCCCCGCGGGGGTTTACTAAGAAAGTAGACAAAGTTGTCTTAACCCACGAGGTTGAATTTACTCCAGATGAGAGTTACCCAGAGGGTAGCTGGGAAGTTCGGGCTGACCTTGAAATTGAAACTGGGACAAGTGGTGAAAGCCCAGAAGAGGCAGCTGTCTCAATTGCCTGTGTTCAGGTTGTTGAAGTACCTGTGGATTCACAGGGTACTAAACCTTGTGTTGAAACTCAGTTAAGGTCTGATGTGTCTGACTTGGTTGGAAAGCAATGCAGTTCTTTTGTGTCAGATGGTTTTGGTTCAGTGAATAAGGGGTTAACTTTGGTACCAGTGGAAATTGAGAATTCTCAATCACTTGTATTAGACAGTGTTCTAAAAGTTAGTGATGAGATAAAAATTGATGAGGTAAGCGTTACTGAAAATAATGGGAAAAGTGTTGTTCCTGGACTTTCGAATAAAGTACTGGGGAAGGTTGGATTGATAGCTTGCAGGACAAAGGCCTGCTGAGGAAGTATGTCCCCCTCTGTTGAATTTTGCTTTGACATTTGGAGGTAAACACCTTCAAGGTTATGATGTTATTCATGATGATGTTGTTCAAGTTTGGGGTGTGGAGAGACAAAACTTAAAGTGTTGTTGTGACCAGGAGGGACTAACAAGTCGAAGTAAAGGTTGTAGAAATGAGATAAATGGATTCTTTGGCCTCTTCCACAATGTACACATGGCTTTAATAAGTCTGGTGATGGTGCTAAGTTTCGTAAACAATGTGGGGACGTTGACACCTCTCCAAGGTAAGGGTGACTTAACAACTCAGCTAATGAGCAAAGCTGTTGCTAATGAACCACACAGAAAGACTGATGTTTATCCCACATGCGCAGTTACTCGAAACATGTTTAGGAAGTCTGCTGAGGCCCATGATAGCAAAACCAGAGGTTTAAAATATGATGATGTGTCACAGACTTCTCTACCTTCCATGTTACAACAGGATTTGGAGAGTAAGGTGTATGAGAAACGTTTGTCCTTATCGAGGAAGGAATTTATAGAGAAACAGAATAAAGATTCTGAAATGGGGGCTTTAAAGGAGACATCTCTACAGAAGAGGAGGTTCAGAGAGAGTCAGTAGGATATTACCTTAAGGACGGGGTGTTAATGAGGAAGTGGAGACCAGCCACTGTGCCTGCAAGTGAGGATTGGGCTATTGTGCATCAGGTAGTGGTTCCAGAAGTTTACAGGGCTGAAATTTTAAACATGGCTTACAGTATGCCTTTAGGTGGACATTTTGGAGTGAGAAAGACAGTGAACAGAATTATGAAGGAATTCTACTGGCCTAATTTAAGAGAGGATGTTGTGAATTTTTGCAGGACTTGCCATACCTGCCAGGTTGAGGGGAAACTTAATCAGGTTATTCAAGTAGCACCACTTAAACCAGTACCTGCTTTTGGTGAACCTTTTTCTAGGGTCATAGTGGATTGTGTATGCCCATTGCTAATGACTGCAGCTGATCATCAGTATCTGATAACAATTATGTGTGCTGTGTCTAGGTTCCCTGAAGCCGTGCCTCTTGGAACTATCAAGACCAAAACTGTGGTAAAAGCATTCAGTAAGTTTTTCACACTGATAGGTATGCCCAAAGAAATTCAATTTGACCAGGGTAGTAACTTTACTTCGAGAACATTCCAGGGGATAGTTGGAAAACTGGGAGCTAAGCACATTGGGTTATCTGTATATCACAGAGAGTCCAAGGGAGCCTTAGAATGGTTCAACTCCACTTTTAAGACCATGATTAAAACATATTGTGTGAAAAATGGGAAAAACTGGGATGAAGGGGTTCCCCTACTCTTATTTGCTGCTGGAGATACGATTCAAAAATCATTGGAGTGTAGTCTGTTTGAATCTGTTTTCGGTCTCAGGCCAAAAGGACCTTTGACCCTACTCAGAGAACTGTGGTCTGATTTGGGAATATGGGTCAATGTGCGGAAAAGATTTAATAAGGTTTGTGACCTTACAAAGGAAAGTTTGCAGTATGTTTGAATTAAAATAAAACACTTGTGGATGGCACCTGTGGGTACTGTTATGAAAACAAATGGAGTCTTGGAGGCTGAAAATGAGATGAAAAATCATTTTAACCTGCTGAATCTAGTATCAACAAGATATAAGAATTCCATTGTTTTGAAAAATATGACTGAGAAGGTCCATCAGTTGGAACTTACTCTGCAAAAACAAGGGAAGGAATTAATTAGCAAGCATGAAGATTTATTTTCTGACATTCCAAGACTGTGTACGACTGAAGTGCATGACGTCATTGTCGATTCAGCCCAGCCCATTAAAGAGCATCCTTACAGAATGAATTTAGAGGAAAGTAAAATGGTTGAATAAGAAAATGGAAACAAGAAAGAACAAGGAAAGAGAGTGGATGACTGTATTGATAGAGTAGGGAAGGCTAAATACCTTATAAAGATTGACCTGTTAAAAGAATATTGGGGAGTTCCTTTAACAGAGAGGGCTGAAGAGATATCAACATTGGTGACACCATCTGGACTGTATGAATATAATGTTTTACCCTTCAGGATGAAAAATGCTCCGGGGACATTTCAAAGAATGATCAATTTTGTGATTAGAGGATCAGAAAACACTGGGGCTTACATTGATGATTTAGTGCTCTGGAATGACACGTGGGAAGAGCATATTGCGGCTGTAGAAAAACTGTTTGAAAGGCTGTTCGAGGCCAATCTTACTGTGAACCTTGATAAGAGTAAGTTTGGTCATGCCACAGTTACATATCTGGGCTATGTAGTAGGCCAAGGCTAACTGGCTCCTGTACAGGCCAAGGTTCAAGCTATTGCTGAGGTTCCTGTTCCAACGGGCAAGAAAGCATTAAGAACGTTTTTAGGAATGGTTGGGTATTACCGTAAGTTTTGTAAGAACTTTGCTGACATCGCTCTCCCCCTAACAAAACTTCTAGGGAACAGTGAAAGATTTGTATAGAGTGATCTTTGCCAGGAGGCACTTGAATGTCTGAAAACCATTCTGTGCTCAAGGCACCTCATTTTCCCAAGCCATTCTTGATAGCAACAGATGCCACTGATGAAGCTGCTGGGGCAGTACTGTTACAAAAGGGTGAGGACGACATTGAACACCCAGTAGCTTATTTCTCAAAGAAAAATGGGCATCAGAAAAATTATTCCACTGTTGAAAAGGAATTGCTAGCACTTATTCTGGCTTTACAACATTTTGAAGTCTATGTTTGTCCTGCCCAGAGACCACTTGTGGTTTACACGGATCACAATCTGTTGGTGTTTCTAACTAAGATGAAGGATAATAATAGTCGGTTATTAAATTGGAGTCTGATATTGCAAGAATATGACTTAAAAATCAAACATGTGAAAGGTACTGACAATATTATAGCTGATTGTTTATCCAGATGTTCAGTTGGAAATTGTACACGTTTTTGCTCTATCATCTGATGATTATACATGTATTGTTTCAAACTCTGAAATTTCCAGTTAATTTCCAGTTAAGGAGGGAGAAGAAGATAGCGGCGCAACGTAGCGCGTGAGGCCGTTCCGAATGATATAGATATGTGTTAACTAGGGCGCCGTGCACAATCCTGATTTGAAGGAGACAGCCATGAGAAGCACAGAGGAACACCTGGAGAAACTTCTGAAATGCCTGCTTCGCTGCCACTGCTACTGTGCGATCGAGAATCTCTGGAGGGGAAGGCCCCAAATCCTCAGCTTTGCCTATTGCCTGTTGCCAGGGCCAGGGTCAAAGCGCTCGGCAGAGATGGTGCTCGGTGCGCGGTGTCGGAGAGCTGGTCGGAGGCTCGGAGTTTTCGGATGGACTCGGAGTCGGACTGTGGTCGGATGCTTCCAGGATGCTGCATCGGCAAGTTTGCAGAGCTGGAGGTTCACCGTCTGCATGAGATGATGGGACTTTCAAGAGACTTTGAGACTTTTACCGTGCCCATGGTCTGTTCTTATCAAATTACGGTGTTGCTTTGCACTTTTGTAACTATATGTTATAGTTATGTGGTTTTTGTCAGTTTTTAAGTTGGTTTGTCATGTGTTTCTGTGATATCATTCTGGAAAAACATTGTATCATTTCTGAATGCATGCATTACTAAATGACAATAAAAGGGGACTGCATGTCCTTATAATCTACTCTAATCTAAACAAAAATTCTGCCTTCATCAAAATTGTTTTGAAGGAAGGGGGTGTGATGGTGTCCTGAATTACATCTATGAACAGTGCTTTTGAAGAGAGAGAGAGAGAGTTATTTAACACCAACATCTTGTTTTTAAGAGAGAGAGAGACAAAGACAGCTTTGGATAATGTTATGGGTTTTCTGCAGCATGTTTACATTTTTACAAGGACGCTGCCTGCTTGGAAATTCTTACAGACAGAGAAAGGAGGAGCTGTTTGAATGACAGCTAGTATTTGGCATTTGAGATAAACAGAAGGTCAGATGATAAATGAACAGACACATGATTCTGGACACTGAATGAGCTTTGTTGTGCCCACAGAAAAAGTGGGTTTTGGAGGATTGATCAGGCGGATCGATCAGTGGTTCTCGCAGTGTGAAAAGGGAATGACCGGTGAAGAGTTGTTTGTGTATTTCCAATCCTTGCCCGGGTTGATAATTCCGCCACAGAAGAATGGTCCCCTTTGTTGTAGTCACAGTCGGTGACTTCTGAAAGATTTTGGAGAATAATGGGAAGATCGACGGCGTCAGCTCACCTGAAGACTCAAATCTCTCCCTCTCTCTCTCTCCATCACTACTCAACTCAATACCATGAACTGAACTGAACTTTACTCATCATCATCTACCCCTAGACTTGAAGAAGCTTGGTTTTCATTATATTTCCACACTTACTTATATAAAATCATTGCTAACCTGTTTGATTTATCTGCATTTATATTACTGTATAGTATGTACAGTAATATAAATGCAGATAATGCATTTGTATTGCGTAGTTACTAATAAATACCATTAGTTAATAGCAATACTGGACTCCAAAGTACTTTCCATTTCTGCTGGTTCTTTAACCCATTACAGGGTACGTGGAATGGAATCAGCTGGCATCGCAAGTGGTGCCTGTGAGCTCGATTTCGATGTTTAGACCATAAGACCATCAGACATAGGAGCAGAATTAGGCTACAATTTGGCCCATCAAGTCTGCTCTGCTATTCAAACATGGCTAATCCTTTTCTTTCCCCTCTCGGTCCCACACCCCGGACTTGTTCCTATAACATTTAATGCCATTTCCAATGAAGAACATCAAGCTCCGCCTTAAAAACACCCAACAACCTGACCTCCACAGCTGCCTGTGGTAATAAATTCCACAAATTCACCACCCTGGCTGAAGAAGTTTCTCCACATCTGTTTTAAATGGATGTCCTCTACCCTGAGGCTGTGCCACCTCGTCCTGGACTCCCCCACCATGGGAAACATCCTTTCAAGATCTGCCATATCTAGGCCTTTCAACCTTCAGAAGGTTTCCAGTGAGATCCCCCTCATCCTTCTAAATTCTAGCGAGTACAGACCCAGACCTATCAAATGTTCCTCATATGATAACCCAGATATCATCCTTGTCAACCTCCTCTAAACCCTCTCCAATGCTAGCTCATCTTCTCTTTGATGAGGAGTTCAGAACTGTTCACAATACTCAAAGTGAGGCCTCACCAATGCCTTATAAAGTCTCAGCATCACATCCCTGCTCTTGCTTTCTAGACCTCTTGAAAAGAACGTTAAGAGAAGTTTGGATTGATACATGAGTAGCAGGGGTATGGATGGCTATGGTCCGGCTATGATCTAGGCAGTTTTAGTGGTTTGGCATGGACTAGATGGGTTGAAGGGCCTGTTTTTGAGCTGTACTTTCCTATGTCTCTACAATTAATCTACAAATCAGTTGACAGGGGTTAAAGGTGAATATGACACAAATCTAGAAAGGAGTAACCAGTAAATCAAACAACCTAATTAACTATAAAGTTGATAAGAATGAAAAATCACTTATCACTAATCTGCTTTCCAAATTTGCATGTGATTCAATAACTTAAATATAAATCCTACTTCAACAAATATATTTTATTAATTACTCAATTGTCTGTCAATGAGTGCAGGTATTCCCTTTAGCTTATTTTAAGAGCTGCCGCTTACGATGACACTACAGCACTGAAACAGGCCCTTTGGCCCATCTCATCCATGCTGAACTATTAGTTTGCTTAGTCTCTTTGACCTGCACCCGGGACCTTAGCTCTACATACACCTCCCATCCAAATGTCTCCTACATGTTGAAATCAAACCTGCATACACCACTTCTGCTGGCAGCTTATTCCACAGTTTCACCACCCTCAGGGTGAAGAAGTTCCCCCGCATGTTCCCCTTCAACATTTCACCTTTCACCCTTAACCCTTAACCCATGACCTCTAGTTATAGTCTCACCCAACCTCAATGGAAAAAGCCTGCATGCATTTACACTATCTATATGCCTCATAATTTTATAAATTTCTGTCAAATCTACCTTCATTTGCTTCCACTCCAGAAAAGAAGTCCTAACTTATACAACCTTTCTCCATAACTCAGGTCCTCGAGTCCCAGCAACATCCTTGTAAATTTTCTCTGTGCCCTTTCAATCTTACTGATATCTTTCCTTTCGCAGAGTGGTCGGAACTGCACACAATGTTCTAAATTAGGCATCACCAATGCAATCAAAATTCTTCTTAAATATTATCTTTGTTGTTTAACTTCCACTGAATGTAACCTTGTTGCAAAAACAGCACGTCTACTGAGTATTTCAACGTTGTCCTATATACACGGTGAACTTGTGACTTCACTTACTTCATACTGATCTGTGTGACCTAGTACATAGAAAAATGTTTTTTTTGAAATTATTTCTTATAACAATTTAATGATTTTAAAGAAAAGGTACTATTCATCATTTAGTTAACTTGCTTATTGTTGGCTGCATTATAAGTTCTAACTCAGCTGCTTCGTTGATTGTTCGGGACAAGGAGGACCAAGGACACCTACGTTTAAGGAAAAATGCAATCACCTCTGCCTGAATGACATACATTCTGAACTCAGGCACCAAAGAAAGTCATCTACAATGGTGGCTAGGAAGGAAAGGAAGAGAGGAGGAGACTGGAGGTGAGAGGGAATGGAGAGGGTGATTAGGAAGAGAGAGAAGTGTGAATGTGCTTGTGGAGTGTGTGGTAAATGGAGAGGGTTGCTTTGGAAGTATGTGAGGGTGAGTAGGAGATGGGGTAGTGGTAGGGCTTGAGATGAAGATGGAGGGGTGTGAGGGGTAGGAGGACGGAATTGGGGAGGAGGTAGAGATATTCAGGATAAAGTGGAGGGGTGAGGAGAGAAGGTGGACGGATATGGGGGCAGGTGGGGAGGCACGTGGAAGCTTGCAGAGAAAGGTGCAGGGGTAAGTGGGAGGCCGAGGGTTGGGGAAGGAGAGGGGTGGGGAGGAAAGAGGGGTGAAGGGGCTTGAATGGATTGGGGGCGTTGGAAGGTTGAGGGAGATGTTGTGGTGAGAGGGAGTTGGAGGGGTGGGGGGAGTTGGAGGGGTGAGGAGGATGTTGGAGGGTGAGGGGAGTTGGAGGGGTGACAGGGTGTTGGAGAGGTGGGGGATGTTGGAGGGGTGACGGGGTGTTGGAGGGGTGAGGGGGTGTTGGAGGGGTGACAGGGTGTTGGAGAGGTGAGGGATGTTGGAGCGGTGAGGGATGTTGGAGGGATGGGGATGTTGGAGGGATGACGGGGTGTTGGAGGAGTGAGGGGGTGTTGGAGGGGTGAGAGGATGTTGGAGGGGTGAGGGGGTGTTGGAGGGGTGAGGGGATGTTGGAGGGGTGACAGGGTGTTGGAGAGGTGGGGGATGTTGGAGGGGTGACGGGGTGTTGGAGGGGTGAGGGGGTGTTGGAGGGGTGACAGGGTGTTGGAGGGGTGAGGGATGTTGGAGGGGTGAGGGATGTTGAAGGGATGGGGATGTTGGAGGGATGACGGGGTGTTGGAGGAGTGAGGGGGTGTTGGAGGGGTGACGGGGTGTTGGAGGGGTGGGGGGATGTTGGAGGTGTGAGGGGGAGGTGGAGGTGTGAGGAAGAGGTGGTGGTGTGAGGGAGAGGTGGAGAGGTGGGGAAAGGGGTGTTGTGGGGGGAGGTGGGGTGGAGGAGTGGAGGGAGGTGGAATGTGGGAGGAGGAGTATTCAGGAGAAGTGAAGGGTGGAGGGAGTTTGAGGAGTGAGTGGAGAGGTGGAGGGATATGGTATGATGAAGTGCTGGAGGGAAGAGTTGTGGGGAAGTTGAGAGGCGGAGGGTGTGGGGTGACGGGGGTCATGGAGAGAGTGTGGTGTAGTGGGTTGGGATGGGGCTAGAAGTAGGCTGTGGGGTGGTGAGTCCTAGTATGAGTAATGAAGATGGTGTGACTATGAACAGCATTTGGAGGAATTAAAATACAAGTAACGTGGAACTTCGAACTTCATGTGCATTCTTACAGTTGCCTTTCAGATATCCCCAGGTAGGTGGGAGTCTCACTGAGACATCAAAATTCAGCATTTAATGACAGTATTCAGATCTTACACCACTGTGCCTGATGATGTTGTCCCCATGAAACCCAACCCTAAGGAACAACAGGCCCAGAAGGACAATAAAGAGGCTGATTTTGTATTTCCCTGGGACCCAGAAGGAGAATCAGCACTCTGTGGCCAAGAGAGGACTCTGTCCATTGTCCTGGGACAATCATCTTCAGCTGTTCAGGAGTAAATCTCCCTCTGTGACTTGGTCAGAAGTGAGAAAGTTTGATCACAATATCAACAAAAGGAATTTAGCTGTTTCTCCTCACCCTTTGACTATTGTTGTGTCCAGCATCAGCAATAAATCATCCATCAGAAACTTAAGATGTGCAAACATCAGAATTTCTAATTTTTTTTATTTAACTTCATCCATAATAAAATATTTACAAGAGTAAACTATGTGATCCCTTTTCATTCTTTGCATTCATAGTCAAGGCTTTCAGTGCTGTTCTACACATCAACATTCATTCCTACACATCAAAAGAACTGCTGCTGCTCATGTGATCCTCTGTGGGAGTAATTACTACAATAATTGAAGGGCTTCCTCACCTGCCCTACCCCTCCTTGTCCAGTAGCAGAAGACTACGACACTGTGGTCCTTCCCCACTGAGCCTGGGCAGTGTCTGCACAAAGATTCGGTGTGTTTCTCAGCACGTACTCCTGCAGCTTGGAATGTGCCAGGTGGTAGTATTCCTCCACCGACATCTCAGTGTGCGGGCAGACCAAAAGGCATCTTTCACCAAGATAATAATCTGCCAGCAGCACTTCATGCTCACCTCCACAGTTCCCTAGTGACGGCATGTAGATCAGAGAGTCTTCTGTCATGTAGCTGCTTGGCCCCTGCATCTTTCTGCACAACCTAGTCTGCAAAGAGGTAAGCTACTGAGTTTTCCTCACTACAGTCATCCTGTAGGGCAGCATGTGGTGGGGGTGTTGCTTTAGGCATGCAGAAAGGATCTGACTGGGAGAGTCCCTCTCATCACCAGTCAGGCAAGGCCTTGGGCACCTTACCAACATCATTATTCCCAGAAAGACTGTAGTTACAAGAGTGGAGTATTCCCTGACTCCTATAAACCACCTTTCCACCATCTACAAGGCACATCAGACAGGGAAAGCAGGCAGGAAAGCTAAGGCAAATCACATCCATCCTGTATGAAGCACTTCCTTAAGCAGCACCTTGATAAAAAAAAGTCAAACATTAACTCCTTCCTATCCCCCTGCTAAATCTGCAACACACATAACATTAAGCCACCAAACTCTGTAAATCCTGAACTTCTATTGCCTACATGGACAAGATTAATGGACATGTGGTAACACCAGCATCTGCAAGTTACACATCATCTGGTCTGTCTTTCCAGCCTCACATCTGCCCAACAGCAACTGTAAGAGTAACATTGTCTTATGGACTGTCACAGCTGTCCAAGATGGTTCAGGACAAGGGGTAACTGCCAACAAATTGACAATAAATGAGTTCTGACAAATGGGTCTTCAACCTGAAATATTGGCTCTGTTTTTCTTCCCAGACATGGCCTGACCTGCTGAGTACTTCCAGCATATTCTGTTATTATTGCTGATGACAAATCCTTGCTTTGGCAGTGACCCTTATATCCTGTGAGTGAAATGTTGGTATTCGATGGGGGAGTGAGGTATATTTGGTCTGTGAGGTTGAGGGAATCACCTGATTTACCCTGTTATTTGTCATTCCTTACATTTCTTTGCCAGTTCACTGACTGGATTTCATACACGACAGTTGCTAACACAAACCATGAGTAAAGATACTGTCAAGAAGAAGACCCAGCCTTCATATAATAAATAATAATATTTGGAGAAGGCATATAATCAAAAGATATAATTGGGCATTATTTTATCATAGTAGGATAACATCAAGGAGTCTCAAACCAGATGACAACTCTACTTCATAGTTATATCACAGGAATCATCACCATCAGATAGGGCAAAAAAAATTAAAAGCTACTGTGAAAGGATTGATGAAGCTGCTTTTACTATCATTTTAAACAATGACATGCAACATTTATGCAGATCACAGACTCGGGAATGAAAGGCTCCATTTATACTTCGTCATGTGACTTGATTTTCATTAAGCCTTTGCAATCTAAATATGGAAATGATGTTTTGCTGCAGTACTTACATGAGGCATTGAGAGGAAAGCTATAATAAGGCAATAATGGAGGGGTTGTGGATGAAAGCGAGAACGGCTCACTCACTAGCAACATAACAGGGAAAAATACTGAGCATTTTACCGCAACTGTTTCATTCATTCACAAAAACACTCCTACAGTGTGATATAATCTGCAGAAGTAAATACAAGCCTAAATGAGCTGAGGGAAAAACCGAATTAAAACGCGAATCCACTACAATGAAGCAGATCAATATTTATAAAGCTTCTGCTTCAAGTGACCTATCATGAAACTCTTACAATAAAATATATGTTGGTTATCTAGTGAGGCACATATCTCAATCATATGCAAGTACTATCGGCATTTCAAGCTATTTAGGTGGAATTCATTTCCCAGAGGACACGCATTACCGTCTGTGTTCCTTGAACTGATAGCTTACTAATCCAATTTGACAGGCAACTGCAAATGTTACAAAACCACTTGAATGGATTTTGAAGGATGTTGCCCTAGAATCCTTATCAAAAACTATTCCCAACTGGATTACTATAGAATTACTGCAATAAGATCAATTAGTTAGGAAGATTAAGCCTTACCAGTTTCTGGATTTCTTTGAACCGTGCTATTACTTTAAGACAGAAGGAATTAGATAAGCCTGGTGGCTGACACAAACAGTGCTTGAAGCCAGCACACTTTGCAATGCAACTGTGGAACCACAGGGCAGCGATGAGACCTATCTATATCCTCCCATCCAAAACCTCTAAATCATTGTCTCCATGGTTACAGATAACACGGTACACATCACTGAACCATACTGAAGCTATGAAGACTTGTACAGCAGGCAGTTAGCATATTAAGAAAATACCTGACCCTATGATTAAAAACTTCATTTGTTGACACAAATACTCAAGTTGGCAATTTTGAGGCAGATAGCAAATGTTTTGTGTCATATTATGAAAATGGCTAATTTTTGTTCATTCAGAAAACACAGGACTCGGCACAGTGCAATTTAAGTAAGGTATACCTTTAAAGAAATACAATATTTTCCAGTGTAGAAAATGCATTCTCAATTATCATGTAATATTGAAAAAGTAAAATGGATGTTTCAAAATCATTTCTCATTTCCCCGGACCAATGACGCACAGTATGTTAATTACACGGTGTTAATCACACAGGCAACAGAGACCTGTGACTGATATTGAAAAGTCCACTGAGAGGAGTTCAGGTGATATGATAATTCTTTTCCAAGTCTTAAACAAATAGGTAACGCAAGTGACTTTATTTCTTATTGCTGCCATAAAGGCAATGTTGGCATAAGTTGATGGTTGAGAGATTGTTAAGAAGTAATTTAATTCGCGTTTTAAAATGTCTTCCTTTTTTTCCCAAAAAATTATGCTCTGCCATTGAAGGTACAACACAACTACTATTAAAGTGTGCACCCCTTGAAGAATATAAAGTAGGAATTAATGGAACTAGTTTAAAGTTCACTTGTAATTATCTTCATTGTTCAAAGTTCAAATTTCAAAGAATTTTTTTTCAAAGTATATATATGTGTCACCTGAAATTTATTTTCTTGCCAGCATTCACAGTAGAACAATAGAATCAATGAAAAGCTACACATAAACACAAACTGACAAGGAGCCAATGTGCAAAAGAAGGCAGACTTTGAAAATACAGAAAATAATTGTATCCAGAGACTAGTATGTTGTCATCGGCTGCTGAGAATAGATTACAGGATGATATTTTGAAATTTACCTAAATATGCAAGAGTAAATTAAGCATAGAAAGTACTAAAAGAATCAGCAATTCAGCCTCTTGAACATTGTCCCACAATAAGACAGGAAGAGGGCGATTATTTAGGTAGAAAGACAATAACATGCATGAATATGATGCACAACAATGAATAATAGCAGTTAGCAAGTCAGCCCCGCCATGGATGGTAAACTCCGCCAAGCCTGGCTGTGAAAGGAAAAGGATTGAACACGGGACTAGCAACCCCATCCTGTAAAACCCAGAGCTAGAGAAACATCAACAGAAGCTCCAAAGACCTCATCCCTGGGAGAGGAAGGATCTTCAAGGAGGGGCTACACCTGAGGACAACTTGTCCCAGAACTGTCCAGCTGCCGTCAGTGGCCTATGATCTCAGTAGGGGTGATGTGTTTAATGAACTAACTAGTAAACAAACCAGCTGCTGAAATTAATTAAAAAATCATATTAATTCTAAGGTAGAGGAATTCCAATATCTGGCAGCACCAAAGTGGGCCAGATCTCAAACAATGACAAGACAGAGCACAGGAAGGAGTTAGAGAGTATAGTGGCATGGTGTCAAGTCAACAACCTTCCTCTCAACATCAGCAGCAGAAAGACCGCACAGGCAGAAGGAACAGAAAAGTTAGAGCACAAATTGCCAGACTCAAAAATACCTACCTCACAGTTATCAATTCTTGAATAGTCCCCTTATACACTAAAAGGTAAATGCCTGAAGTCTTCGTCCCCCAATCTACCTCATTTGGCCCTTGCAACTTAGTGTCCACCAGCATCACACTTTCTCTGTAAATAAATTTTGCATTGTGCTTTGCTTTTACTACCTCATGGCAATTATGACTGGCATGATCTGTTTGGATGTTATGTAAAACACAGGCATTTCATGGTATCTCAGTACATGAAACAATGCTAAACAAATAACAATACTAAACATTTACTTCAGTTAACTGATAGAGGCTGACTGTTCTGATTACTTGACAAGACTAATATTTTTGTCGGACAGTAGGTTGCAAACTACATATACGATGTTCATTTTCCTCTAGAAACTCATATCTTCCTATGACTCAGATAGTATGCAATACTAAAAACAGCTTTATTAGCTATTCCTCCTATTTTACCTCTTCTTTGTAATGGATAAATACCCAGTCTTACCACTGGGTGTCTCCTCCCCGACCATCCTGCATGTGGTTTACCAAACATTAGAAATGGCCATGTATATGTAATTTGTTTTACTTTGCTGCACTGGGCTGTAGGGAATCTCTTTGAGAAAAAGAAATAAAATGTTGCACAAAGTCATATTTCTAATGTATCAGAATTAAAAGTGCTAATCTTGTATTATTTATAAACATGAGAAAGTCTGTAGATACTGGAAGTCCAAAGCAACACACACAAAATGCTGGAGAAACTCAGCAGGTCAGGCAACATCTATGGAAATGAATAAATAGTCAATGTTATGGGCCAAGTCCCTCTTCCAGACTGAAAAGAAAGGGGAAGACGCAGAATAAAAAGGTGGGGAGTGGGGGAAGGAAGCTAGCTGAAAGGTGATAGAGGAAGTGAGGTGGGAGGGGAATGTAAAGGGCTGGAGAAGAAGGAATCTGATAGGAGAGAAGAGTGGAGCATAGAAGAAAAGGAAGGAGGAGAGGACTGAGAGGGAAGTGATAGGCAGGAGAGAAGACATGAAAGGTCAGAGTGGGAAAATAACCCTTCCCTTTCATTCCCTTCCACTTCTCCTATTGCAGAGCGAACACAATGGGCTGAATCACAACACCAGTGCTCACTTCCAGGTTTAACTCTTGGATCACAAAACCACAAGGAATATGGGGGGTGGGGGGTGATTGATAAGTTTGTGGCCTAAGGTAGGAGGAGACAATTTTAGAAACCTAGCACATTCATTTTTCAACATAGTCCCCTCCTACATTTACACACTTAGTCCAGCGGTCATGAAGCATATGGATCCCTTCTTTGTAGAAGTTGACATCTTGGACCTCCGGAAGTGGTCCACAGCAGGGGTGACTGATAAGTTCGTGGCCTACTGTAGAAGGAGATGGGTTATATAGCTCTGGTTACATACACGTGCGGTTCAACTCTGAGTGATTGTACAGAAAGTTTGGAGTTAATAACTCATCTCCTTCTACCTTAGGCTACGAACTTATCAATCACTCCTGCTGTGGACCACTTCTACAAAGATGGGATCCATATGCTCCACGACTGCTGGACTAAGTGTGTAAATGTAGGAGGGGACTATGTTGAAAAATAAATGTGCTAGGTTTTCTAAAATTGACTCCTTCTACCTTCGGCCACAAAGTTATCAATCACCCCTCGTATGAGAAGGGATGGGATACCAGATCCCCTAAGCAGGCCCTGCCATTTAATTTGATTCTGGCTGTTCAGCATAGCCCCCGTTTCTTCAATCTCTCAAACATTTATTATCACTTTAAGTGGGAATTGGTTTATTATGGTCACTTGTACCGAAGTATAAACGGGGAAGACATAAAACAAGTATAGAGCTTTTGCTACTTAGGAAACTGGATGACATCAGATGGCAGGTGCAACATGGACAGCAATGGAAGAATAGGAATGGCAAAAGGCACCTTTATGAGAATGAAGAGTATACTGACCAATACTAAACTAGGTATGACAACCTGCCTCAGATTACTGAAATGTTACGTTTATCCAGTTATGTTATATGGATCAGAATGTCAGACAATATCTAGTAACATGAGGAAACGAATTGTAGCAGCAGAGATGTGGTTTTTGAGGACGATGCAAAGAATATCATGGACAAAACGAATATCTAATGAGGATATCTTGAACAGAGCAAACACAAAAAGAGAAATAATGTATGAGATCATGAAAAGGCAACGTAACTTCATTGGACATGTGATTAGGAAAGAGGAGTTAGAATGCATGGTAATTACGGGAAGAAAACAAGAGGAAGACAAAGACAAATGATGATGGAGACAGCAGCCAGAGAATTGGAAATAAATACCAATGAATTGATCCACTTGACCCGAAACAGGAGTGTGTGGGCCATGGCAGTCAAAGCTGAAACTGGGCATGGCTCCTGATGATGATGATGATGATGCACAGAAGTACAGTGTAAAACTTAGTTTTGTGTGCCATACATACAAATTATTTCATTATATCAGTACATTAGGACAGTACAAGGGAAAGCACAATATCAGAATGTCAAATAAGCTGTGACAATCACAGAGAAAGTGTGATGCAGGCATTCAATAACTTGCAATACGAGGACGAGGTAGATTCTGAGGTCAAGAGTACAAGAGGTCCATTCAATCTTATAACAGTGGGATAGAAGTTGTCCTTGAGCCTTGTAATATGTGTTTTCGGGCATTTGTATATTCTGCATGATGGGAAAAGTGGAGGAGGGAGAATATCCATGTTGGTGGGGTCTTTGATTATGTTAGCTGCTTTATGAAGCAATCTCAGTTAAGGCATCGGCCCTTCTACTCATTGCTTGACACTCCAATTTCCCAGGTCTACCAATAGTTACTTTCAATCCACCATTAGCCCCTGTCTTGATGTAATGATAATCATGGCTGTTTACTGCAGTTTCAATAGACAATAGGTGCAGAAGTAGACCATTTGGTCCTTCAAGCCTGCACAGCCATTCTGAGATCATGGCTGATCATCTACTATCAATACCCTGTTCCTGCCTTGTCCCCATAACCCTTGATTCCCCTATCCGTAAGATACCTATCTAGCTCCTTCTTGAAAGCATCCAGAGAATTGGCCTCCACTTCCTTCTGAGGCAGCGCGTTCCACACCTCCACAACTCCCTGGGAGAAGAAGTTCCTCCTCAACTCTGTCCTAAATTACCTACCCCTTATTGTTAAACCATGCCCTCTGGTACTGGACTCTCCCAGCATCTGGAACATATTTCCTGCCTCTATCTTGTCCAATCCCTTAATAATCTTACATGTCTCAATCAGATCCCCCCCTCAATCTCCTTAATTCCAGCGTGTACAAGCCCAGTCTCTCTAACCTCTCTGCGTAAGACAGTCCAGACATCCCAGGAATTAACCTAGTGAACCTACGCTGCACCTCCTCCACAGCCAGGATGTCCTTCCTTAACCCTGGAGACCAAAACTGCACACAATACTCCAGGTGTGGTCTCACCAGGGCCCTGTACAAATGCAAAAGGATTTCCTTGCTCTTGTACTCAATTCCCTTTGTAATAAAGGCCAACATTCCATTAGCCTTCTTCACTGCCTGCTGCACTTGCTCATTCACCTTCAGAGACTGATGAACAAGTACTCCTAGATCTCTTTGTATTTCTCCCTTACCTAATTCCACACCATTCAGATAATAATCTGCCTTCCTGTTCTTGCTCCCAAAGTGAATAACCTCACACTTATTCACATTAAACGCCATCTGCCAAGTTTCTGCCCACTCACCTAGCCTATCCAAGTCACCTTGAATTCTCCTAACATCCTCATCACATGTCACACTGCCACCCAGCTTAGTATCATCAGCAAACTTGCTGATGTTATTCACAATGCCTTCCTCTAAATCATTGACGTAAATCATAAACAGCTGTGGTCCCAGTACCGAGCCCTGTGGCACACCACTAGTCACCAATCTACTCTACCCCTTCCATATTCAACTGCAATCAGGACCCAACTGGTCCCTACCGCCACCTGAACTATTTCCATTCCATCGTCATTTGTACCTCCCTTCTACAATTCTTCATTAACCTCTTGTCCCCACCCACAATCCCAAGACCGACCTGCAGCTCCAGATTTACATGATATTCTTCAAGGGTTCTGAACTGACACAGTGTGTGAAGGACACTTTTGATTCAATAGCATTGAAATTTGGAGCCCATTAAATTTCCAAGTGAAAGGCATAGTGACAAGTTAATACATATTATCACTGACAGATGTCATTCAATTGTTGTTTTGTGGTAGCAGTACAGTGCAATACATAAAATATACTATAACTTAAAGAAGAAATATATACAGTGTATAAAATATAAATAATATAAAAAGAGAGCAGAAATAATGAGGTAGTTTTCATGGTTTCATGGACGGTTCTGAACCTGATGGCAGAGGGGCAGAAGCTGTACTTTAAACATAAAGTGTGTGCCTTCAGGCTTCGGTACCTCCTCTCTGGTGGTAGTAATAAGAATAGGGAATGTCCTGCGTGGTCGGGTCCTTAATGACGGATGGTGCATTCTTGAGGCATTTCCTTATTGCTCATGGAGTTGCTGAGTCCACAATCCCCTGCAGTTTTTTCCAATCCTGTGCAGTGGGTCCTCCATACTAGACAGTGATCCAACCAGTTAGAATGCTTTCAATGGCACATATGTAGAAATGTAGAAAGAAGTCTTTTGTGACATACCTAATCGCCTCAAACGGCGGGAGGAAAGAGAGCAGCGCAGCCCTCCGGTGAAAAATGATATCGTATCCGTTAAGTAGGGGTCGTGGACAATTCTGATTTGATGGAGACAGACGTGAAAGCACAGAGGAACATCTGGAGAAATTTCTGAAACACCAGTTCGCTGCTGTTGTCACTGCGCGATCGGGAATCTTTTGGAAGGTAGGCCTCAAAATCCCCGGCTTTGCCTGCTGTTGTCAACCGAGATTAAGGTCGAATCGTTCGGACAGAGAAGGCACTCAGTACTTGATGTCGGAGGGCTGATCAGAGGGTCGAAGTTTTCGGATGACTCAGAGTTGGATTGTGGTCAGGCATGGCAGTGAGAGTTTTTCTTCCTTCTCCCGTCTGCATGACATGTGGGAGATTGAGAGACTTTGAACTTTTTACTGTGCTCATGGACTTCTTCATCAAGTTATGGTATTGTTGCACTGTTGTAACTATATGTTATAATTACGTGGTTTTGTTAGTTTTTTCAGTCTTGGTCTGTCCTGTGTTTTGTGATATTACACTGGAGGAAATATTGTATCATTTCTTAATGCATGCATTACTAAATGACAATAAAAGAGGACTGCGTGTCTTCATAATCTAAACTGCTAAAGAAATATAGCCACTGGTGTGCCTTTTTTATAATTGCATCAATATATTTTTAGCATATAGAATTTGTAGAGTAATGATTGAATATCTGTCAGATCAGATGATACCTTAACTCTTTCTGAACTCATAGCATATGGGATCTGTTAATGACTGAGAAAGTCTTTTAGTCACTTTGATAGTTGGATTCTTTCAGAATTTGGGTTTATCACTTATCTGTAAACATTAATGTACCAAGTGGAAAGAATGTTGTGTGTCACGGACATTGTGAGATTAAGAAATGAGATAGCAAGGAGTGACTATCAAAATGTTTAATTGATTTATGAGACTGTGTTGATGGCTACGATGTGTCTTTTTGAATGAAAGAAACCAGATGGTGTTAATGGGCGAGAACAAAGGATTTGTCTGTCTCTTGATGACTCTGTGCTTGCAGAACTTATGTAAGTGCAATAACTTTCCCACCTTTGATGGAATTTCACCCAGACCAGAATAGCAATCAGTGCCTGGGACCAACAGTTGGAATTGGAGTTCTTCTGACAGCAGCCAAGTGATGACTAGGAATTGTGAGCCCAGAAATATTTGTGACTTTCAGAAATCTTGGCGACTTGCTATGTAGTATTTTGTGTGGTTTATTTGTGCTTTCCATTTTATAATAGTTACTTTGCTGTGTTTGTACATTTACTACAGCATCTCCTGGGCACTCGAATAATTGGGTCTGATTACATTGGATCCAGCATAGACCTTCAGAGATGTTGACACCCAGAAACTTGAAACTGCTCACCTGTTGATAAGGACTGGTATGCGTTCCCTCAACTTCCCCTTCCTGAACATAGAACATAGAATAGTACAGCACAGTGCAAGCCCCTCGGCCCACAATGTTGTGCCGACCCTCAAACCCTGCCTCCCATATAAGCCCCCAACTTAAGTTCCTCCATATACCTGTCCAGTAAACTTCTCCAGTGTATCTGCCTCCACCACTGACTGAGGCAGTGCATTCCACGCACCAACCACTCTCTGAGTAAAAAACTTTCCTCTATTATCCCTCTTGAACTTCCCACCCCTTACATTAAAGCCATGTCCTCTTGTATTGAGCAGTGGTGCCCTGGGGAAGAGGCGCTGGCTATCCACTCTATCTATTCCTCTTATTATCTTGTACACCTCTATCATGTCTCCTCTCATCCTCCTTCTCTCCAAAGAGTAAAGCCCTAACTCCCTTAATCTCTGAACATAATGCATACTCTCTAAACCAGGCAGCATCCTGGTAAATCTCCCCTGTACCCTTTCCAATGCTTCCACATCCTTCCTATAGTAAAGCAACCAGAACTGGACACAGTACTCCAAGTGTGGCCTAACCAGAGTTTTATAGAGCTGCATCATTACATCGCGACTCTTAAACTCTATCCCTCGACTTATGAAAGCTAACACCCCATAAGCTTTCTTAACTACCCTATCCACCTGTGAGGCGACTTTCAGGGATCTGTGGACATGTACGCCCAGATCCCTCTGCTCCTCCACACTACCAAGTATCCTGCCATTTACTTTGTACTCTGCCTTGGAGTTTGTCCTTCCAAAGTGTACCACCTCCCACTTCTCCGGGTTGAATTCCATCTGCCACTTTTCAGTCCACTTCTGCATCCTATCAATGTCTCTCTGCAATCTTTGACAATGCTCTACAACACCACCAACCGTTGTGTCATCTGCAAACTCGCCAACCCACACTTAATGTCAGTAAGACCAAGTCCACAATTAATTCCTTGGTCTTACTGACATTAAGTGCAAGGTTGTTGTTGTGACACCATTCGACCAGCTGATCTATCTCACTTCTGTACACCTCCACATCACCATTGGAGATTCTGCTGACAACAGCTGTGTCATCAGAAAATTTATAGACTTCATCTGTGCTGTGCCTACGCACACAGTTATGGGTGTAGAGCGAGTAGAGCAGTAGGCTAAGCAATTCTCCTTGAGGTGTGCTGGTGTTGATTGTCAGCAAGGAGATGTTATTTCTGATCCACACTGACGGTGGTTTCCCAATCAGGAAATCAATGGTCTAGTTGCAGAGGGAGGTACAGAGGCCCAGGTTTTGAAGCTTGTTGGTTAGTACTGAGGAGATGACGGTGTTGAATCAATAAACATCACTGTGATGTAGATATTGCTGTTGTTCAGGTAGTCCAAGGCAGAGTGGAGACCCCATGACATTGTATCTACTGCAGACCTTTTACGGCAGTAGGTAAATCCCAGCGAGTCCAGGTCCTTGCTTAGGTAGGAGTTCATTCTAACCCTGATCAACCTCTCAAAGTGCTTAATCACAACAGATGTGAGTGCTCCTGGGTGACAGTCATTGAGACAGCTCTCCCTGCTCTCCTTGGGCACTGTTAAGTTTGATTGATGCCATTTTAAAGCAGATAGGAACTTCCAACTGCAGAGGTCATCAATATTCTAAGCAAGTATGTTTCCATTTCAATTTTTGCATTAGATTTATCCTCTCCCTTTATTTTTTGGTCATGTTAGGCTGAAACTGTGATCTAGAAGTAGATGATTTTTCACCCCTTATTTAACGTTATTAAATTAAAAGTTACTTGTACAAGCTGAGTTAGGACAAGATTTGTCATTTTTCTCATAGAAACATTTAATAGAATCTGGAAGAGAAGTTACAGGAGGTAAGTGAAAGAGAAGGAAGAGCATTTGAGAGACCTGTGGAAAGTGAAAAGATGTATTGATACACAGGGGTTAAGGAAGAAAGATGCAGAACATTGGCTGAAATTTCTGTCAATGGGGGAGGCTGAAATAATGTCGTCCTCACTCAAAGTAGCAGGCTCCATGAGCTGGAATGCAAAACTGAAAGCTACTGCTGGACTAGTATGGAATAAAGTCCTGTAAAGATACAGTACACTAATCAAAGGAGAATACTCATCATCTCTATGGAGATTTATAAACAAAATACTTATTAGAGCTGCAAATTAAAATGAAAATTCAATTGCAAGTTATACAGAACTTCAAATTGTTCAGTGGAACTGGGAAGTATTGCCTGCAGTAACATCTTCCAAGGCAGTTAATTTAATTTAAAATGAAAGAAATACAAGACTGTTGGATTTTTTTAAATCACTCACTAGAAGGATGTGAACATTGCTTTTGACGCAAGCATACATTACACATTAATACTTGCTCTTCAATTGCTTTTGGTTGAATTATTGCAGTTGTTATGATAAATAAACTCTCATGGTGTTGTTGGATTCAGGACTTAGACCCACTGACAATGAAGAGAAGGTGATATATTTCCCAGTAAGGGAACAGTGCTTTTGGAGGAGACCAGCAGATTTTGGTGATCCTATGTCCCTTCTGCCAGGTACTAAAAGCTACAAATTTGGAATGTGATGTTTAAGAAACTTTGAGTTGCCTGGACAAAACCAATGATGAGCTCAGGAGTTAAATAATACTGGAAAACTTAAACTGAACATTGGCGAGAAAGTGCTACTTGTAAGCATTGTTGATGATAGATTACCAAGGAATTAAAGTTGACAGATAGTTGTAATTATATAGTTTGGAGGACATATTTGGCCATTTTTCTCTCAAAGTAAGGTGGATGCCTTTGTCAAAGTTGCACGTGGTTTTGAAAGAATTGATAGGACAAGTTTTCATCTTGAACCTATGGACAGCCTTTATCATACTGTGTGCGAACACCACCATACTAAATGGGATGGACACAGAAGAGGTACAGCAGCTGAAAACGAGCTATCCACAAAGATTTGTGGGCCATTAGCAAAGGCATAATCTAGTTTATTTCTGTATTTGATCAAACTACAGGAAAAGCTTCTGCCAGCCTCCCTCACAGACAGAGATTAAGCAGGAGTAGGACTTTTTCCAATGTGCTCATCTCTGCCTCTTGTTGCTGACCAGGCATCTGTAATTCAGCTGCAGTATTCTTGATTTAGGCATTTACCTCTCCCCTCCATACACATCTTTCCAGTGCATCTTAAAAATACTTATTCTGTTGTGGCAATGTGTTTTGACTGAAAGCTTTCATTGCCTCATCCAAATAATTATAATTTATTCATAAACCATGACTACCTTTCACCACATTATTTGTCCTCCAGCAGCATCAGATTACATACTTGCTCAAAATCCACAGACAAATGCCATCAGCTTAGATTCTGCAGATGCTGGAAATCCAGAGAAATATGTACAAAATACTGGAGGAACTTTGTATGTGCTGGCTTAGGCCATTAGATAGCAACATAAAAAACAAGAGTGGCCAGAATCCTTAACCCAGGGCCTTAAAGGCTACTGGGACACTGTTACTGAAATCAACATTGATTGGATTGAAACCTGCTGTCTTTCTGTTTCAGATAGCTCAGCTGTATGAAGAATTATCTTGCCTAGACATCATGGCTCAGTGAAAAAATGGGAGATTTGGAAGAGACGTTATTTGTCATGGCCAATTGATCAATACGAAAGAGAAGTTTGTAAAAGGGATGCCAATATTGGTTCGCAAGCATGACAAAGACCACCAGGCATACCTTTTTTACTGCCTTAATGAGGACTTGTACTTGACCTCAGTGAGGTTCTAACATGGTGTAATCCCCAAGCAGCTCACAGTGAAGAAGCCTTAAAATAATTAACTGCACACCCATGGCAACAATGTTCTAATCATTAATAACCATCGTATCACACAGAGTACCAGGAGGAGCACCCTTTACATAATCCTGACGTGAAGGCTGCGTGTATGCCTGGCAAAATCTAACATCCGCAGTCCTTGGGTGTGAATGATTATTGGGCAGATATGCCAGGCTGCTTAGGTTGCTCTTTAGCCATACGCTACATCCAGATGACTCATTGTAGGAGCATACAAGATTTATTGTGACCATACATCTTCTGTTGACAAGCGGGTATCGAGCATGAGATTTTATTAAACATTCCCTGATTTTAAAGCGCAAACATTTCCTTGCAAAATACAATCTTTTTGTGTGGTAAGTGGGTGTATTTCAATGTTTTTGTTTTTAAATAACACAAAGATGGTAAAAACAAAGACTGAATCTAACAATATGCCTGTAATTCCATGCACGTTGCATGCTAGCACACAAATCATTTGAGCATGTGGAACATGCGTAGATGTCATCAATCCTTAACAATACATGGTTGGAATATTGCCCACAGAAACTGCATCACATTCATCTGATTAAGCAACTGAATGCCATGCAAGCAGGAAGCAGATTTTCACTGCCCCCAATTCTGAGCAGCTATATTATTTAAAGGACCATTCAGCTAGTTGTTAGATGTGCAGTGTGGTGAAATAGAGTATTTCAGTTCTTCTCTCTGAGCCCTAGGGTTGGGGCCACTAACAATATAATGCCAGTCATCCCCACCATCTCTTATATGAGAACGCAATTTCCTTTCGTAATGAAATTCACAAGTTATCACTGAAAACTGGAATACACAACAAAACAAGAAATTATGTAAGAAGGCCACCAGCATTTTCAGCATATCCAATTCCTTTGACACTTAATTAGGTCTTTTCAGAGGAAGTACTTTGTCAGCCTCACTTGATGTGATTGGGTCTTAAATAAATAGCTCTTCTTGTGTACATTGTCATCTAAAAGCTATTTAGAAACATAGAAACATAGAAAATAGGTGCAGGAGTAGGCCATTCGGCCCTTCGAGCCTGCACCACCATTTATTATGATCATGGCTGATCATCCAACTCAGAACCCTGCACCAGCCTTCCCTCCATACCCCCTGATCCCTATAGCCACAAGGGCCATATCTAACTCCCTCTTAAGTATAGCCAATGAACTGGCCTCAACTGCTTCCTGTGGCAGAGAATTCCACAGATTCACCACTCTCTGTGTGAAGAAGTTTTTCCTAATCTCGGTCCTAAAAGGCTTCCCCTTTATCCTCAAACTGTGACCCCTTGTTCTGGACTTCCCCAACATCGGGAACAATCTTCCTGCATCTAGCCTGTCCAATCCCTTTAGGATTTTATACGTTTCAATCAGATCCCCCCTCAATCTTCTAAATTCCAACGAGTACAAGCCCAGTTCATCCAGTCTTTCTTCATATGAAAGTCCTGCCATCCCAGGAATCAATCTGGTGAACCTTCTTTGTACTCCCTCTATGGCAAGGATGTCTTTCCTCAGATTAGGGGACCAAAACTGCACACAATACTCCAGGTGTGGTCTCACCAAGGCCTTGTACAACTGCAGTAGTACCTCCCTGCTCCTGTACTCGAATCCTCTCGCTATAAATGCCAGCATGCCATTCGACTTTTTCACCGCCTGCTGTACCTGCATGCCCACTTTCAATGACTGGTGTATAATGACACCCAGGTCTCGTTGCACCTCCCCTTTTCCTAAACAGCCACCATTCAGATAATAATCTGTTTTCCTGTTTTTGCCACCAAAGTGGATAACTTCACATTTATTCACATTATATTGCATCTGCCATGAATTTGCCCACTCACCCAACCTATCCAATTCACCCTGCATCCTCTTAGCATCCTCCTCACAGCTAACACTGCCGCCCAGCTTCGTGTCATCCGCAAACTTGGAGATGCTGCATTTAATTCCCTCATCCAAGTCATTAATATATACTGTAAACAACTGGGGTCCCAGCACTGAGCCTTGCGGTACCCCACTAGTCACTGCTTGCCATTCTGAAAAGGTCCCGTTTATTCCCACTCTTTGCTTCCTGTCTGCCAACCAATTCTCTATCCACATCAATACCTTACCCCCAATACCGTGTGCTTTAAGTTTGCACACTAATCTCCTGTGTGGGACCTTGTCAAAAGCCTTTTGAAAATCCAAATATACCACATCCACTGGTTCTCCCCTATCCACTCTACTAGTTACATCCTCAAAAAATTCTATGAGATTCGTCAGACATGATTTTCCTTTCACAAATCCATGCTGACTTTGTCCGATGATTTCACCGCTTTCCAAATGTGCTGTTATCACATCTTTGATAACTGACTCCAGCAGTTTCCCCACCACCGACGTTAGGCTAACCGGTCTATAATTCCCCGGTTTCTCTCTCCCTCCTTTTTTAAAAAGTGGGGTTACATTAGCCACCCTCCAATCCTCAGGAACTAGTCCAGAATCTAATGAGTTTTGAAAAATTATCACTAATGCATCCACTATTTCTTGGGCTACTTCCTTAAGCACTCTGGGATGCAGACCATCTGGCCCTGGGGATTTATCTGCCTTTAATCCCTTCAATTTACCCAACACCACTTTCCTACTAACATGTTATTCGCTCAGTTCCTCCATCTCACTGGACCCTCTGTCCCCTACTATTTCGGGAAGATTATTTATGTCCTCCTTAGTGAAGACAGAACCAAAATAATTATTCAATTGGTCTGCCATGTCCTTGCTCTCCATAATCAATTCACCTGTTTCTGTCTGTAGGGGACCTACATTTGTCTTTACCAGTGTTTTCCTTTTTACATATCTATAAAAGCTTTTACAGTCAGTTTTTATGTTCCGTGCCAGTTTTCTCTCATAATCTTTTTCCCCTTCCTAATTAAGCCCTTTGCCCTCCTCTGCTGAACTCTGAATTTCTCCCAGTCCTCAGGTGAGCTACTTTTTCTGTCTAATTTGTATTTGATGAAGAAGAACACAAGATTTTACCACGATTAAAGTGGAGAGAAGTCAAATAAAATCTCAAGCATACCTTATTCAGACCATACACTGCTGGGCAGTTGTAATAAATGAAACAAACTTAAAGAAAATAGGTAACAGTGTATGAATTTACTGATCTTAGATGGACTAAGAATTGTGGAGGCATTTTCGAGTGGAAAAAGGATGCAACCATGATTGACAAGAGAAGTCAAAGCCAAAGTTAAAGCAAAGGAGAAGGCATACAAGGAAGCAAAAATTAGTGGGAAGACAGAGGATTGGGAAGTTTTTAAAACCTTACAAAAGGAAACCAAGAAGGTCATTAAGAGAGAAAAGATTAACTATGAAAAGAAGCTAGCAAATAATATCAAAGAGGATACTAAAAGCTTTTTCAAGTATATAAAGAGTAAAAGACAGATGAGAGCAGATATAGGACCAATAGAAAATGATGCTGGAGAAATTGTAATGGGAGATAAGGAGATGGCAGAGGAACCGAATGAGTATTTTGCATCAGTCTTCACTGAGGAAGACATCAGCAGTATACCGGACACTCAAGGGTGGCAGGGAAGAGAAGTGTGCGCAGTCACATTTACGACAGAGAAAGTACTCAGGAAGCTGAATAGGCTAAAGGTAGATAAATCTCCTGGACCAGATGGAATGCACCCTCGTGCTCTGAAGGAAGTAGCTGTGGAGATTGCGGAGGCATTAGCAATGATCTTTCAAAAGTCGATAGATTCTGGCATGGTTCCGGAAGACTGGAAGATTGCAAATGTCACTCCACTATTTAAGAAGGGGGCAAGGAAGCAAAAAGGAAATTATAGACCTGTTAGCTTGACATCGGTGGTTGGGAAGTTGTTGGAGTCAATTGTCGAGGATGAGGTTACAGAGTACCTGGAGGCATATGACAAGATAGGCAGAACTCAGCATGGATTCCTTAAAGGAAAATCCTTCCTGACAAACCTATTACAATTTTTTGAGGAAATTACCAGTAGGCTAAACAAGGGAGATGCAGTGGATGCTGTATATTTGGATTTTCAGAAGGCCTTTGACAAGGTGCCACACATGAGACTACTTAACAAGATAAGAGCCCATGGAATTACGGGAAAGTTACATACGTGGATAGAGCGTTGGCTGATTGGCAGGAAACAGAGAGTAGGAATAAAGGGATCCTATTCTGGTTGGCTGCCGGTTACCAGTGGTGTTCCACAGGGGTCCGTGTTGGGGCCGCTTCATTTTACATTGTACATCAACGATTTGGATTATGGAATAGATGGCTTTGTGGCTAAGTTTGCTGACGATACGAAGATAGGTGGAGGGGCCGGTAGTGCTGAGGAAACGGAGAGTCTGCAGAGAGACTTGGATAGATTGGAAGAATGGGCAGAGAAGTGGCAAATGAAGTACAATGTTAGAAAGTGTATGGTTATGCACTTTGGCAGAAAAAATAAACAGGCAGACTATTATTTAAATGGGGAAAGAATTCAAAGTTCTGAGATGCAACGGGATTTGGGAGTCCTCGTACAGGATACCCTTAAAGTTAACCTCCAGTTTGAGTCAGTAGTGAAGAAGGCGAATGCAATGTTGGCATTCATTTCTGGAGGAATAGAGTATAGCAGCAGGGATGTGATGTTGAGGCTCTATAGAATGCTGGTAAGACCTCACTTGGAGTACTGTGGGCAGTTTTGGTCTCCTTATTTAAGAAAGGATGTGCTGACGTTGGAGAGGGTAGAGAGAAGATTCACTAGAGTGATTCTGGGAATGAGAGGGTTAACATATGAGGAACGTTTGTCCGCTCTTGGACTGTATTCCTTGGAGTTTAGAAGAATGAGGGGAGACCTCATAGAAACATTTTGAATGTTAAAAGGCATGGACAGAGTGGATGTGGGAAAGTTGTTTCCCATGATGGGGGAGTCTAGTACGAGAGGGCATGACTTAAGGATTGAAGGGCGCCCTTTCAAAGCAGAAATGCGAAGAAATTTTTTTAGTCAGAGGGTGGTGAATCTATGAAATTTGTTGCCACGGGCAGCAGTGGAGGCCAAGTCATTGGATGTATTTAAGGCAGATATCTGAGTAGCCAGGGCATCAAAGGTTATGGTGAGAAGGCGGGGGAGCGGGACTAAATAGGAGAATGGATCAGTTCATGATAAAATGGCAGAGCAGACTCGATGGGCCGAATGGACTACTTCTGCTCCTTTGTCTTATGGTCTTATGGACTCTGAATATACACTCTTTCAGAACTGTTTAGGTTAAATGTGATTTGTTTCAGACCTTGTTTATTTAATGAATATTCCAGTGAAAGCTCACAAAAATCATATTTGTAAACCTGACCCTGGTTACTGCCAGTTCCCAGCTTCAAAAATGCCCTGCTTTGATATTCAAGTTTTCCATACATGGTTTATCCACAGGATATTTGTTGCTAATGGGATATATTTAAACAGTAAGTTCTTGTCCTCTGAACCAGAGTGCCCAAGATTCAATACCAGTCTGTACCAATCTTGCCAATATCAGCCAAGGGTGGTAACATTGACCTGGCATATGGGATTAACTCTATCATCATCCCTGAATTATGGGATGATGATAGAGTTAAAACACAGACGAGGCAAGTATAATAATTTATGCTTTAAGATAATTCAACAATCCCACTCAGCTAGCTGTAACAATAAGTGAAAATGCTGGAAACCGCCCAAAATGTCAGGTAGGAGAGAGAGAGAGAGGGAGAGAGGGAGAGAGGGAGAGAGGGAGAGAGAGAAAGAGATTGAGAGATTGAGAGATTGAGATTTCAGGTCAGTGATCTTTAATCAGAATGGAAAATAAAGACAAACCCAGATTTAGGATTAAATTGAAAAAAGGAAGCGAGGAGAGGAATAACAATGAAGACCCGAGACAGGATGAACACATTAAATAACAAAAAGGCTTATTTTGGGAAGAGAACATAGCACGTATTATAGAAGGAATAATGGTAGGGGTCTGGTGAAACTGGTCAAAACTTTACGAGTGAAACGTGGAATAACTGCTGGAAATTTGAAGTAGAAGTGCTGTAAGTGTTGGCATTGACAACTATTGCACTCAGTTTTGAGATTCAAACTATGTTGTGCAAAGTTACAAGATGAAGAGCTGATCCCTGAGCTTTATTATAATGCTGTAGGAGACAGGATGCACGGAGGTCAAAATGGAACTGAAATG
Organism: Mobula birostris; assembly: GCF_030028105.1. NCBI lineage: Eukaryota > Metazoa > Chordata > Chondrichthyes > Myliobatiformes > Myliobatidae > Mobula > Mobula birostris. Next base: position 51,395,203 of record NC_092383.1, on the reverse strand, counting down.
CAGAGTTAATACTGAGGCTGAACTTTCAGTCTGCAAAGCAGTTACACAGCCTACGTCTGGAAGACACGTTTGGCAGTGAGATGTTGGAAGTTGTGGAGGATAATCTGTTAAATGTGAAGGCTCGTGGTAAGTGGAATCCTGTCCTTATTTTGGGAATGGAAAGGAGTGAGAGTTTACTTTTGGGAAATGGAATGGATACAGTTACAGCTCTGTTAGCTAAGGTGGAGGGAATCTATGGCTGTGAGAAATAGGAGGCATATTATAAGCATAGATATAAAACTGGAAGGTGATAAAATGATGAGGCAAACATAGGAAAATGGCAAATTGAATGAAACTCTTACAGAAGGTATGGTAGAAGGAAATTTAGGCTGCGCAGCTCAGTGAGTTTATGGGCTTGAAATGCATCCCGACTTCCCCCTAAAATCGAAATAGAGAACTCAGAGAAGGGAAGGAAGAGTGGGACGTGTTCCATGAGAAGGTGAGATCTGGGTGGAAATTAGTAACAAGAATGAGGAAATATTTTAATTCAAAGTGGTAGAAGAAATAACACCAATCCTGTTACCAAAAAAAGAGATGAGAGAGGGGACCAGAGATGCATCGAAACAGAGAATCATACATATCTTACAAAGACGCAGCTAGAGAGTAAACCTAAATGTTCTCCAGATAAATCCCCTATTCAGAATATTCCAAGAAAATAGGAGAATTTAAAATAGCTCAGCAGTTGCTATTTAACTTACTTAGCCTGGCTGGTGTGAACCCATCTACCACAACTGATTTGCCATCATTCAGTTTCACTGTGATCCCACCATTAGCCTAAAGCACACACCTAGCCACTGAGCTCCTCAATGTTTTTTCTAAAATAGGTCTGGAAATCAGCAGTGATATGCCAGCGATGTAGCTGTTAGAACCACTACATATCGCGCAAGATTCGTGTTCTGGTTGTGTGAAGTTTACACAATCTGCCTGTAACTGCATAGATTTCTGCAAGGTACTCCAGCTTCCATGATTCTCCGAAAATGCGACTGTTGGTAGTTTAATCCACCACTATAAATTACTGCTAGTGTATAGGTAATTATTAGAATCTAGGAGCAATTGATGAGAAAATAGAAAATGGAATTAATGAAGGATCCATGCTTAAGGTGCACTCAGGAGGCCAAAAGGATTGTTTCCCTGTTGGATCTCTCTGTAACCATCTACAGGTGCATAATTCAGTGCAAGTATTTTCCTGGCATTAATTAGCTTCCAACTATTCATATAGAGTACACTTCACTATGTCTTATAAAATGACATGGGTGGAATGCTAAATTAAATCTGTCAATTGCACATCACAATATCAGTAAAACAATAGGCTTGGAGAGTAAATGCAAATTTCTTACATGGACATTTAACTGTGGACATTCCTTTCAAAAGCTATATTGTCAGTTATATTATTAAATGTTTGGACTGAAAGAAGGACCCATGGTGTAACCTGGCAATGCAGACTAGAATAAGGGCCAACAACAACAAAGAAAAATGACTGCACAACGAAAGGCTTCACTGAGTGAATTAAATAGGACAGTGTCAACTCTACACTTGTACAGCAAGGCCTGCTAAAAATAAGTTAACAGCAGGCTGTCGTTTGAAGTGTGAGGAGAACTTGTACATTTTTTTAATTAACAGGAAATTATTTTCTTCTATAAATTAGACCAACAAGCCAGGCTATATTGAATAGATTTACACATATTCTGTATCCTAATAAATTAAGCTAATTTTCCAGAATATATGACTATTTCAAAGTTCAATGTAAATTTTTATGAAAATGCATATAGAGTATGTCACCATATACTACACTGAGATTCATTTTCTTGCAAGTATTCACAGTAGAACTCAGAAATACAACAGAATAAATGAAAAAGTATGCAAAGACTGACCAACAACAAGTGTGCAAAAGAAAACTGTGCAACTACAAATAAAACAAATAATAAATAAATAGATACTGAGAGCAAGAGTTGTACGTTCCTTGAAAGTGAGACCACAGGCTGTGGAATCAGTTCCTTGTTGAGGTGAGTGAAGTTATCCACACTGGTTCAGGAGCCTGGTGGTTGAAGGATAATAACTGTTCCTGAACCTGGTGGTGTAGGACCTGAGATGCCTTGTATCTCCTTCCTAACAGCAGCAACGAGAAGAGAGCATGGCCGTAATGATGAGGGTCCTTGATGATGCATGTTGCAATCTTGCTGTATCACTCCTTGTAAATGTGTTCAGTGGTGGGGAGGGTTTTTCCTCTGATGAAAATTTGTTGGGAAATCAGCCTGAAACCCAAGCATTTGTCCCTGAGTATTTATTCCACATTTTACAACGGTTCGCATATGAGTAATTAATGCTTGCACACACGGTTGATTATGTCTTCTGTTAGAAATATCTTAATCACCTGTGCCCAATGCAGTTAATTCTTTTGAAAGAATATCAGATCATTGCTGTGTATTATTCATTGACCAAACACAACTCCAAACATTTATGTATATCAGAGCAATTGAATTTTCATCCTCAGAAACCCTCAAGTAAGGAACGTGTGTCATACAGTTGAATAGATCTCAAGACACTTCACCATGACTAAAAATGTTTGTGTTTTATAGCTGAAATATAACAAAGATAGTATGAACACTGATTCATAAATTTAATCTACATGCACTATAAGACGCTACAGCATCAAGTTTGGTTGCAGAAGCACAACCTGAGGTGCCAGCTGAACGAAAAGCAATGGATGTCACTGGTCTTATATATTAGCACTGAGCTCCCTGGCAGTAGGGATGATGAAAGCATAGGTTAAGGGTCAATTCAAGTAACTTTCCGTTGCTTGTTGAGCAATGTCGTGCTGCCTGGCAGACTGAGCAACATGGTCTAGTGAGGAATAGGGGTGGGAGCACAGAAAGAGAAACTGTGATGGCACCGTTAGAGTCTTACTGTGGGGATATGTTGCTTAACTCAAACATCAGAAGTCATGTGGAACCTTATCCTGGCATGTGTCAATGTTTTTGAGAGTGAAGATAGATGAGTTATGGAAGAACCAAAATAAAGAGAAAACATCATTCAATCCCTGCAACTTGGCAATAAACAGAAATGTTTATCTAGTTCAGTTACTTTAAAATGCACTTTTCATACACTTGAATATTCACATAAATCACCAGTCCTGCTTTGCAAGTGATTGGCAGCAATAAGTCAAGCCCCCCGTAAGTAACACAGAGGGTACATTGTGGTGCATCTGTGCAATTCCAGCTAACCCACTCAATGGGCAATTTCCTTTCACATGGGGGAAATTAAAGTGCTTCTTTCACCTGCATTTGTTCATCATATTTACTCCATGCAGACCAAAAGCAATATTTTTTTTCTGCAACTAAGCCAGTCAAAGCTTAAAGAGAATACAGAATCTCCCTTATTAAGTTCTGCACCACTTCAGTGCTGCTGTAATCAGGTTTTGCAATAGCCTTATTACTTTAAAGACAGATCAAGGTTTGGAAATAAATGCTGGTTGACTAACTAAATCCATTCTCTAGTTATTTTCTAGCAAAAACAAAGCTAAATGCTAAAATTTGCAGGTTTTTCAAAATACTGTTTAGTAATCAAGGAGCAGTATTATTGAATGATACTGAAATACAATGCACGTACATGCAGTGGCCACTTTATTAGATAGACCTATACAGTTGCTCATTAATACAAATATATAATCAGCCAATGATGTAGCAACAACTCAGTGCATAAAAGCATGCAGACATGGTCAAGAGGTTTAGTTGTTGTTCAGAACAAACATCAGAACAGGGAAGAAACCTGATCTTGACCATGGAGTAATTGTTAGAACATAGAACACAGAAATCTACAGCACATTACTGGCCCTTTGGCCCACAATGTTGTGCTGACCATGTAACCTACTCTAGAAACTGCCTAGAATAACCCTACCACAAAGGTCTTTATTTTTCTAAGCTCTGTGTACCTATCTAAGAGTCTCTATTAACCCTATTGTAAAACCCTACAAGGACCCTAAAAGACCCTATTGTATCTGTCTCCACCACCATTGCAGGCAGTGCATTCTACACACCAACCACTCTCTGTGAAAAACTCACCTCTGCCATCCCCTCTGTACCTACTTCCAAGCACCTTAAAACTATGACCCCTCATGTTAGTCATTTCAGCCCTGGGAAAAAGCCTGTGGCTATCCACACGATCAATGCCTCTCATCATCTTGTACACCTCTATCAGGTCACCTCTCATCCTCTGTCACTCCAAGATGTAAAGACCAAATTCACTCAACCTATTCTCATAAGGCATGTTCTCCAATCCAGTTAACATCCTTGTAAGTCTCCTTTGCACTCTCTCTATAGTATCCATATCCTTCCAATAGTGAGGTGACCAGAACAGAACACAGTACTCCAAATGGGGTCTGACTAAGATCTTATATAGCTGTAACATTACCTCATGGCTTTTGAACTCAGACCCACAATTGATGAAGACCAACACACCATACGCCTTCTCAACAACACTGTCAACTTGTGCAGCAGCTTTGAGTGTCCTGTGGACACAAACCGCAGAATCTCTCTGATCCTCCAACTGCCAAGAGTCTTACCACTAATACTATATTTCGTGTCAGGCAGGGTGATTTGAGTACCTCAAAAACTGCTAATCTCCTGGGAGCCTCTAGAATTTACAGAAAATGGAGCGAAAAAGTGAAAACATCCAGTGAATGGTAGTTCTGTGGGCGAAAACACATTGATAATGAGACGTCAGAAGCAAATGGTCAGACTGGTTCAAGCTGACAGGAAGGTGACAGTAACTCAAATAACCATGTGCTGAGCAGATGAGCACATGTGAAGCCTTGAAGTAGCTGGGCTAACAGCAGCAGAAGACCGCAGATTGTATATCACCTAGATCTTCAAAAGATATTTTCCTCTCATGTATCTTACCAAATTGTCCGTTTTGTTTTTGTTTGAAGAGTTAATTGTTGCTTACAAAAGTTTCTCCAACTTGCAAACCTTACAGCAATTGCAGCCAAAAAATTTAGAACATAGTTTCTTCTGCAATCCCTTAATATCACCATGAACCAGCAGTTTCTTACAGTGATGTGAAGACAGTCACAAATTTTATCACCTGGAGCTGAATATGCTGACATTACTAGCACAAACTCAGAGCCACTCAATTTGTTGGTGAACACTGACTCGAGGCTGCCAACCTTGATCCCACAGACCATAGACCTTATAACTCAGTACACATTCACATTGCAGTACCCTGGATTTTATTTTCTCCGTTGGTCAAATCACTTTCTCCCACTTCGAAAAGGAACTTAATACTGATAAATTATTTTTCAGGGTGAATGCAGGGCAGTGAGGAGTGCAGTAGAACAGAGAGATCTAGGAATACAGATGCATAGTTCCTTAAAAGTGGTGTCACAGGTAGATAGCGTTGTAAAGAAAGCTTTTGGCACATTGGCCTTCATAAATCTAAGTACTGAGTACAGGAGTTGGAATGTTATGTGGAAATGGTATAAGATGTTGATGAGGCCTAATATGAAGCATTGTGAGTAGGGTAGATACAAGCAGGCTTTTTCCACAGAGGTTCTAGAGGCCATGGATCACGGTTTGAATGTGGAGTGAACTGCCAGTGGAAGTGATGGCTGCAGATTTGATGGAGGGCAATGGTCCAGCTGCAGGGTGATGGGACTAGGCAGAATAATTATTCAGCACAGACTAGTTGCTCCATGGGGCCTGATTCTGTGCTGTAGTGCCCTATAACTCTAATGCTTGGTATGAAAATCATTAAAAGCTGTTTTGATTAAACTAACAAGACATACAGCACAACATGTCACATGCAAGATAATGACACCTTTATGCCATCTCTACTTTTGACAAATTCTTACTGAAGCCACAAATTTGGGAAGCTCTGTTAAAGGAATATTGATCTGTTGTAGGAGAGATGCCGCAATATCTTTGGACTGATTTTTAAATAGGATTTGAACAAAGCCTACTCATCCTCCTGTGCTCTTGTGAAGGTGGTGGTGAACTGCTGAATCAATAAGAACATTCATTCTCCATGTTGGTAAATATAACCCCAACCAGAGGAGAAGTCACCCCTTCTTTCAAATGTCTTTAGTTTCACTAAGACTAATAGACCATATCTGGTCAAATATTGCCTTGACATCAACCACTTGCATCCAGCCCTCCAACTTTGGCTCTGGAATTCAGTTCCTTTGACCACATTCAAATTTGGACAGAAGCTGCAAATTTGGAGTTCAGTGATTCTGGCAGAATCTAAATTGATAAGTTTGGATATTATTAATAAGTTACACTTAATAGCACTGTCAAGGACGTGATGCATTATTTTCAGGATAGGCTGATAATGGACTAGATCTGTCACACTCTGTTCATTTTGTTAGATAGAGTTACTGTGATTAATTGTACCAGAACAGCTCGGCCGGAGGTGCTGTTATTTTTGAAGCCAAAGTCATCAGCATTTCAACTGGACATTTTGTGGGACGCACAGACTTTGACATATCAGTGAGCTCAGCCATTTTTTGATATACTAGGAGCAAATCAAACAAAGACTTCTTGGTAACACACACAAAATGCTGGAGGAACTCAGCAGGCCTGGCAGCATCTATGGGAAAGAATACAGTCGACGTTTTGGGCCAAAACCCTTCGGCAGGACAGGAGGAAAAAAGCTGAGGAGTAGATTTGCAAGGTAGGGGGAGGGGAGAGAAAAACGCCAAACAATAGGTGAAACTTGGAGGAGGAGGGATGAAGGAAAGAGCTGGAAAGTTGATTGGTGAAAGAGACAGAAGGCCATGGAAGAAAGAAAAAGTGTGGGGGGCACATGCCATCAGGTTGGAGGCTACCCAAACAGAATATAAGGTGATGGCATGAACATCGATTTCTCAAACTTCCAGAAATGCCTCCCCCCGTCTCCTTCACCATTCCCATCCCCTTTTCCCTTTCTCAAGTCATCTCTTTGCCCACCCATCACCTTCCTCTGGTGGTCTTCCATTTCCCCCTGACTTTTTTCTTTCTTCAATGACCTTCTTTCTCATTGACCAATCAACTTCCCAGATCTTTGCTTCATCCCTCTCCCTCCAGGTTTCATCTATCACCTAGCGTTTCTCTCTCCCCTCCCCCACCTTTCAAACCTACTCCTCAGTTTCTTTTTCTCCAGTTCTGCCGAAGGGTTTTGGCCCGAAATGTCACCGTACTTTTTTCCATAGATGCTGCCTGGCCTGTTGAGTTCCTCCAGCATTTTGTGTGTGTTACTCCAATTTCCAGCATCTGCGGTTTTTCTCTTGTTTGTGACAGGCTTCTTGGTATTCAGGTGATGTTGACTGAGGATGCTACAGACACATTAGCCTTGTCATTTGGAGAAACAGGAGTCTGTAGATGCTGAAATCTGAAACAACACACAAAAAGCTGAGTCTGAGGCCCTCTATGGAGGGACATGAACCGTCAGTGTTTTGAGTCAAGACTCTTCATCTGGGCTGAAAGAAAGGAGAATGCCAGTATAAAAAGATGGAAGAAAGGGGTGGATCAAGAGCTGGCAGGCAGTAAGCCGATCCAAGGGAGGCAGATGAGGGAGGTTGGGAATGATGTCAGAAGCTGGAAGGTGATAGATGGAAGCAGCAAAGTGCTAAAGATGGTGGAATCTGATTGGTGGAGAAGGTGGAGCATGGAATCACAGCTGGGAAAAGGGGATGGCAGATGGGAACAGTGGGGGAGGAGTCTTTGGGCGATGGAATGGGAGGAAGAGGGGAAAGAAGCACAATGGTGAGTCTGGAGCAAGTGCAGTAACTAGGAAAAATCCGCAAGAGAGAGAAAAATGGCAGGCGGGGAGCAGTTGACATGGAGTTGGAGAATTCAGTGTTCATGTTCATACCACTTAGGCAGAATATGAAGTAGTTTGCGTTTAGCCTCACCCTGGTAGCAGGATGGACACGTTGGGAATAAGAAGAAGCATTAAAATGGCTGGCAACTGGGACTCCCAGTCAGATGGGGCAGCACAAGACCTTAGCAAAGCAGTGGCCCACTTCGCATCTGTCATTCGCATAGGAGTGGAAGGTTCTTTTGCAGAAGTAAGTATCTCCTGTTATTATTTTTTCTAGGAGAGTTCAAGTCTGAACATGGTCGGACTGCAGAGTGTCACCTTGATCTGTAAGCTGTGGAGCTGCACACTGTCTGTAGAATTCTGCTTTCTGATTTATCACGAGTGTAGACAGCTTCACTGCCACATGTCTACACTTCTGTCACTGTTTCTGCAGTAAGCTTCTGAGCTTAAAGATTGTGAAATAGGGGCAGTTACAGGGAGAGAAAACACAACGCAAAAGCAGAAAAGTGCAGAGCTGTGGGGAATGATAAACATGCCTGGTTTTGCTAATGGTGATAGGAAACTGAACCTCTATTACAGATGAATGAGCTTTGACAGACCGGACCATTTCCAATACAGATAGAGAAAGCAAGTTAACTGAGGCTGTTGAATTCAATATTGAATCAGGAAGGCTGCAACTATCTTGCAGAGATGGGATGCTGATCCTCAGGCTCATTATAACAGCATAGGAGGCCACATGCAGACAGTTGGGAGAAGGATGGAGAATTGAGGGGCAAACAGATGGACATTCAGGAATGGCCCTGATCTGTATTTTGGTTTGTCAGCTCTGCTATTTACAGTGTAGTGCTTCAACAGAACCTCAGACTGCTGACAGTTATTATTTCCCAAAGGTACTTGGAGAATGCCAACCCCTTTATTACTTCAGCCTCTGACAGATTGCTGAGACACTGCTGTTGAGTGTAGCACCATGTCCATGCTACCTGTCACAAACATGAGAAAGTCTGCAGATGCTGGAAATCCAAGCAACACAGACACAGTGCTGCAGGCCTGCTGAGCTCCTCCAGCATTTTGAGTGTCTGTGCTACCTGTATCAGATTTCCTCTCCTGGGATGACAGTGCTCAATACACTAATGTCATTGCTGTTGAATCTCAGCTTGCTCGCCAGATTATAGACATTCATAAAGTTGCAGTACAAAGCAGACACGTCAATTCCCAGACATGCCCAAAGTCATCCTTCAGGGACACCTACAATCACTTCCTCTGCTCACAGCAATGCTTGGTCCTCTCAGCTGGAATAAAATTTAGAGGGATTGTTGTTCAAGAACCTAGTGGTTGAGTGGTAATAATTGTTCCTGAGCCTGGTGGTGTGAGTCCTGAGGCTTCTGTACCACCTTCTTGTTGGCAGCAGTGAGAAGACAGCATGTCCCGGGTGGTGGAGTGTCTGGATGATGGATACTGCTTTCCTGTAACAGCGCTCTGTGTAGATGTGCTCAGTGCTGTGGAGGGCTTTAACGTGATGGACTGGCCATATACACTGCTTTTTGTAGGATTTTCCATTCAAGGGCATAGGTGTTTCCATACCAGGCCGTGATGCAACCAGTCAATATACTCTCCACCACACATCTCTAGAGTATTGTCCAAGTTTTAGATGTCATGCTGAATCTCGCAAACTTCTAAGGAAGTACAGGCTGTTGCTGTGCTTTCTTCATTATTGACACATGCTGGGCTCAGGACAGGTCCTCTGAAATGATAATACAGAAGGTTAAATTTGCTGACCCTCTCCACTTCTGATCCTCTGAGGAGAACTGGCTCATGGACCTCTGGTTTCCTCCTCCTGAAGTCAATAATCAGCTCCTTGGTCTTGATGACATTGAGCGACAGGTTCAGCCAGATTTTCAGTCTCCTTCCTGTATGTTGATTAGTCACCACCTCTGATCCAGCCAATGACAGCAGTGTTGTCAGCAAACTTAAATATGGCATTGGAGCTGGGCTTAGCCTCACAGTCGTGGGTATGAAGTGAGTAGAGTGAAGGGCGAAGAACACAATCTGTGGTGTACCTGTGCTGATGGAGATTGTGGAGATGTTATTGCCAATCTGAACTGATTGGAGTCTGCAAGTGAGGAAATTGAGGATCGAATTGCATGAAGAAGCTTTGAGGTCAAGATCATGCAACTTGTTTGTTAACTTTTGAGGGGCTGATGCTGATCTGTGGTTGATAAAGAGCATCCTGATATATGCATCTTGTTGTCCAGATATTCCAGGGTTGAGTGAAGAGCAATGAAATAATATCTGTTATAGACCTGTTGCGCTAGTAAACAAATTGGAGCAGATCCAGTTCACTTCTCAGGCAGGAGTTGGTATGTTTCATCACCGACCTCTCAAAACACTTCATCACAGTGGATGTAAGTGTGGCTGGATGATAGTCATTAAGGCAGGTTACCACATTCTTCTGAGGCACCAGTATAATTGAAGACAGCTTGAATCAGACTGACGAAGCGAGAGGTTAAAGATATTGATAAACACTGCAGCCCATTGATCAGCGCAGGTCTTCAGTAACACAGCCAGATACCCCATCGGAACCAAATGCATTCTGAGGGTTCACCCTCCTGAAGGATGCTCTCATGTTGGCCTCAGAGGCTGAAATCACAGGGTCATCGGGGCAGTGGGAGTTTGTGAAGGTTCCTCCATTGTTTGGTAGTTAACGTGTGCATAAGAGGCATTGAGCTTATCTGGGGTGAACAACTGTTGTCACTTACCTTGCTTGGCTTCACTTTATAAGAGGTAATAGTATTCAAACCCTGCCACATCTGTCGAGCATCCCCCAGTGGCTCAAGTTTGGTCCAGATATGCTGCTTCACACATTAGATGGCTTTCCAGAGATTGTATCTGAGCATTTTGTATTTTACTTGGTTGCCACATCTGAATGCCACTGATCTGGTCCTCCACAAGTTACAGATCTCATGGTTCATCCGGGGCTTCTGATTGGGAGAGACTCTGAATGATTCTGTAGGGGCACACTCATCCACAACTGTTTTTATAAATCCCATGACAACCATGGTGTATCATTCAGATCCTCTGATGAGTCACTAAATGTGGCCCAGCCCGCCGACTCAGCCCAGTCCCAGAGCCGCTTCTCTGCCTCTCACAGCCATCTCTTCAATGTCCTCATCTCTGGAGCCTTGCTCTTTAGCCTCTGCCTGTACACAGGTAGGTGAAGGACAACTTGTCTCAATGGGGGGTGTTGATGGTGGACCCAAATGCAAGACACAGACACTAAAGTGCAAGGAACAGGGCTTGACTAGAGTAGGGATGTGACAGAATACAGACAAGGAGCAGGGACAAGAATGTAGACTTGGGCTTGGACTCCAAGCCAGAGACTGAACAAGGACCCAGAACCTGGTTCTTGCCTCAGGCTCACGCCCCAGAACTAGGCAAGGACATGACATGACTACAGGACAGGAGGCTGGGGACTAGACGCTAGAGCTTGGAGACAGGCTGGGGTCTAGAGGCTTGAGGCTTGGAGACAGGCTGGGGTCTTGAGGCTTGAGGCTTGGAGACAGGCTTGGGGTCTTGAGCTTTAGGCTTGGAGACAGGCCTGGCATCTTGAGGCTTGAGGTTTGGAGACAGGCTTAGCGGCTTGAGGCTTGGAGACAGGCTTGGGGTCTTGAGGCTTGAGGCTTGGAGACAGGCTAGGGTTCTTGGGTCTTGGAATGCAGAGGCTGATAACTCAGAGGCTGGAGCTCGGAGACAGACTAGGAACTGTACATCAACGTGGAGATGGGACTTATCTTTCCAAAAGCCGAGACTCATCTTTAACACGACACCAACATGAGGCAGGACAGTACATAGACATAGAGCAGGGGCTTATACTTAAACAAGCCGAGACTCAACTACATCTCCACACCAAGGTGGGACAGGACGATCTGTCAGGTAACGGCAGAATGGCCGGACTTACCCAACAGAGGCAAATACAAGACAAGACAAGACAGGTCCCCCCACAGGGCAATAGCAGAACGGTCTGACTTACCCCAGAGGCAAGGACAAGACAAGACAGATCCCCCTGCGGGGCAACGGCAGAATGGCCTGACTTACCCCACAGAGGTGAGGGCAAGAAGAGACAAACACCGAAGAATAACAGACAGTTCCATCTCTGCATTGACGATCGAACTAGACAGTGGTGTAGGCAAGGTATCCAGGCAGAGAGTCAGGCAAGGTATCCAGGCAGAGAGTCAGTCGAGGGGGGAAAAGACAGGGAGGGGAACTGGACAGTCCAGCAGGGAATCCCTGGTTTGCAGAGGTATTTATGTCTCAGCCCCAAAACGAGAATCATGTGCCTACAACAGAAACTGGGGAAAACCACAAACCCTGAAATAAGGAACTATGGGCCGGACCGTGAACCGGAATACAGACTTCACGGACCGGACCATGACAGTACCCCACCCCCCACCTCTATGGGAGCCTCCTGGCGACTCAAAAGGCTTTCCCAGACTAAGGACGACACTGGTGGGTGGGGGGCATTGAACAGGAGAGAACCAGGAAGATGAAAGTAAAACGACAGTGTCTATGTCGCTGGGTCCAAGTCTGGCTGGGCTGTTCTGTCACAATGGGGGGCATTGATGGTGGACCCAAATGCAAGACACAGACACTGAAGTACAAGGAACAGGGCTTGACTAGAGTAGGGACGTGAGAGGATACAGACAATGAGCAGGGACAGGAACGCAGACTTGGGCTTGGACCCCGAACCAGAGACTGGACAAGGACCCAGAACCTGGTTCTTGCCTCAGGCACGGGCCCCAGAACCGGGCAAGGACATAACATGACTACAGGACTGGAGGCTGGGGACCAGAGGCTTGAGCTTGGAGACGGGCTGGGGTCTTGAGGCATCAGGCTTGGAGACGGGCTTGGCGTCTCGAAGCTTGAGGCTTGGAGATGGGCTTGGGGTCTCGAGGCTTGAGGTTTGGAGACGGGCTTGGGGTCTTGAGGCTTCAGGCTTGGAGACGGGCTTGGGGTCTCGAAGCTTGGGGCTTGGAGACGGGCTTGGGGTCTTGAGGCTTGAGGCTTGGAGACGGGCTTGGGGTCTTGAGGCTTCAGGCTTGGAGACGGGCTTGGGGTCTCGAGGCTTCAGGCTTGGAGACAGGCTTGGGGTCTCAAGGCTTCAGTATTGAGGCTTGGAGACAGGCTAGGGGTCTTGGGTCTTGGAATGCGGAGTCTGATAACTCGGAGGCTGGAGCTCGGAGACAGACTGGGAATTGTACATCAACATGGTGCCAGGACTTGTCCTTCGAAAAGCTGGGACTCATCTTCAACAAGACACCAACATGAGACAGGACAGTACATAGACATAGAGCTGGGACTTATACTTCGACAAGCCGGGACTCAGCTTCATCTCCACACCAAGGTGGGACAGGACCATCCGTCGGGTAACGGCAGAATGGCCAGACTTAACCAACAGAGGCAAAGACAAGAGAAGACAAGACAGGTCCCCCCACAGGGCAATGGCAGTGCAGCCTGACTTACCCCACGGAGGTGAGGATAAGACGAGACAGATCCCCCTGTAGAGCAACGGCAGAATGGCCTGACTTACCCCACAAAGGCAAGGACAAGACAAGACAGATCCCCCCACAGGGCAACGGAAGAACGGCCTGACATCCCATGGAAGCGAGGACAAGACAGATCACCCTGCAGGGCAATGGCAGAACAGCATGACTTACCCCACAGAGGCAAGGACATGACAAGGCAGATCTCCCCACAGGGCAATGGCAGAACGGCCTGACTTACCCCATGGAGGCGAGGACAAGAAGAGACATACACCGAAGAATGACAGACAGTTCCATCTCTGCATTGGCAATCGCACTAGACAGTGGTGTAGGCGAGGTATCCAGGCAGAGAGTCAAGTGAGGTATCCAGGCAGAGAGTCAGGTGAGGGGGGTAAGTCAGGTGAGGGGGGAAAGATAGGGAGGGGAACAGGACAGTCCAGCAGGGAATCCCTGGTTTGCAGAGGTATTTATATCTCAGCCCCAAAATGAGAATCATGTGCTCACAACAGAAACTGGGGAAAACCAGAAACCCTGGAATAAGGAACTATGGACCGTACAGTGAACCAGAATACAGACTTCGCGGACCGGACCATGACACAACCAAGTAATCAGATTTCCTGAGGTGCAGTCTCGGCATGGAACAGTACGCATTCCAAATCATAGTATAGCAGTGGTTGAGTGTGCTGGGACCCCTCATGCTGCAGGTTATATGCTGATGATAATAGAAACATAATTGGGCAGAGATTTCTTCAAATAGGCCTGAATGAAGTCCCCAGCTATGATTTGAAATGTATCATGGTGGCCTGTTTCTTATTTGGTGACGGCAGCATTCAATATCTCAAGTGCCTGGTTAATGTCGGCTTTGGTGGTATGTAACTGTGGTCAGGATCACAGAGGAAAACTCTATTGGTCAGCACTTCATCATCAGATGTTTCAGATGGGGGGAACAACAGTGTGACAAGATTAAGACTGTTGTGTCTGAGCACCACAAAGAGTTGATCATGAAACACAACCAATCACCTTTTGCCTTCTCTGAATCTGCAGATCGGTCCACCCTGTGTATTGAGAAGCCCTCAGGTCTGATCGCTGAATCCGGTGTGTTCAGAATGAGCCACGTCTCCATGAAACACAGAACACTGCAATTCCTCATTTCTCTCCTATACAGCAATCTTGCATTTAGGTGCTTAATCTTGTTCTCCAGCAACTACATTTGCTAACAAGATGCTGGGTAGAGGAACTTCCACTGCTTGGCATTTTAGCCTGGCTTGGAATTCTCTCCTCCCTTTCTTCTGGCTATGGCGATGTACCTTTGCCTGCTTAAAGATGCCATACCTACATACTTGAGAGTTAAGTCCACTGAGTCCTTCAGGAGAAAGCAAAATCGCTAGTTCATTAAGACGGTTCAGAAGTATGTTGCTTAAATTTAAATTCTGCTGTTGACAATCCAGCTGGAAGAGCATTATTTTGGATAAGAAAAATGAGAGTAGAACACAGACAGAGCCAGACTGGTTGACTATGGTTTTAAATATGAGATATCAAAGACAAACACCTTTAAGTTTGATTTGTCTAAACGAGCCAGCTGGCTCCTTCATCAAACACAGATAATACTTCAAAAATGTCACATGCACCAAAATGCAGTCTCAACTCCATCCTTTTCCTCATCCACGTCAGTCAAGAAATCAATTCATGACCTGAAGAAACTTAAGCAATGCAAGTCATTTTGACTATTTTGTACTTCCAGTTATCATCAGACTTCTGAATGGCTCAGTAATCCATGAACACAATGTCATTATTTGTCTTTTGCACTATTTATTTATTTTTGTAACCTGTCTTTTTTTTGTCTTGCACTGTTACCACAAAACAACAAATTTCATGACATAAGTCACTGCTGGTAAATCTGATTGTGATATTGAATCTGTATTAAAACATAGAAGAGTACAGCACAGGAACAAAACCTTCTGCCCATGAACATTAAACTAACTCCCTCTGAGTGCACATGATCCACATCCCTCCACACACATATTTGTGTATTTATCTAACAACCTCTTGAATGCCATTATTGAATCTGCTTCTACCATTACCGCTGGCAGCCCATTCCAGGTTCCTATTGCTCTCCATATACAACCTGTCCTGCCACTTCCCCCCTCTCACCTTCAACGCATGTCATCTTGTACTTGACATTTCTACCATTGGAAAACAATTCTCACTCAATTTTTACTTTATCTATGCCTCTCATAATTTTACAAACCTATTTCATGTTTCACCTCAGCTTCTGATACTCCAGGGAAAACAAACCAAGTTTTTCCAATTTCTCCTTTTAGTTTATGCCCTCTAATCCAGGCAGCATCCTGGTAAGCTTCATCCACACACTTTCCAAAGCCAGAACTGCACACAATGTACTAGATGTGGCCCAACCAAAGTTTTATTCAGGTGCAAGATAACACCTTGAACATCAGAGTCAGTGCTCCAACCAATGAAGAAGTGAATGCCTTACACTAAGGAAGGCATGTGGCATGCACTTCTTCATTGTTTGGAGAATCTATTCATGTGTCCACTTTCCTTTGGAAAAGGCCACAGAAGAAAGTGCATTGCTTGGCACAGGATGCTCTCAATTTCATTCAACATTGTTCCCCCGCTAAATCCTTGACAGGCCTGTTATCTTAGTTACAGGGATTGTTGTCTTCAGATGGACCTGTTGGCCATTTCTTTTGGGAAGAAGGCTAAGGACATATGGTTGAGGCCTAGCAACTTCCAGACAAGCCAAATGCTTGATAGACTGTGTAGAATTATGGACTTAAGGATCAACTTTATTCAGCATATAAACTTACATGTAGAGTCAAAGACTCATAGAGAAGTACAGCACAGAAGCAGGCCCTTTGGCCCATCTAGTCCATGCCAAACCATTTCAGCTGCCTGCTGCCATTGGTTGGGACCATAGCCCTCCATATCCCTACTATCTATGTATCTATCCAAACTTCTCTTAAATATTGAAATCGAGCTTGGTTGCACCACTTATGCTGGCAGCTCATTCCACACTTTCACCACCCTCTGAGTGAAGAAGTTTCCCCTCATGGTTCCCTTAAACTTTTCACCTTTCACCCTTAACCCATGACCTCTAGTTGTAGTCCCACTCAACCTCAGTGGAAAAAGCCTGCTTGCATTTACCCTATCTATATCTTCATAATTTTGTATACCTCTATCAAATCTCCTCTCAGTCTTCTACATTCTAAGGAATACAGTCATAACCTATTCAGTTTTCCCGTGTAATCAGGTCCTCCAGTCCCGGCAACATCCTTGTAAATTTTCTCTGTATTCTTTCAACCTTATTTACACCTTTTCTGCAGGTAAGTGACCAAAACTGTACACAGTACTCCAGATTAGGCCTCACCAATATCTTATACACCTTCAACATAATATCCCTCTCCTGTACTCAATACAATTATTTATGAAGCCAATGTACCAAAAGCTTTCTTTAAGACCCTCCTTACCTGTGATGCAACTTTCAATGAATAATGGACCCGTATTCCCAGATCCCTTTATTCTACCACACTCCTCAGTGTCTTATCATTCACTGTGTAAGACCTACCCTGGCTGGTCCTACTGAAGAGCAAAACTTCGCACTTGTCTGCATTAAATTCCATCTGCCAATTTTCAGCCCATTTTCCAGCTGATGCAGATCCCATTGCAAGTCTTGAAGGCCTTCCTCACTGTCCACTACACTCCCAATCTTGGTGCCATCCACAAATTAGCTGATCCAGTTAACCACATTATTACCCAGAACTTTGATATACATGAGAAACAACAATGAAGCCAGTGGCACTCCACTAGTCACAGGCCTCCAGTCAGAGAGGCAACCATCTACTACCACTCTCTGGCTTCTCCCACAAAGCCAATATCTAATCCAATTTACTACCTCATCTTGAATGCTGAGCGACCGAACCTTCTTGACCAACCTCCCATGTGACACCTTGTCAATTGCCTTGATAAAGTCCAAATAGACAACATCCATTGCCTCGCTTTCATTCACTTTCCTGGTATCTTACTCGAAAAACACTGTTTAGTTTGACATGGCCTACCACACACAGAGCCATGTTGTCTATCCTTAATCAGTCCACGTCTATCCAAATACTTTTATGACCAGTCCCTTAGAATACCTTCCAATAACTTCCCACAACTGATGTCAGACTCACTGGCCTGTAATGTCCTGGTTTATGTTTAGAGTCTTTCTTAAACAGCAGAACAGCATTGGCTATGCTCCAGTCCTCTGGTACCTCTCCTGTTACTAAGGATGATTTAAGTATCTCTGCTATGGACCCAGTAATTTCTGCACTTGGACTCATAGGGTCCAAGGGAACATCTTGTCAGGCCATGGGATTTATCCACCCTAATTTGCCTCAATACAGCAAACACCACTTTCCCTGTAATCTGTACAGGGTGCATGAAGTTGATGGCTTTTTGCCTCATTTCTATAGACTCTGTGTTCTTCTCCTGAGTAAATACAGATGCAAAATAATTAATTTAAGATCTCCCTCATATGTTTCGGCTCCACAAATAGATTAACAGTCTGGTCTTCCAAAGGACCAATTTTGTTCCATGCCATCCTTTTGCTCTTAACATGTCTGTGGAATCCCTGAGGATTCTCTTTCACCTTGTCTGCTGGAGCAACTTCATGCCTTCTTTTAGCCCTCCTGATTTCCTTCTTAAATATTCTCTTGCACTTCTTACACTCCATAAGCACCTCATTTGTTCCCATTTGCCTACACCTGCTATGCACCTCCTTTTTCCTCCTAACCAGGGCCTCAATATCTCTTGAAAAACCAAGGCTCTTTACACTTGTTATCTTTATCTTTTATTCTGACAGGCCTATACAGGCTTTGTACTCTCAAAATTTTGCTTTTGAAGGCCTTCCACTTACCAACTACACCTTTGTCAGAAAACAACCTGTCCCAATCCACACTTGCCAGATCATTTCTGATACCATCAGAATTGGCCTTTCTCCACTTTGAATCCCAACCTACAGACCAGACCTATCTCTTTACATATTTACTTTGAGACTAATGGCATGGTGGTCACTAGATGCAAAGTGTTCCCTTACACAAACTTCTGTCATCTGCCATGCCTCATTCCTTAATAGCAGACCAAGTATTGCACACTCTCTTATTGGGACTTCTATGTACTGATTAAGGAAGCTTTCCTGAAAACATTTGAAAAAAATTACTTCATCCAGTCCTTTTACAGTATGGAAGTGCCAGTCAATATGTGGAAAGTTAAAATCATCAGCCTTATGTTTCTTGCAAAGTCTGTGATCTCTCTACACATTTGTTAGTCTAAATCCCCCATACTGTTGGGTGGTCTGTATTAACATGGTCAAACTTTTCTTATTCTCAGTTCCACCCATAACGCCTCACTAGACGAGTTCTCCAACCTGTCTTAACTGAGCACAGCCATGACATTCTTCCTGACCAGTAATGCTACCCCTCTCTCTTAATCCCTCCCACCCTGTTATGTCCAAACAAAGGAACCCCCAAATATTGAGCTGCCAGATCTGCCTCTCCAAACAATGGAACCCCCAAATATTGAGCTGCCGGCCCTGCCTCTCCTGCAACAAAGTCTCAGTAATGGCTACAATATCATAATTTCAGGTGTTGATCCATGTCCTGAGCTCATCCACATTTTCTACGATAATCCTTGCATTGAAATATACGTAGTTTAGGACACTAGTCGCACCATGCTCAACCTTTTGATACCTGACTTTGTCTGAGGTCTTACCAACATCTACCTCCACAACTTTTCTGGTTTTCTGGCATTCTGGTTCCTACCCCCTTGCAACTCTAGGATGCTTCCAAAATCCCTCCAAATGTTGTAGAGATTTGTTCATGGTGTGTTGGTCAGAATAAGACATGCAATGAAAAACTACAATATTCAACAAGTATAAAGAATAAAGAATTACATAAAATAAAGCTAAAGATTAAAGTATGGATATGGAATAAAATGTGCATAAAATTAATAAATCCCATAAATACCAGCATGTATTTACAATGTAAACAGCATGAAAAGTTGTTCTAAGTGCCTACAGTATAGAGGGAGGTTAGGGGACCAACTTCAGATTCCCTGGGGCAAAGAAACTTTAAAGATTTAATGAAATTTTTGTTTTAATAACATTTATAGGGCTTTCCTGATGAGGAGCTTTTGGCAAAGGTAATTTGGGGTGGGTAGTGACCACAATGATTTTTCCCATCTGCTTCCTTATCCTGGTCAGATATGAATCCTGGAGTGATGGTGGACGGCAGCCTTCTCAGCTGACCTCTGGTTTTCATATATCATGAGAGGATCCTGCACCAAACTGAACAGTAATGGATGACGCAAGGGTGCTCTCTCTGATGGCTGTGTACAATTGCACCAGTATGTTTTAGAGAAAATAGATGTTTACCTACTGCCGCAAGATGTACTTCCTCTGCCAAGCCTTCTTGCTAATGAAAGGATATATGGTTTTCCCACATGAGGCCCTGTGAAATAATAATGCTCAGAAACCTGAATATTGAAACAGTGATAACTGTAGAGTTGTTGATAATGAGAGGGTGGAGAGGAGACACGTTTCTCCTGAAGTTGTTATTCATCCCCACGGTTCTGAGAGCATTCTGCTCCAAGTTGCTGTGATTGCAGCAGGACAAGAACATGTTCATTTCCTGGTGGTACTGGCATCATCACCTCTGGTGATTAATCCAATGACAGTGGTATTGTCTACAAACTTTATCAGTTTAAGGGATGGATCTCTAGAAACACAGTCATTGATGTACAGAGAAAACAGGAGAGGGAAGAGAACCCACCCCTGTAGCGTGCCAGTGCTGAGTGAACAGGATGTGGAGATGTGTAAGTTTGGTCTCACATACTGGCTCCTATCTGAGATGAAGATTGTGATCCTGCTATGTTAAGTCAGGAGAGTTTGTCTTGCTGAAGCTCAGGGCTAGTAGTATTAAAGGCTGAACTGAAATCAAAGTGAATACTAGCATACTGTATGTACCAGGAGAGTCAAGGTTCTGTAGTATGAGTCAAGACTAATGTTAACGCATCACCTACAGATTTGTTCGTTCTGGAGGCGAACTGCAGCAGATCTGGAAAGTTTTGAGTTATAGATTTGAGAAATGATTTGATCAAAAAATCTTCATTATGACTGATGTGATTGGAATTGGCTTGTAACCAATGAGTCCAGTGATCTTTGATGTTTTTAGGGGACTGGAGGCTATATTTAAGAGGGAGTTAGATATGGTCCTTGTAGCTAAAGGGATCGGGGGTATGGAGAGAAGGCAGGTACAAAGTTCTGAGTTGGATGATCAGCCATGATCATACTGAATGGCGGTGCAGGCTCGAAGGGCCGAATGGCCTACTCCTGCACCTATTTTCTGTAACAGATTTCTTGAAACATGTAGGAACAGTGCATAGTTTGAGAGACTGATTGAAAATATCTGTGAAGTTGGGACAGTTGGTTAGCACAGTGTTTAAGGATGGCAGGGGAGACAGTCAGGGCCAGCAACCTTTTTTGATATTTTGCTTCCTTTTCCTTGACAATAAAGGGCATTAATGATGGTCCAGCCGAACGGGCAATAGAGGGAATCACTGAAGTCTGATGCGTGAGTCAAATCTGCAGTAGAACTTACTTAACCAGTCTGGGAGCAGGGGTACGCCTTTTTTTTTGTAGTTGGTAATGGACTGAAAGCTTTTCAGACTGAAGAAAGCTGCTTTTCCAGTTTGACTGAACATTGGTATTTGACTGCTTTGATTGCATTCTGCAGTTTGTACTTGGCCTTTTTGAACTCCCATTTATCTCCACTCCTGAAGGCCTCCTCCTTCTCCAGACATGACTGTCTAAGCTCGGCATTAAAGCTGCATTTATTATTGTTGAAGTTTTAGTGCGGATGCAGGCATCTTCACAAAAGCTGATAGAGGAGGTAACTGTGTCAGTGTATTCAGCAATGCTGTCAGATCGAGATGTTCCAACAGTGGAATCAAAGCAGTCTCTTAACATCTCTATAACTTTATCAGACCATAATTTTACAACTTTAAACTTCACCATTTCCAGTTTTTGCCCGCATGCAATGATGAGTTAAATCATCTTGGATCACCTGAACAATAGCAATAACTATCTGGCTGTTCTTTATTGATTACAGCTCAGTGTTCAACACAATCATACCTTCAGTACTAACCAATAAGTTTCAAAACCTGGGCGTCTGTACCACCCTCTGCAACTGGATCCTTGACTTCTTCACCAGGAGACCACAGTGAGTGTGGATCGAAAATAACATCTCCTCCTCACTGATACTCAGCACTGGTGCACCTCAAGTATGCGTGCTTAGCCCACTGCTCTACTCTCTCTACACCCATGATTGCGTGGCTAGGCACAGCTCAGATGAATCTATAAATTTGCCATTGACACAACTATTGCTGGCCAAATTTCAGATGGTGATGAGTACAGGAACAATACAGAACAGAGTGATGTTGTAACAACAACATTGCACACCTCGTCAGTAAGACCAAGGAATTGATTGTGGACTGCAGAATGGGGAAGTCAGGAGAATGCAAGCCAGTCGTCACTGAGGCATCAGCAGTGGAAAAGGTGAGTAGTTTCAAGTTCCACGGTGTCAACATCCCTGAAGATCTATCCTGGGTCCAACATACTGATGCAATTACAAAGAAGGCACAACAGTGTCTATATATCATTAGGAGTTTGAGGAGACCCTATGTTGCTAAAGACTCTCCCAAATTTCTATAGGTGTATCTAACTGGTTGCATCACTGTCTGGCATGGAGGGGCACTACACAGGATTGGAAAAAAGCTGCAGAAGGTTGTAAATTCAGTCAGTTCCACTATGGATACTAGCCTCTCCAGGTTGTGAACTCTCGCAATCACATTACCCTACACTACCATCGGTGTAAAGGAGCCTCAATTCACACACTGAAGGTTTTTGGAACAGCTTCCCCTCTGCCATCAAAATTCTGAGTGTACAATGAACCTGCACTTTTTTTTGCTCTCTTCTTGCATACTTAGTTAATCCATTTATATATATATATGTACTTCTTATTGTAATTTATAGTTTTAATGTACTGCTGTCACAAAAAAAATTGTAACCTATGTCAGTAACATTGAACCTGATTCTGATTCTGAATCATAACATGGACAGAATGTCCAAGAAGGACATTGTGACCTGATAGGCATTTTTAATCCATTTGCAGCAATGATACATAATATTACTTTCTGAGTAGCACATTTAATGTGTTGATGAAAAGAGGGAAATTCCTGTTCTGAAGTAGCATTAGTAAAATTGCCCATGACAGTAACAATAGAGTCTGGACAGGCTTTTGCAGCCTCTAGAACAGCAGGCATTTGTTATACCTTGTGCCTTTAGCTTGATGGAGAATGTACACACCAGGAAAAATGATGGAAGTAAATTCTCCAAGAGAATAAAAGGGTTGCAATTGAGAAAAACAGCTTTGATGGTAGCTGTACAAATCTGTTTAATAACAGTCATGCCTCTGCACAAACCTTGAGAGGAATCTCCTTAATACACACCCTGAAGATATAAGGCAGTGTTGTTCTTAATATGCATCAATGTTCTTCTATTTAAATGGGCACTATTAAATGCTTTATCATTTGGTTTCATCCAGAGGTTGTAGTCTTCAAGATGATGGCTGGGAAGAGCATTTTCCTTCCAACAATCTTAATGTTCACCTTATAAGTTGACGGTGCCTGGAGGATTATGGCAGGGAGTTTCCCCCTTTTGCCGCCTGCTATCGGGGACTCGGGAGTCGATCGACTTGGGGACTTTTGAGACTTTATTTACCATGCCCGTGGTTTGTTCTTCACCAAATTATGGCATTGCTTTGCAGTGCTGTAACTATGTGTTATAATTATGTGGTTCTATCAGAGTTAGTCTTTGGTTTGTCCTGTTTCCTGTGATATCACTCCGGAAAAACATTGTATCATTTCTTAGCGCATGTATGCATTTCTAAATGACAATAAAAGAGGACTGAGTGTTCTCATAATCGAATCTAATAAATCCACAAGTTGTCATATGACACATGCAAATTAATACATGGTTTTCATTTCTAAATTAATATTATTAAATAGCAAAAACAATAGGGGGTATATTCACTTTAAATAGCCAAATTTAATCCGGCTGTTGAAATTATTCTAACTTACCAATTCCAGGTGTGACAGCCTTTGGTCCTTTTGCTTTGTTGATTTTCGAAATTGTTCTTGTTTGAATTAATAAGCGAATATCATTAATTCTACTGACAAGAAGAGCTGCAAACCACTTACTGCACTCTATTATTGTTTCCCATCACCTTCTGCTACCCGTATGTAACTAGGGATTTAGAATATTTCATGGTTGTAATTTCAAACATCAAATCAATTTACTGTCGTGATTTAAGTAAAACAGGGATTTCGTTATAATTTATGTCTTCTTTGCCGTATGAAAGTTGATGTTTATGATTTGCTGGTGTGGCATCAAACAAGCCACTTCTATTTATAAGAAAACTTCTTTTATTAACTGTGCACTGTAACAGTACACTGGAACTATCTTCCAGACAGGTGTTATAGTTAAAATTAAGATATTTAATGTACCTACTGGAGATTAGAATAATGAGGAGGGATCTCATTAAAACTTACCGAATATTGAAAGGCCTAGATAGAGTGGACATGGAGAGGATGTTTCCAATTGTAGCAGAGTTTAGGACAGAGGGCACAACTCAGAATGGAAGGACATCCTTTTAGAACAGAGGTGAGGAAGGATTTATTTAGCCAGAAGGTGAAGAATCTGTAAAATCATTGCAAAAATGGCTGTCGAGGATGTCGTTTGGTGTACTTTTTTTTAGATTAGATTATGAGAACACTCAGTCCTCGTTTATTGTCATTTAGAAATGCATGCATGCATTAAGCAATGATACAATTTTCCTCCAGAGTGATATCACAAGAAAAACAAGACAAACCAAAGACTTACACTGACAAGACCACATAATTATAACATATAGTTACAGCAGTGCAAAGCAATACTGTGGCGACCCACTTTCTGGCACACACGAACCGGCTCACAACAGCGCGCGCAGGCAGACAGGCCGGCCCCAAAAAGGGCGCTAGGCCATCTTCACCAGCAGGGGGAAAATCCCGCGCGCGGAAAGGGTCTGGGAATATGCATTCCTCACAGTAGTCCCGCCCAGGGAGGGCGGGAACGGGAAGGCTTTAAAGCAGGCTGCGAAGTTTGAATAAATCTCTTTATTGCAACCCCAACTCACCGACTCCGTGTGGTTATTCTAGCGCTGTGTGTAGCACACCGCTACATTTGGTGACCCCGACGGCCCAAACGATATTTGGGCCAGAGATGACCGACGCCGCATCTGTTCACGCAGTTTCCTTACAACTGCCAGGCTTGTGGCCGCTGAGACCCCGTCTGTGGTTGGAACAGGCAGAAGCACAATTCCACATTCGGCAGATAACCTCGGAGTCCACTCGTTACTACTACGTGCTGAGCTCCCTCGACCAGGAGACAGCTGCACAAGTTGAGGAGTTTATACAGTCGCTCCCGGAGAACGACAAATACACAGCATTCAAAGCCCTGCTCATAAGGACTTTCGGACTCTCACGGCACGAACGAGCACGCCGCTTAATGCACCTGGACGGTTTAGGAGACAGGCTGCCGTCGGCATTAATGAATGAAATGCTGGCCCTGGCTGAAGGACACAAACCCTGCCTCATGTTTGAGCAGGCGTTCCTAGAGCAACTGCCCGAGGACATATCCCTGCTGCTGTCCGACACAGATTTCAGCGACCTCCGGGAGGTGGCAGCCCGAGCAGATGTGCTGTGGAATGCCAGGAAAGAGAGAGGGGCATCCGTCGCACAGATCAGCAAGCCGCGTGCCCAACGACAGACCAGACCAGACCCAGCAACAAAGCCCAATGAACAATGGTGCTTCTACCACCAGCGGTGGGGCACAGAGGCCCACCGCTGTAGACCACCCTGCAAATTCCTGGGAAACACCAAGGCCCAGCTGCCGCCGATCGCTACGGTGGCTGGCCATCAGGACAGCCTCCTGTATGTCTGGGACAACCAGTCGGTACGCCGCTTTTTGGTCGACACCGGAGCGGAGATCAGCGTTTTACCTCCAACAAGTTACGACACCCGCAACAGAGAACCAGGACCCACGCTGAGATCCGCAGATGGCAGCACAATATGAACCTACGGCACCCGCATGGTGCGGCTACAGTTCAGCTCCAGCTGGTTCACGTGGGACTTCACACTGGCCGCCGTGGCCCAACCACTCCTGGGGGCAGATTTTCTGCTGGTCGACCTGCAAGGGAAGCGACTAGTCCACACCAAGACTTTTCAAACATTCTCCCTGGGTGAAGCTAAGTTGCCAGCCCCACACCTGGACTCCATCACACTGTCGGACGATGAATTCACCAGGGTCCTGGCGGATTTCCCATCAGTACTGACACCGCAGTTCATGGCAGCCATGCCCAGACACGGAGTACAGCACCACATTCCCACCCAGGGACCACCCCTCCACGCCCGTGCTTGAAGGCTTCCCCCGGGCAAGCTCTGATTGGTGAAGGAGGAGTTCAAGAAGATGGAGGAATTGGGGATCATATGACGGTCTGACAGCCCATGGGCCTCCCCCCTGCACATGGTCCCCCAGGCAACGGGGGGCTGGAGACCATGCGGCGGCTACCGCAGGCTGAACGAGGCTACAACGCCAGACCGCTACCCTGTGCCACACATTCAAGATGTCGCAGCAAACCTACATGGCACAAGGATCTTTTCCAAGGTAGACCTCGTCCGGGGATACCATCAAATCCTGGTACCTCCGGACGACATCCCCAAAACAGCACTTATCACCCCGTTCGGACTTTTCGAACTCCTCCGAATGCTGTTTGGTTCAAAGAATACCTCACAGACTTTCCAGCGGCTAATGGACGCGGTGGGACGTGACCTGGACTTTGCATTCATTTATTTGGACGACATCCTCATAGCCAGCAGTAGTCGTCAGGAGCATCTGTCCCACCTCCGCCAGCTCTACTCCCGCCTGAGCGAATTCGGCCTTACAATCAACCCAGCCAAATGCCAGTTCGGACTCGATACCATCGACTTCCTGGGCCACAGGATTACTAAAGACGGGGCAACCCCGCTGCCCGCCAAGGTAGACGCGGTCCGCAACTTCCCCCGACCCAACACAATCAAAGGCCTGCAGGAATTCGTTGGTATGGTGAATTTCTACCACCGTTTCCTCCCCTCAGCAGCCCGCACCATGTACCCCCCCTTCACTCTAATGTCGGGTAAGGGCAAGGACATTACCTGGGATGAAGCGGCCGCAACCGCTTTCGTTAAAACCAAAGAAGCCTTGGCAAACGCCGCGATGCTAGTGCACCCCAGAACAGACGTTCCTACTGCCCTCACGGTGGACGCATCCAACACAGCAGTCAGTGGAGTGCTGGAACAACTCATCGAGGGTCACTGGCAACCCCTGGCGTTCTTCAGCAAACACCTACGACCACCTGAACTCAAATACAGTGCTTTCGACCAGGAGCTGTTGGCACTATACCTGGCAATCCGGCATTTCAGGTACTTCTTAGAAGGTAGGCCCTTCACCGCGTTCACAGACCACAAACCGCTTACCTTTGCGTTCATGAAGGTGTCCGACCCCTGGTCGTCCCGCCAGCAGCGACATCTGTCCTGCATCTCCGAGTACACGACGGACATCCGGCATGTCTCTGGAAAGGACAACTTCGTGGCGGACGCAATTTCCAGACCGACCATACAGGCCCTGTCCCAGGGGGTGGACTATGCAGCGCTGGCAGAGGCACAGCAGACAGACGCTGAGATCCCCAGTTACAGGACTGCAGTCTCCGGTTTACAGCTCCAAGATCTCCCCGTAGGTCCAGGTGAGAGGACCCTACTATCTGACGCAGCTACCGGCCAACCCCGCCCCGTCGTCCCAGCAGCCTGGCGCCAGCGGGTTTTCAAATCCATTCACAACTTAGCGCACCCCTCCATTAGGACAACCGTCCAGCTGGTCTCCAACGGATTCGTGTGGCATGGGCTGTGTAAACAGGTCAGTGAATGACCAAACAGTCAAGGTGCAGCGGCACACCAAGGCTCCGCCGCAGCAGTTCGAACCCACCCACCGGAGGTCCGACCACATTCATGTGGATATCGTGGGGCCCCTGCCAGTGTTGCGAGGAGCGCGGTACCTCCTAACTATGATGGACCGGTTCACCAGATGGCCAGAGGCAATCCCGCTCACCGACACCACCTCCGAATCCTGCGCCCGAGCACTGATCACAACCTGGGTAGCCCGCTTCGGGGTACCGGCCCACATGACCTCCGACAGGGGCGCCCAGTTCACCTCCAGCCTGTGGTCGGCTATGGCCAGCCTTTTAGGATCGCAGCTACACCACACAACTGCCTACCACCCACAGTCAAACAGACTAGTGGAGTGTTTCCACCGTCACCTGAAGTCGGCTCTCATGGCCCGCCTGGAGGGGCCTAACTGGGTGGACGAACTTCCATGGGTCCTGCTCGGAATCCGCACGGCGCCCAAACAGGATCTGCACACCTCGTCGGCCGAGTTGGTGTACGGCGCATCCCTGGTCGTCCCAGGAGAGTTCATACCGGCCCCAAGGGGGCAAGAGGAAGAACACACAGCAGTCCTGGACAGACTACGGGAGAGGCTCGGTAACCTGGCCCCCACCCCCACTTCACAGCACGGACAGAGCCCGACCTGCGTACCCAAAGAGCTGCAGAACTGTAAGTTCCTTTTGGACGACGGGGCGGACACCGGGCACCGCTACAGCGGCCCTACGAGGGGCCGTTTAAGGTGATCAGGAACAACGGGTCCACGTTCGTGCTGGACATTGGGGGGAGAGAGGAGGTTTTCACGGTGGACTGACTCAAACCGGCCCATGTGGACTTGGCGCAGCCAGTCCAGGCTTAGGCACCGCGGCGCGGGGGCAGACCTCCCAAACAGAGGCCGATCCAGACTGTGGATATTGGGGGAGGTATCGCCGGTTCTGGGGGGGCGGTTACGTGGCGACCCACTTTCTGGCACCCACGAACCGGCTCACAACAGCGCGCGCAGGCAGAGGGCTGGCCCCAAAAAGGGCACCAGGCCATCTTCACCAGCAGGGGGAAAATCCCGCGCGCGGAAAGGGTCTGGGAATATGCATTCCCCACAGCAGTCCCGTCCAGGGAGGGCGGGAACAGGAAGGATTTAAAGCAGGCCGCGAAGTTTGAATAAATCTCTTTATCGCAACCCCAACTCACCGACTCCATGTAGTTATTCTAGCGCTGCGTGTAGCGCACCGCTACAATACCATAATTTGATAAAGAGCAGACCATGGGCATGGTAAAAAAAAGTCTCAAAGTTCCAATCGACTCCCGATAGTCCCCGATAGCAGGCAGCAGAAGGGAGAAACTCTCTCTGCCATAAGCCTCCAGACACTGACAACTGTCAATGCATTGGAAGCACCCGACCACAGCCGACTCTGAGTCTGTCCGAAAACTTCAAGCCTCCGACCAGCCCTTTGACACTGAGCACCGAGCACCATCTCTGCCGAGCGCTTCGACCCTGTCCCGGCTGCCGAGCAACAAGCAAAGCCGAGGATTCGGGGCCTTCCCCTCCAGAGATTCTGGATCACACAGTAACAATGGCAGCGAAAAAGGCATTTCAGAAGTTTCTCCAGGTGTTCCTCCGTTCTCTTACGTCTATCTCCATCAAATCAGGTTTGTGCACGGCACCCTACTTGACAGATTACAGATATCATTCACCAGAGTGGCCGCGCAAGCTGCGTCGTGCCGCCATCTTCTCCTCCCATCTCTGTACTTAAAGTGGAGTTTAATAGGTTCTTAGTTAGGGTGTCAAAAGTTGTAAGGAGAACAGAGAAGAATAGGATTAAAAGGGAAAATAAATCAGCCATGACCAAATGGTGGAACAAGTTTGATGGGCCAAATTGCCTAATTCTACTCCTATGTCTTATAGTCCAAAAAAAATTGACAAAAATGCACAAAGAAGCTTCATGAATTGGAGTATCAACCCATAGTTTCCAAAACCTAATTTTGAAAGCCATTGTGATTGTATGTTGGTTTCTATTGAGCTGAATATTTTACTATAATTTCAAAGTAAGCTGATAACAATTTGAAGATAATTAATTTATTGTATCAACTAGGCTCCTGTTGCTTTTAATCACAGAAAACTATAGCAACTATTCCATCTGAAATCATATTACAGAAAACCATAGAAACTGGTTTACAAAACAATCATATATTTGAAAAGATTAATATAGGGGCATCTAAAGGTTATTTAAAGTATCTCAAGAAAGCTAAAACTAGACTTTCATACATATCATACCTGAATCAAGGAAGGGGCTTGATGTTAGAGAGATGTTTTCTGAATGTATTAATACAAAGGATAGTTTTATTGCTTGCATTAATTCAGAAAAAGGCAAATATAATTGAAGTTTGACATACAACCGTAATAAACAAGATTATACAAAAAATTCCTCTCTTCTCTCACACTTCTCTTCTTATAACCTACTCCTGGACAAGGTTTCTCTCTCCTTATGGTTGGCACTTCCATTGCATCCTGGATAATGGACTACCTGACTGGCAGACTACAGTTTGTGCGGCTTCAGATCTGTGTGTCTATAAGCAGGACTTGGGGACTGTATTTACTCCCTTTCTGTTTACCCTGCGTACCTTGCATTTAGATACAACTCTGAGTCATGTCATCTGCAGATTCTCTGATGTCTCAACAATAGCTGGGTGTATAAAGGGGGGATGGGAGAATGAATACAGGGCCCTGGTGGAGGACTTTCTCAAAGGGTGCAAGCTGAATCATCTGCAGTTTAACATCAGTCAGACAAGGGAGGTGGTAATGGACTTTAAGAAGGCTAAACCTGCACTGCTCCCTGTTATTATTGACGGTGAGGACGTGGATGTGGCAAGGACATACAAATACCTGGTGGTGCACGTGGATTACAGACTTGTGTGGAACACCAACACAAAATCTGTGTACAGAGTCTCCTCTACTTCTTGAGGAGACTGAGGTCCTTTGGAGAATGCAGGCCTCTCCTTCGCATGTTCTACCAATCTGTTGTCACCAGTACGATCTTCTATGCAGTGGTGTGCTGGATGATGCCCACAGGCTCAATAAGCTGATTGTTCTGGCTCTGTTACGGAAGTCAAACTGGACACACTGAAGGCTGTGGTGGAACAAAGGTCCCTACCGGAAATCCTCACAATTCTGGACAATGTTTCTCTCCCTCTGCATACTATCTTGGCTGGATAGAGGAGCACTTCTCATAATAGACTAAGATAACTGTGCTGCTCCAAAGAGCACTATATGAGGTCATTTTTACTCTCAGCCATTAGGCTCTATAATGAGTCAACCTATAGCCAGGGAAGTGATGATCCCCTTCTGTTAGACTGTATTTTTTTCTTACTTCTCTTCTGATATTTGTATATCTGTGCATTTGTAATGTTACTGTGACACTGTAATTTCCTTTGGGATCAATAAACTATCTATCTATCTTTCTATCTTATTGCCATGAAATCTGCCCTTGTGCATATTGATGATACCAGTAACAATGACACTATCCATAAGAGCATTTGTTTCATCTTCATAGGGAACTGATGCCTGAATTTCTTCTATTATTAAAGAATATGAGAAGAAAGATGTTGGTGCGTGGCCAAGTGGTTAAGACGTTCGTCTGGTGATCTGAAGGTTGCTAGTTCGAGCCTTGGCTGAGGCAGTGTGTTGTGTCCTTGACCAAGGCACTTAACCACACATTACTCTGCAACGACACCGGTGCCAAGTTGTATGGGTCCTAATGCCCTTCCCTTGGACAACATTGGTGGCGTGGAGAGGGGAGACTTGCAGCATGGGCAACTTCTGGTCTTCCATACAACCTTGCCCAGGTCTGCGCCCTGGAAACCTTCCAAGGCGCAAATCCATGGTCTCATGAGACTAACGGATGCCTATATATGAGAAGAAAAATACACTAGACAAGACCTTATCTTGGAAGTCTTGAAAATCACCCACTAGTGACCACTGGCACTAAGAGATCGAGTATAGAAAGCACTCATATCATCTGAACAACAATAAGCAGATTAAATTCAAATTCTTTATTCTATCACAAAATAGAAGCAGGAATTTAAACCTACATCCAGTTATTAAAAGGTAACAATTTACTACATCCTTCCATTACAGAAGATGTTAAATACTTGTTTCCATGTACACTACAACTGAATCAGTAAGTATAAATTCTTGTCAGGGCACTACTACACAATTAATCCCTCAAACAAAAACGTGACCAACTCAGAGTCAGCAAATCCTCTTGACCATTAAAAGTACATCTGGTGTTTTCAGCATTAGTCTGTCACGAGCCTTGTGGCCCATCAGGCCGGTGCTTATGCCAGTTTCCGTGGCGTGAAACGACTGAGAGTACGAGACTTACACCCCCGCCCCCGGATAGGATGCCAGTCTATCGCGAGGTTAACCCCCACCATTAGTACTAGCTAGTAATTACTATGCCTCCACTTTATGAGAGAGATAAGCATGGCTAAAGGTTGTATTGTTGCTGGTTAGGGAAACACTTGGGCTGAAGATTAGTGTCAAACCCATCAAGAAGACTAATGTGGGCTACCTTAATGACTATCGCCGGGTAGCACTCACGTCGACAGTGACGAAATGCTTTGAGAAGTTGGTCATGACTAGACTGAACTCCTGCCTCAGCAAGGACCTGGACCCATTGCAATTTGCCTGTCGCCACAATAGGTCAACAGTAGACGCAATCTCGATGGCTCTCCACGCGGCTTTAGACCACCTGGACAACACAAATACCTACATCAGGATGCTGTTCATCGACTATAGCTCAGCATTTAATACCATCATTCCCATAATCCTGACTGAGGAGTTGCAGAACCTGGGCCTCTGTATCTCCCTCTGCAATTGGATCCTTGTCTTCCTAACCGGAAGACCACAGTCTGTGCGGATTGGTGATGACATATCCTCCTCGCTGACAATCAACACTGGCGCACCTTGGGTGTGTGCTTAGCCCACGGCTCTACTCTCTACATACACATGACTGTGTGGCTAGACGTAATTCAAATACCATCTATAAACTTACTGATGATACAACCATTATTGGTAGAATCTCAATGGTAACGAGGGGGCGTACAGGAGTGAGATATGCCAACTAGTGGAATGGTGCCACAGCAACAACCTGGCACTCAACGTCAGTAAGACAAAAGAGCTGATTGTGGACTTCAGGAAGGGTAAGACAAAGGAACACATACCAATCCTCATAGAGGGATCAGAAGTGGAGAGAGTGAACAGCTTCAAATCCCTGGGTGTCAAGATCTCTGAGGATCTAACCTGGTCCCAAAATATTGATGTAGGTATAAAGAAGGCAGACAGCGGCTGTACTTTATTAGGAGTTTTAAGAGATTTGGCATGTCAACAAATACACTCAAAAACTTCTATAGTTGTACTGTGCAGAGCATTCTGACAGCTGCATCACTGTCTGGTATGGAGGGGCTACTGCACAGGATCGAAAAGAAGCTGTAGAAAGTTGTAAATCTAGTCAACTCCATCTTGGGCACTAGCCTACAAAGTATCCAGGACATCTTTAGGAAGCGGTGTCTCAGAAAGACATCGTCCATTATTAAGGACCTCCAGCACCCAGGGCATGCCCTTCTCTCACTGTTGCCATCAGGTAGGAGGTACAGAAGCCTGAAGGCACACACTCAGCGATTCAGGAACAGTCTCTTCCCCTCTGCCATCTGATTCCTAAATGGACATTGAAGCTTTGGACACGACCTCATTTTTTTTATATGCAGTATTTCTGTTTTTGTACTTTTTAAAAATCTGTTCAATATATGTAATTGCTTTACATATTTCTTTATTATTACGTTGTATTTTATTTATTATTATTATTTTCTCTCTGCTAGATTATGTATTGCATTGAACTACTGCTGCTAAGTTAACAAATTTCACATCACATGCCAGTGATAATTAACCTGATTCTGATTATTCAGTGTCATCAGCTCATCATATTGAATCTTAAATTAGTAATCGTACTTAATGACACTGGGTGCTGAACTGAGGCAGCAAGAAGTTTAGATGGAGCCCATGAAGGGGATTTGTTTCCATCGTGTGCTGAGCTGTGTCTACAACTCTGCAGTTTCTTGCAGTCAGGTGCAGAGCAGTTGCCATACCGAGCCATTATATATCCACCCATTTTGCTTTCTATGTGCATAGATAAAAATTGGTAAGTGTTGTGGGAACATGCCTAATTTCTTTAGGCTCCTGAAGAAGTAGAGGTGTTATTGGGCTTTCTTGGCCATAGAGTCTGTTTAGTTGGATCATTTCAAGCTAATGGTGATGTTCAGTCCTTGGAATTGAAGCTCTACCCTCTGAAACTCAGCACCAGTGATCCAGACAGGAGATAGTACACCACCCGCTTCTTGACGTCAATAACAGCTCTTCTGTTCTGCTGATTCTGACGGAAACATTCTTGTTACAAATCTCTCTACTCCCTCCTGCATTCCCATTAAATTTTATTTGAGGTACAGCCCACAATGTGGTATCATTTGAAAACTTATAGACCGAGCTAGAGAAGAAACTGATGGTGCAGTCATGAATTTACAGGGAGTAGATTAGGAACAGAGGACACAACCTTGTGGAACACCAGTGTTTGGAATAACTGCTGTGAGTTCTCAGGTCAATTGCATCTGTGCAAAGATTCTGACCTGTGTTCTGATGAGGGGTTGCTGATATGAAATGTTAATTCTGCTCTCTCTCCATCAATGGCTCTTAACCCGCTGAGTATTTCCTGCAATTCCATTTATTTCTGAATCTTGGAAGCTTTAATCTGACTGTTCTTTGAACTTGCCTCAGGGGACATTTCACTTAACTCCTTGAGAAGAATTAATCAATTTAACTCCAAATTGGATTGTGAAACCCGCCAATCCAGGCCAGCTATTTACCTGTGACGAGTAGATGCAGCTCACATCTTGGCATAACCTTCCAATAACCTGCTGAGCTCCCAAATGAATTCAATGGTTATTCCAACCCATGAACCCCCACTACACTGTTCTCACTGTTATGCATGGAGGAACATAACATCCTTGTACACGATAGTGCTGTCATCGTTAAAGCTACACCCCCCCCAAAAAAAAAGCTTCTGTGGCTGCAGCACCTCTGTCAGCGTCACTGGTGAAATGGAGTAGTACCTGCTACATCAGTATTAGTTTCAGAAGACCATAAGACATAGGAGCAGATTTAGGCCATTCAGCCCATCAAATCTTCACTGCCATTTCATCATGGCTGAGTTATTTTCCCTCTCATGTCATTCTCCTGCTTTCTCCCCTTAATCTTTGACATCCTTACTAAAGAAGAGCCTGTCAACCTCCACTTTAAAAATACTGTATACCCAATGACTTGACCGCCACAGATTCACTGGCCACTGGCAAATGGAATTCCCAATGAAAGCAAGAATGGGCATCCCATCTTGACTCATGATCTCACATGGTTTCCATAGATGCCTCTTGACCCTTGACCCTGATTTCCGCTCCCAATTGCATTCTATACCTTAGCCCTGTAGGAACCCAACCTGAAGGCTCCCACATTGTACTAGATCCATTATAATGATGGTTCAGCTAAGGAGGCATGATAGGGTTCATAATCAGATGCAGTGGAATGAAAATTAATGAAGATTTTGCTTTGAAGTTGCAATGCTTAAGGAAACTACTTCAATTTAGCCCAGTACGGGTCCAACTGTAATTCGAGCGTGCTCTTGATTCAATTGTTTACAACATCTAGCTGGTGCCACACTCTATTACCACTGTCCAACTTCAGCAATTGTTGGCATCATTTCCAGCCAACTGATGCTGAGTAAAAACATAATTGTTACTCTTAATGCTGGAATGTTCATGGCTTCCAGACTTATTGTACAGATTCAGAGAGGTTAGAGCAAATTACAGCAGAGCAATGACAAGAATGGGTATCCTGATTTCCACATGCTGACCTTAGACATCTTAAGTGAAAGAAGTATAACCTAGGTACAATGCTTAATGCAGCACACACATGGTCAAGTTCAGATATACATCATCAAATCTCAGTGGGGCTGTGTCACCAGACTTCTGCATCCTGCCTTATTATGCAACCCATTGTCCACAGTTTAATCTGGCCAAGTGTGAAACATTGGAGTTTAAGACTTCAAATGAAAGGAGAAAGTATACAGTTACCGGTAGGCCCTTTGACATCATTGAGGTGCAGAAGGATCTTGGGGTCCAGATCCATAGTTCACTGAAACAGGCTCTGCAGCTGGAGAAGGTGGCAAAGCAGCCGTATGCCATGCTTGCTTTCATGAGTTGGTGTGTTGAGTAGAAGAATGAAGAAGCATGCTGCAGTTATTCAAAGCTTTAGTCAGACCGCACTTGGAGTATTGAACCTCCCCATTCTAGGAAGGATGTAGAAATTATGAAGAGCATATGGAAGAGATTTATCAGGGTGCTACCTGGATTAGAGGGCATGAACTATAAAGAAAGGTCGGACAAATATGGGTTGTTCTCCCTTGAATGTCGGAGGCTGTTCCTATAATTGTTTTTATAGTTGTTTTTATAATTATGAGAAGCACAGATAAGGTAGATGATCAGAATCTAGCCCTAGGTAGAAATGCCAAACACCAGAGGGCATGCTTTTAAGGTTAGGAGGGGGTGAAGGTTAAAGGCAATGTGAGAAGCAAGTTATTCACATAGAGTGTGGTAGGTGTTGGAAAAGGTTACCTGGCAAAGCAGTGGAAGCAGGCATTTTGGTGGCACTTAAGAGGCTTTTAGATAAACACATGTGCATGAAGGGAATGGAGGAATGTGGATGAAACACAGTAAGAGAGCACTTTGTATAAATTGGCATCAAGGTGGGCACAGCAACAAAGTCTGAATGTCCAGTGCTATGTTTTTCTATGTTCTGGTTTCATGTAGCAACAATTCCTACCAATCAGAAATACTATATTCATGTGCTTTATCACATCCTCACACACCTACACAACTCACAGCTCATAAACGTGGTTAACTTTTCAATCACCATGGATACACAACCAACGTATTGCCTTTCTTGTGCAGAAGAAGAAAGCAGACAGTCACAGCCTCCAATACCAAGATCTAAACAGATCATAAGCAAATACTGGGATGGCTGTGTCCTATAAATTTTTGTTAATCCTTAAAAGAACATTCAGAATGGCAATATAACTCTTTCTGAACCCTTAGCATGTGAGGTCTATATGTTTGTTGGTGAATAATGCTTGTGAAGTGTCTGTATAGATTAAACATAGTTAATGTCTGTAGAATGTCTGATGTTAACAAATGGTTTCTTACTTCATCTCAGGCACCATTAAAATGTGTATATCTGTCAAGCTAGCTCAATGGACTCCTTTTTGGATTCAGGATTATTGCATATGTAATATTAATGTTCTTTTGTAACTCCAAGAAATGTTGTAAGCAATAGGGAGTGATCATTACAGTGTCTAATTGACTTGTGAGGGTATCCTGAATACTGTGTTTATGAACACACATGTTGTTTGAATAAAAGAAACTAGTTTGCATTAATGGATCGAGAACAAAAGATCAAAGAATTTACTTTATGGTTGTTCTATGCTTGTGAAATGCATATTTATTGGGACACCCTTCCTGGTTTCTTTGGACTTCAGCCGAGGGCCGAAAATTGTGATCGGAGCCCAGGAACCAGGGATGGTTTCAGGAGCTAGTTGGAGTTCGGGGTTACTCTGACATCAGCAAAGATTAAATGCCTAAGGATTGTGAGCTCTGAGTTCTTTTAGGCTTGCTACATAGTATTTTGTGTGGTTTATTTGTGCTTTCTATATAATGATTATAAATTACACTTACTGTAAGTTACTTTGTTGTGCTTGTACGTTTGTTACTACATCTGGACACTCGAGTAGATTGGGTCTGATCAACCCAGTCCATTACAATTTGAAAACAAGAGAAAATCTGCGGATGCTGGAAATCAAGGTAATAAACACAAAATGCTCGAGGAATTCAGCAGGCCAGGCAGCATCGATGGAAAAGAGCAAATGGTCGATGTTTTGGGCTGAGACCCTTCCTCAGGATTGGCATTATGATTTGATACTGCCAGCAGGGTCCAGGAAAATGTGGAGGTGAACAAGCAAGGCGAGCGATACTGTACTCGAGACTTTTCAGGACCCAGATGGATGGATAACTCTGAGGATTCTGGATTGCTGGCTAATGCTCTGAGTAAATGGGGTCCTCCCAGTTATTGCTGAATTGTCTGATGTTAAGCTTCCATGTGTAGTATTACAATGCCTTAAGAATATACCTTTCCCTTCTAAGAGGGATGTCTCAAGTAAGGTGGAATTTTATGACTGCATTGTGGCAGTTGAGTTTTGAAACAGCTGAACTCTTTAAGGAAAACAAGTGAAAACAGCGGGAGTTGGCCTCTGAGTTGTCAAAGCACTATTTTAAGTGACAAGCACAAGAGAGGCTGGAGTGTGCTAAACACTCTGAGACGGAACAGACTGCTGTGGCTTACGGGGATATCTGTTTATGATGATGATTCGGACAAGGACGAAAACAATGTAATCGAGGGGCACCCCCTCAGACATGTAGAAGTTAAGGAGGAATGCCGGAATGCTAATGAACAAAATCAAGCTGCAGCAGCTGTCCCTACCACAACTGAGACCACCATTCGGAACAACACTACCACCGAGTTACAGGATTTAGCCCAACAGCTGCATCAGCAGGCACACCATCCTTTGGGAATTAGAAGGCTCCCAACTGGTTTTTATTGTGCATGAAGTGATTCAGTTAGGGTCATTAACAATGGAACTATTGGTCCTGGCTGAATTGTGGTCTGGTCAGGCTGACAGGGCTGAACACTCCCTGTGGGCAGTGGTCACTACCCTACCCCTTTAAACTGGGATGTGTTGCTTCATCCCCAGAAAATTCGTGGTTTCTCTTTCATGCCTCTGTGAATTGGCAACATAATCTGCCATTTATAATCGTAATGCCTTTAACGTCCCTGAGGCTGTTTCCTTTTCTCTTGGTATGTGCACCCGATGGGAACCCTCATGGTGGGGAGGCATCTTGCTGACTCCATTAGGGTAATCTGAGGATCTGACAGTTGCAGAGACTAGTAGTCTATTAGCCCAGACTGAAGGGTCAGATGTACATTGGGAATGGGTGCAGGTTAAAGCTGCTTTTAAATCCCGCAGCAGCAGGGACAGTCTGGGTGCCAGATGAATGGAACTCAGAATGCCCAAAAGCAGCCAATGACTGTGCTTCAGTTGGCATCCAAGGGCCCCTCTTCCCATCTAAGTAGGAAAGAAATGTTTCCGTCCCTGCTGAAGGCAGGGCTGGAGAAGGAAAAATTTGATGGTGTATTTACCGCTGATCTTTATGTGCTATAGCATGAGCATTATGACCCAGGTGGGTTGCATTCGATAGGTGGATTTACTTTGTATCAGAAGGACAGGCAGGAAGGCATAGGCGGTAATGTGGCTCTGTTGGTAAGAGATGGAATTACATCTTTAGAAAGAGGTGACATAGGGTTAGAGAATGCTGAATCTTTGTGGGTGTGGTTAAGAAACTGCAAGAGCAAAATAAAACATAATGGAATCATATATAGGCCTCCAAATAATAGCCAAGATCTGAAATTGAAATTGCAAAGGAAGCTGGAAGAGGGATGTAATACGGCTAATGACACAATTGTAATGGGGGACTTCAATATGCAAGGGGATTGGGAAAATTAGGTTGGCACTGGATCGCAAGAGAGGGAATATGTTGAATTCCTACAAAATGGCTTTTTAGAGAAGTTTCTGCTTGAGCCTACTCAGGGAAAGGCTATCTTAGATTGGGTGTTGTGTAATAACCCAGATCTTATTAGGAACCCTTAGGAGACAGTGATCATAATATAGTTGAATTCATACTGCAATTTGAGAGGGAGAAGTATAAGTCACATGTAACAGCATTGCATTGGAATAAAGGAAATTACAGAGGGATGAGAGAGGAGTAATATTTATTCTTCGTTTTAAACAGAAAGAAGAGTTCGATATGTCTTTCACCTGTCAGACATTCAAGGGGTGATTGTGTATCATATTAAATTTTATAAGACATTGAAGGACTGTCTGAACAGTACAAAATGACAATTTAACTCTTTCTGAACCCTTAGCATATGGGGTCTGTATGTCTGTTACTGAATAATGTCTGTGAAGTGTCTGTACAGATTAAACACTATTAATATCTGTAGAATGTTTGCTGGTAGCAACTGGATTCTTACTTATTCTCAGGCACCATTAAAATGTGAATGTCTGTCAAGTTGGCTTGATGGACCCCTTTTTGGATTTGAGCCTATATGTAATATTAATGTAACTACAAGAAATGTTGTGTGCAATGGGGAATGACCATTAAAGTGTCCAATGGATTTATAAGGGTATGCTGAATACTGTGTTAGTGAACACATATATTGTTTGAATGGACAAAACTAGGCTGAGTTAATGGATTAAGAACAAAAGATCAAAGAATTTGTCTATCTGGTGGTTGCTCTATGCTTTTGAAATGCGTGTTTATTGGGATGTCCTTCCTGCTTTTGTTGGACTTGGACCAAAGGCCAGAGATTGTGATCGGTGCTTGGGACCCAGGGTGGTTTTATGAGTGAGTTGGAATTCAGAGATCCCCTGCCAACAGCAACAATCAAGTGGTGTCTAAGAATCATGATCCCTGAAATCTTTTTCACTTGCTACATAGCATTTTGTGTGGTTTATTTGTGCTTTCTATTTTATGATAATAAATTAGGCTTAAGTTACTCTGTTGTGCCTGTGTGCTTATTACCACATCTCCTGGACTCTGGAATAGTTTGGGTTTGGATCAGCCCAGCCCATTACAATGGCGGACATTTTAATTTGACAGGGAACAGAAGGTACACCACAAATGTGCAGTTGCAGTTCACTATTGGGAATCCAGGAGAATCAGCAGCTGTAGTGTCAAATGAAATTGGTGCTTTGCAATTCCGTTTGTAGCTCCATGACATCTCTAAAGAAGACTTGTCAAATCCTATGCCTATTAAGTCAAACAAGGCATAGATTTGCAGTCATATGATATGCTGGTAAAGAATGACCATAAATAGATAATAATTGGATGCAGAAGACTTAAACATTGCACTGTATTCACAAAATCAAGCAAGTCTTCACACCTATCCCAGCAGAGACTATATGGCAGCAGATCTAACTTTTTATAAAATAGAGTAACAGGCGGTGAAGCCTTATTAATTCAGTGGAGAACAATTGTAAATTAAATTGTATTTTCCAAATACATTCTTTAGTTTACTCACTAGGAGCACAGGCAATGTAAGGGATAATAGTAAACTAACAAATTCTATCTTGAGTGCAGTGCTGCATCAACCAATTTCTGAGGATAATATCTCCTAACCATTTGAAACTAATTCTTCCATTCAGTGTTACTCTGAGCTACTATCCACCAAGTATATTATCATTATTAAATGCCAAATGACATTGTTAAAAAAAAAACAATTCTATCCTGTAATTTATTTCACTCCATCCCCAGCTAACCAGAGCTTCCTTTCTCAAGAGTGAGCGGTAATGTGCTTTGTAAACAACACTGGCAACAGAGTGAC
Source organism: Mobula birostris (assembly GCF_030028105.1). Lineage (NCBI taxonomy): Eukaryota > Metazoa > Chordata > Chondrichthyes > Myliobatiformes > Myliobatidae > Mobula > Mobula birostris. Next base: position 51,354,118 of record NC_092383.1, on the reverse strand, counting down.
GCAAGTGCTAACATACCCCAGAGGTGGACATTTGGCTTTGTAGAGAACATTCTCACAAAATCTGATGTGTAACTAGCAAAAGGCAGATATTTTTTAATAAAGTAATACAGCAAACTATTTGAGTAACACACATCAAAGTTGCTGGTGAACGCAGCAGGCCAGGCTTTTTTATCGAGGGGTAAATAAGAGGAGGTATCCATTTGAGTCCTTATTAAAGACTGACAAAATAAATCATCCAATGTTAAACTGGAGGAAGGTGTATGGGGGATAGCAAAGGTAGGTTTTTGCTTACACAGAGAAGTTGTAAATTCATGGAACAAACTGCTGGGGTAGAGGAAGCTATTATGGAGGCATCATAGTGTTATGATTTGCTTGATTGCTTCTGCATCCAATAATTCCCAACAATGGGAAGCATTTTCAGGGGTCTATACAAACCAACTCGTCGTCATGGCTATCCCTCGAGGTTGAGGATGATGGTCTTTATTCTGTTGATCTACTTATGGGCTCTCAAGTGGCTTATGAGTCCAATCTTGGCTTTGAAAGTTCCTCCACATTCAGGACAGGTAGTTCCAGATGGTAGATCAGGCTTTGGTTGTTGCTGCCTCTCTTTCCATTTTCTTCTCTTTTCTTCTAATTCTGCACATCTGTTGGCTTCGAAAGTTGCTGTTCCTTCTCGGATGATGGCTTGCCAGAGTTTCCTGTCCTTGGCATTGGCTTCCCAATTGTTGATGTCAATGTTACATTTCTTCATGTTGGCTTTTAAGACATCTTTGTATCTCTTCTGTTGTCCACCTCTTTTACATTTGCCTTCTTTAAGCTGGGAGTAGAAGATTTGTTTCGGCAGACGTTCGTCTTTCATCCGAACAACATGACCACTCTATCTTAGTTGGTTCTTGATGACGTAGGCTTCAATGCTTGTTGTTTTTGCTTCATTTAGCACACTGACATTGGTTCTTCTATCTTCCCAGCTGATATTTAAGATTAGATTAGATTATGAGGACACGCAGTCCTCTTTATTGTCATTCAGTAATGCATGCTTTAAGAAATGATACCAATTTCCTCCAGAATGATATCACAGAAACACAAGACAAACCAAGACTGAAAACCTGACAAAATCCACTTAATTACAGGCTTCCCCCGCCATCCGAAGGTAGAGCGTTCCTATGAAATGGTTCGTAAGCCAAAATGTCATAAAGCGAAGAGGCAATTACCATTTATTTATATGGGAAAATTTTGTGAGCGTTCGCAGACCCAAAAATAATCTATCAAGTCATGCCAAATAACACATAAAACCTGAAATAACAGTAACATATAGTAAAAGCAGGAATGATATGATAAATACACAGCCTATATAAAGTAGAGATACTTTTCCACAATCATTACTGAACTGTTCTCTGTAGCGAAAATCTCACGCAAGTGCCGTCGGCAGAAAATCTCACACAAGCGCTGCTGGCAAGAACACTCTCTCCAGTAACCTTTAAACTATGAAATTGCCAAATCATACCAAATAACACATAAAAATACACAGCCTATATGAAGTAGAAATAATGTATGTACAGTGTAGTATCACTTACGGGAATCGGGAAGACAGCGCCGAGCACACTGATGATGGTGTGTTAGACTGAGTCGTCGCAGGTTGGGTGGTGCAGTGGCCCCCCACCCTCCAGGCCACCGAGCGATACATTGCCGCGAAGCATGCAGGAATGCAGTGGTAGCCGGGAGGTACACAGCGCATCTTTAAGAAAAAAGCCGAAATAAACAAGCTAATTAATTAGGTGCCGCCCGACACGTAATTAATTAACATGTTTATTTCGGCTTTTTTCTTAAAGATGTGCTGTGTGCCTCCCGACTACCGTTGCATTCTCCGCAAATTGGTATCTGTCCATGGCCTAGGGGTTGGGGTATTGGGACACTGAGGTGTCATCTCATCGTCTGTTTCCATTAGAGCAGGCAGCTCATCTTCTTCTACCTCTGCCCGCCTCAATGTCGAAGGTGGAGGTTTGTCGTCTGCTGTGGCTGATGTGGAAGGCTTGCTTGACTGCTGAGCCTCGCGCATTTTTCTATCGCACAGTTCTTTAATAAGGACCATCCTGCAAATATCTCCTAAACCGACGTACCCTTTCAAAATTAAAATCATACTTTATCATTACTCATTCGGTTTCGATTATTATCCTCTTTTCTTCCAATTGCATCAGCTCTTCATCTGTCAGTTCTTGGTGATGGGATGCCAAAACCTCTTCAACATCATGTTCGTCAGCTTCCACAAGCCAAACTCACGTTGTCCTTATTTCGTTCACCACGATCAAAATGCTTAATTATGTTTTAATTACGAGCTCTTTCAGGCTTTTCCGATACCATAGAATTCATCTTGCAAACAGCTGCTCACAGGCACGTGTTAAAGCAAAGCAGTTCCAAATCCAGGGGAGAGCGGCTGCTCGGGGCGCGCGTTGAATTTTTTTCGTAACAGTGAAAACACCTTCTGAAAGCGAAAACAGGGTACTAATGTAGGTCTTTCATAACAGTGAGGTTTCGTAAAGCGAACGTTCGAAAAGCAGGGGACACCTGTATAACATATAGTTACAACAGTGCAAAGCAATACAGTAATTTGATAAAGAACAGACCATGGGCACGGTAAAAAAAAGTCTCAATGTCTCTCGAAAGTCTCATCATCTCACGCAGATGGTAGAAGGAAGAAAAACTGTCCCTGCCATGAGCTTCCAGCGCCGCAAACTTACCGATGCAGCACCCTTGAAGCAACCGACCACAGCCGACTCTTGAGTCCATCCGAGAACTTTGAGCCTCCGACCAGCCCTCCAACACCGAGCACCGAGCACCATCTCTGCCGAGTGTTTCGACCCCCGGCCCCGGCAACAGGCTATAGGCAAAGCCGAGGACTTGGGACCTTCCCCTCCGGAGATTCTTGTTCGCAGAGTAGCAGTGGCAGCGAAACAGGCATTTCAGAAGTTTCTCCAGATGTTCCTCTGTGCTTCTCACGTCCGTCTCCATCAAATCAGGATTGTGCACAGTACCTACCTACAAATACGATATCATTTCGGAGCGGCCGCGCGCGCTGCATCGCGCCGCCATCTTCTCCTCCCCTCCCCTGTTTCAAAGACAGCGTTGATGGAACTTTTCAAGTGCCTGCAGTTGTCATCAGTATGTTGTCCAGATTTCTGGTGCATGCAGGAGCGCTGGGATTACCACTGCTTTGTACACTAACATTTTGGTGTCTGTTCGGATGTCACAATCATGAAAGACTCTTGTTCAGAGATGTCCAAAAGCTGTTCCAGCGCATTTAAGACAATGTCGGATCTTGTCATTAAGGTCAACATTGGAGGAAAGGTGACTTCCAAGATACGGAAAGTGGTCTACGTTTTCCAGGGCTGTTTCGCCAAGTTGAAATGATGGTTCTATCCAATTTGTCTCAATTGGTGTTGGTTGATAGATAATCTGAGTCTTCTTGGAATTGATGACAAGTCCAGGTTTCGTGTATGCACAGTTGAAGGCAGTCAGAATCTGTTGTAGATGTTTTTCTGAAAGAGCTGCAACACTGTTGTCATCTGCGTATTGGAACTCAATGAGGGAACTCGTGGATGTCTTCGTTTTGGATTTGAGATGGGCAAGGTTGAAAAGTCTGCCATCTGTTCTGTAGACAATTTCAATTCCTGGGGGTAGATCGTCCTTGATAATGTGGATGATTGTCGCAATGAAGATGGTGAACAAAGTTGGGGCAATCACGCATCCCTGTTTTACCCCTGATCTAACTTGAGAAGACTCACAGTTACTATTGCTGACCATGACTGTGGCAAGCATGCCATCGTGGAGGAGTCTCAGGATTCGAATGTACTTTTCAGGGCATCCATAGGTGGATAGGACATCCCATAGGAGTTCCCTTGATACTGAGTCAAAGGCTTTGGTGAGGTCAATGAATGCCGTGTACAAAGGCTGAAGTAGTTCATGACATTTTTCTTGTAGTTGTCGCATGGTGAAGATCATGTCAATTGCTCCCTGTGATGGTCTAAAACCGGCCTGTGTCTCCGGAAGGATCTTCTCAGCTAAAGGCTTGAGCCAGTTATTCATGATGCAGGTGAGGATCTTTCCTGCTGTTGCTAACAGGGAAATTCCATGATAATTTCTACATTCGGATCGATCACCTTTCCTTTTGTAGTAACGATTGCTGAGTCTCTAAAGTCTGCTGGTGCATCTTCATTTATCCAGATCTTGATGAGAAGTTGATGCAGTTGATAATGAAGTGGGTTACCTCCAATTTTGTAGACCTCGGCTGGTATTCCATTGAGTCTAGTGGCCTTGTTGTTTTTCAAGATTTTGATGACTTCCTTGACTTCTTCAAGTGTTGGTATTTTGCTTAGGGAGTCGTCAATGGGCTGTTTTGGAATGTTGTTAATTGCATTCCTGTCAAATGAGACAGTTTGATTTAGAAGATCTTCAAAGTTCTCCCTCCATCTAGAATTGGTGTCAGCATTGCTCTTCAGGATGGTTGAACCATCTTTGCTTTTGAGCGGGACTTGACCGTGTGTGGCTGGGCCAAAAATAGCTTTAGTTGCGTTGAAAAAGCCTCGAGTGTTGTTGGCATCTGCTAGTTGTTGGATTTCCTGAGCTTTCCTCCTTCACCATTGGTTTTTCAGGTTTCAGGTGCTCTTCTGGACTGCAGCCTTGCATTCCTGATAGTGTTTCCTTTTGGTAGCCAATTGTTGGTCATTTTGTAAGGTAATGAAAGCTTTTCTCTTTTCGTCGATGAGTTGTTGGAGTAGTTTGTCGTTATCATCAAACCAATCCTGATGTTTTTTTTTTGTCTTGAATCCAATTGTTTCTTTGCAGGATGTGATGATAATGTTCTTCAATTGATTCCAGTGTTCTTCTACAGATGGTGGGATTTGTTGAGGAAGTTGTTCTTGAAGACTTTGTTGGAACTTCTGTACATGGCTGATGTCTTGAAGGATGTCAACATTAAATTTTTTAATAGTGTTCTGATTTTGGTGTTTCCTTTAGGGCCGAATCTTCATTCTCATGGTGGATGAGATGAGTCGATGGTCTGTCCAGCACTCATGAGCACCAGTAACAGCTCTTGTTATCAGTTCATCTTGTGGGTCCTGAGATCGTACGATGATGTAGTCAATGAGGTGCCAGTGTTTGGAACGTGAATGCTGCCAGGAGACTTTGTGCCTGTTTTTCTGGCAAAATAGGGTGTTTGTAATCACCAGGTTGTGTTCAGCACATTTGGTGAGGAGGAGTGTTCCATTGGTGTTGAACTTGCCAACTCCTTCCTTGCTTATTATTCCAGTCCAGAGCCTATGATCTTTCCTGACTCTGGCATTGAAGTCTCCCAAGAGAATGATCTTGTCGTTGTTGGGAACAGAGGAAAGGAAGTGGTCAAGTTGGGCGTAGAAGTTCATCTTTACTTCATCTTCGGCGTCCAGAGTTGGAGCATAGGCATTGATGATGGTGGCTTGTTGGTTCTTGATAAGTTGGATTCGCAGAGTCATGAGACGTTCGTTGACTCCCAGTGGTTGCTCTGTCAGCTTCTGAAGTAGGCTGTTTCAGATGGCAAAACCTACTCCATGGATCCTCGGTTGTTCAGGATCAAGTCCTTTCCAGAAAAAGGTGTACTGACCTTGCTCTTCCTTTAGTTGCCCTTCTCCAACTCTGCGGGTCTCACTCAGAGCAACAATGTCAAAGTTGAATTTTTGGAGTTCCCGGGCAACAAAGGCAGTTCTCCTCTCTGGTCAGTCTGAGTTTGGGTATCCGTCAGAGTTCGTATATTCCAGGTTCCAAATTTTATAGTTTCACTTCTCGATGTTTTTCGACCGCATAATGGTGATCCCTCTGGAAGTGGCTTTCCAGACAGGATAGGGTGAAGCAGACTATTTTAGGGCACCTTTTCTAGCCCCTTCCCAGTTCAGGGTGAGCAGAGTGGATCCTAAATGGGGCTGCTCAGATGTGAATACTGCTGCCGAACAACTTTCCTGCTTCTGTCCAAAAGTTGAGCGACTGAATCAAGTATTCACTGCTTTCATGCCGGTTCTTGACGAGGAGCTTCCAGCCATCACATTGCCTGCTCCCGTCGCCCTCCCCCAATCGCTGAAAGACTTGAAGAAGTGGCCCACAGAGCGAAGATGCTTGTGCGTGTATTTGTTTAACGTTTACTTGATGTTGCACTGCAAGAAGCACACGATACTTCACAAATCAACCAACTGATTCCAATGGCATGGAAACCACGACGACTGGAGCTGTTGGATTTGTTGCAGCCTTCATCTGCGTTCACACCCTTTGAGATCGAAGTAACTTCGTCTGCCTGTTCCACCATTGAGGTCTTGGTTGGATTGTTCTTTGTCAGGGACCTCACCCTCGACCTTACCGCCATGGGTGACCCTACCAGGAGCATAGCTGCAGACGGCATTGCTCTCAGGATCTCAGGACCACACAAGCTTCTCCACCACGACAAGGTGACAATCCACGGAGAAGACAAACCAACTACTAGTCATGTCAAACAGGTTGAACCAGGATGTTGACACTAATCTATCATTTGATCAGAACGTTTACACGATAAGCTCCACAGCTCATACACACCCATTCCCCTCTATTTTGCTGTTTTCTCTGAAGTTCTAAAGATAAAAGTATTAAAAATACCTGAACATGTAAAATGGCCCATATATTCACATCTATTCCAAAAGTGCATGGAATGGGCTGCCGGCAACTGTGGTGGAGGCGGATACGATAGTGTCTTTTAAGAGACTTTTGGATAGGCACATGGAGCTTAGTAATAGAGCTACTAGGACTTGATATTTCAATCTCTTTGGTAAGTCGGCACTCATGATGTTGGCAGTGGGCTTGGAGTGGTGACAAGGAGGGAGGGTAGGTACGTCATCAGGGGGGTACCCTCCTTCTTTGACGTTTTGTTGATAAGCCCACGACATCTCCAGAGGGCTCAACATTGCTACCTGGTGTCCCAGATACATCACCTCAGTTCCATATCCTTCTGTCTTCATCTTGCAGCCCAGTTGTTGTCTTTCCTGTCAATCCAAATCTAATTACTGCTTTCTTCTGCTGGATTTGACAAGGACTTGATTGCTTTTTGGAGGGTGTGACCCCTCACCCCCATTTTCCTCAATAGACTGGTTGTAGATGCAGCAACAAATCCGCTGCATCCCACTTCTACAGGGAAAATCTTGGTCTTCCAGCCATTCTGGGCAGCTTCATTTGCCAGTTCAGAGTACTTGATCTTTTTCCTCTCATAAGCTTCTTCGACACCATCTTCTCATGGTACTGTCAATTCCACAACATATGCCAGCTTGGCTGTTGTGGACCACAGGACCATGTCTGGCCGGAGTGTTGTAGCCGCAATGTCTGGGGGAAACACAAGCTTTTTTTCCAAGTCCACATCCATTTTCCAGCCCTGAGCAACCTTCAGAATGCTTACATCTTTTGATGTTATATGGTGCTCTGGAGGTTGGCCTGCTGGTACAAATCGTATGGTGTGGATATTTTCTGCCGCTGTTTGTGGGAGAGCATTTGTGGTGATTTGCCTCTGTTCCAAAATTGATGCCAGCTGTCTGAGAACTTGGTTATGCCGCCAAGTGTACAACCCCTGGGTGAGGCTCGTGGTGCATCCTGTTAAAATATGCCTTAGTGATCTGGCTGCTTGACAAAGAAAGCAAGCGGGGTCTTCTCCCCACCACTGGTTCAGGTTCTGGGGTGTGGGTAGGAGGTCATAAGTGGCTCTGATGATAAAACTTAGCCGAGATCCCTCCATCTCCCAGATGTCACGCCAGCTAAGTTTCCTCTTTTCCAGGCTCTCCCAATTAGTCCATTGGCTCTGCTTGGCCATTGAGACGGCCCTGACATTTCGCTGTGCCTCCTCCTGTCTTCTCAACTTCTCCACCACGAGCCGTCTATTCTGCACTGATGTTGCATTGTGCCACTGAGGAGCTTTTGGGACTAGCCCGAGCCCGGCTCTCCTATGTTGGACTTGGCCAACCACATCCCCGAAGCGAAGAGCAGACTTAGCACTCTGAACGGCTTCAGGTGGGGTCCACCTCCTCTCGTTGCCACACGGGGGGCCGCTGTTCGAATAACAGAAAAATAGAGGGCTATGGGTAACCCTAGGTAATTTCTAAGGTAGGGACATGTTGGGCACAGCTTTGTGGGCTGTAGGGCCTGTATTGTGATGTAGGTTTTCTGTGTTTCTAAACTACTCTATTGCAGAGGATTCCCCAGAAATCTGAACCATTGCACAGAATCCAGTCCCCCAAATTAAGATTGTTTTAAAAGATATCAAATACAACAGTGCAGCAATTTGAAATCTCTGCTTCTTTTGCTCTGGAAGCAGATTCAATACTTTCCAAATGGTTTTCTAGCTCCTCCAGCTTTCTAACAATTGGCAGTTATTGGGTTAAATTGCTGCCCCTTTCTAATAAACTTTGCAGCATGTTTCTAAATTGTCACATCTTGATTTCCAGCTATTTGTACAATTACCAGCTGGTTCCAAGATCTGGCAGAAAAATCGTAAATTGAGTAGAGCTACCTCATGAGAAACAGCCAAGATTTAGATTTCCATTCAAATTAATTAAAGCCTCATGCAGTTGGGCAGGCTCAGCTTTGTAAATTGACATTAAAGCACTACCCCTCAGAAAGGCTATTTTCAGAATCACGTGGAAAGTATCAGTTGAAAGTCAACAATCACCAAACAGATTGCAAAACTAACCCCACTGTTTATCTTTGCTGAGGCCAGGGCCTATAATGATGCTAAGTGAAATGTTCATTGTTAGTGGTGATGCTATTCAGATCAAATGAAGGAGAAAGGAACTCTAAAGAACAATGAAGGACACTGAAGATTACAGATTAACATTATGTGTGGATGATCAACCACTAAACTTTAGTTTCCTACGTCTTGGGAGAAAGCTATTTACTAGGAATGCCTGTGTTCAGCAGTAATCACTTTTATTGTTCCTCCTTGGCCACTGCACTCAATGGCCATTTTATTAGGCACACCTGCTCATTAATGCAAATATCTAATCAGCCAATTCTAAGGCAGCAATTCAATGCATAAAAGCACAGTAGATATGATTAAGTGGTTCTGTGAGTTGGCCAGGGCTAGAGTGGTTGGACTGGAAACTGGCTGTGTTTTGCTTGATGTGTGAGTGTGTTTTGGACCCTGTTGAGGGAAAGAGAGTGGGGAAGGAATGGAAGTTGCTGGGAGGGGGTTGTGTGGGTCTGATAATGGTGGACAAGATAAGAGGTGGGGTTGAGGGAAAGAAAGTGGAGAAGGAGAGGGATAGAGACTTGGGACCAGAGGTAGGCAGCTGGGGAGAGGTGGATTATTGTGAAGGGAGAAATAAAGGGAATGAGGAGGTAGTGAGGGGTCGGATGAATAAAAACCAAGACAAAGGGAATAAAAGAATAAGAAATGATAGTGGAGAAAGCTCTGAAAGTGAGGAAGATGAACAAGCTCAGAGAGGAGGTGTTGTCATAATTAAGTTTAATGAGAAGGCTCAGGGACATATGGAGAAAATTAACCTGGTTGTGCTAACAACAACTCTGACAAATAAGGTAGAGGAAATAGTATTTGCAAAAGTCCTTAATGATGGCAACTTATTGGTAAGATGTGCGAATGAGGAACAACTTGAGAAAGCACTCAAGCTAAAAGAGATAGGAAAATGCAAGGTGGAATACACTGGGAGGGTGGGAGCACAAAACAGTGGTTGTAAAGGAGTGATCATGGGGGTACCAATGAGTATAAATATGGAGGAGATAAAGAGGAATATCAAAAGGGGGAAAGTAATGAATGTTCAAAGACTGAAAACAACAAAGGAGGGAGTGAAAAAGGAAAATGAATCAGTATTGATTGAATTTGAAGAAGGAAGAGTGCCAAGGAAGGTGTTCCTGTGTTTCATGAGTTACCCAGTAAGGGTTTATGTGCCAAAGCCACTGAGGTGCTATAATTGTCAAAGGTTTGGACACGTGGCTAAAAACTGTAAAAGGCAGAGGAGATGTGCTAGATGTGGGGGGTGATCATGAATATGGAAAGTGCGGAACAGGAGTTCAACCAAAATGCTGCAATTGTGGAGGAGCTCATAATGTTGCATATAGTGGGTGTGAGGTTGTGAGACGGGAGACTAAAATTCAAGAAATAAGAGTGAAAAGAAAGATCACTTATGCAGAAGCTGTAAGAATGTCAAGAGAACAGAATAATGTTCCTAATGAACAGGGAGCAATAGGGATATGAGAGATGCAACAAAGAACAAATGACAGGCTTTATGTAGACAAAAAGGCTCTAGTAACATTCATTGCTGGAGCGATTAATAGTGGCTGAGGTAAAGTCAAAAAGTGACAAAATTCAGCTGGTGGTAAAAGCAGCAGTAAACCATTTAGGGTTAGTAGGACTGACATGGGAGGAAGTGAGGGAGAACCTCAGTAATCAGTCAAGCCAGGAAGTGTCATGTGTTGGTTAATACTAATTATGGTGATTCTTTTACAATGGAATGCAAGGAGCTTACTGGCCAATAGCCAGGAATTCAAGCACTTTATTAAAGAAATGGTTGTAAAACCGGATGTAGTGTGTATTCAGGAAACTTGGTTGAAGCCAACTTTAGACTTTGTGGTATATGGGTATACAATGATAAGGAAAGATAGAAATCTAGGGGGAGGAGGGGGTTGTGCTATGTTAATCAAGCAAGGTATACCATATAGGGTACTGGAAAAAGGAGATGATCAGGAATACATAGTGGTGGAAGTGTGGGAGAGAGGGGAGGGAGTGGTTATAATTAACTACTACAATCCGTGTAAAAGGTTGGATTTGGACAGCCTATTAAAGATACAAGGACAAAACAGACATAAAGTAGTGTGGTGTGCAGATTTCAATGCTCATAGCACAATATGGGGGATCAGATTACAGATCCAAATGGGAAGGTAATTGAAGATTTGATGGAAGAAAGGGATTTGGTGTGTATGAATGATGGTAGTGGCACAAGGATAGATATAACAACAGGAACTGAGTCAGTGTTAGATATTACGTTAGTGTCTAATACCTTGGCTGGCATTAGTAACTGGGGAGTTTGGACTGCTTCAACAGTAGGCAGTGATCACTACCCAGTTTTGTGTTCAGTGGGTGAAAGAGTTGAAGTAAGACCAGGTGGCGGAACCCCAAAGTGGGTGTTTGAAAAAGCTGATTGGGGTAAGTTCCAGAAGTTGAGTGAAGAAGGGTTGACAAAGATTGATATTTCTGGAAATGTAGATGAATTAAACAGTCAGGTGTCTTCAGCAATTATCATGGCAGCAGAAGGATCTATACCTAGGAGTAAAAATAGGATGAATAGAAAACTGGTACCATGGTGGACAGAGGAATGTTGTCAGGCTGTAAAAAAACAGAAATAGAGCATTCAGGCTAGTTAAAAGAACCCATAATATGCAGCATTTGGTTCAATATAAGAAAGCACAGGCAGTGGTGAGAAGAACTATACGTCAAGCTAAAAGGGCAAGTTGGAGGAGTTTTTGCGACAAGTTAGGAAGAACAACACCTGTGGGAGAGATATGGAGAATGATTAAGAGGATGGGAGGAGATAGAAGGGAATGGGAATATCCAGTAATGATATCTGAGGAGGAAACTGCAGTCTCCAGTAGGGATAAGGCTGAGATCATGGCCAAGTCATTCGTACTGATACACAGTTCAGAAAATTTGTCTGAAGAAGGGAGAAGAAGAAGGGAAAGAATAATGAACCAACACCCAGGTGTGTTAAGCAGGAGGGAAGGAACAGATGATATAATTGATGATCCATTTACATTAGCAGAAATGGTGAGAGCAATAAAGAGATCGAGACCAACCTCCCCAGGGAAAGATCTGATATGCTCTGTGATGCTAAAAAATCTAGGAGAAGGAGTGCTCTTGAAGTTGCTGCATTTTTATAACAGTGTGGGAGGAGGGAAGATTACCAAGTGCATGGAAAGAAGCAGTAGTAATTCCAATAAGGAAGCCTGGCAAAGATCTGTCAAAACCCACTAGCTACAGACCAATTGCATTAACATCAAGATAATGGGAAGGATGATAACAGAAAGGTTATCATATGAGCTTGAGAAAAGGGGAATGCTGGCAAGTTATCAGAGTGGTTTTAGAAAGGGAAGGAATTCCATGGACTCAGTGATTATGTTAGAGACTGAAATAAGGAAGGCCCAGGCAAATAGAGTCAGTAGTGGCAGTGTTCTTTGACATTGAAAAAGCCTATGATATGATGTGGAAGGAAGGATTATTAATTAAACTGCACAAGATGGGGATTGGTGGGAGAGTTTTTAATTGGATTAAAAATTTTTTGTTTGGTAGAAAAATTCAAGTTTGGATTGGATCAGAATTATCAAAACAGTACATAGTGGAAAATGGCACACCTCAAGGTAGTGTGATTAGCCTGTTACTTTTCATCATTATGATCAATGATGTCTTCACAAAGGTACCAGTGGATATAGGTAGGTCACTGTTTGTGGATGATGGGGCCTTGTGGAAAAGAGGCAGGAACATGGACCATATAATCAGGAAACTACAAGAGCAATTGATGAAGTGGTGGAGTGGGGTTATGATTGGGGATGTAGATTTTCAGTAGACAAAACTCAATCTGTATTTTTTTTACCAGGAAAAGGGTTGAGGTAGGGAAGAAGTTAAGGATGTATGGGGTTGAATTAGAAAGGGTTGCATCATTTAAATTTCTGGGAGTTATATTTGATTCATGATTAACATGGGCAGACCATATCAGGAAAGTTGAGAAATGTAAAAAAGTAATAAATGTGATGAGATGTTTGACTGGTAGGGAATGGGGAGCAAGTTGTTCAGCTTTGAAGAGAATGTATGTGGCTTTAGTAAGATCTGTATTGGATTGTGGAAATATAGTATATGGATCAGCAGCTAGGTCTCTTATAAGGAAACTGGATGTGACTCAGGCTCAGGCCTTGAGAGTGTGCAGTGGGGTTTTTAAAACGTCACCAGTGTCAGCCCTACAGGTAGAAATGGGAATAATGCCTTTGGAACTAAGAAGGATGCAACTGATGGCAAACTACTGGGCTAACTTGCAGGGGCACAATGATTCTCACCCTACTAAAGGAGTGTTGCAGGAGTGCTGGGAAAATGGGAGGTTTCAGAGGGATACCTTTAGTCGGGTAGGGAATGATATCGCGAAAGAATGTGGAGTATTTGATCTGAGGATAAGTCCTTCAGTAGTTTATCCGGTTGTAGCTCCATGGAAGCTTGTATGGCCTGACATAGACTCGCATTTGTTAGAGGTAAAAAGGAAAGAAAGATATAAAACAGATTTGGTAAATGCATTTAACTGTCATGTGATGGAAAAGTATAGTGATTATACTCACATTTATATGGATGGTGCGAAGGAACCTGCAACAGGAGTGACAGGGTTTGGGGTGGTCATACCAGCAAAAGAAATTGGAATCAGCAGAAGAACATCTAATAAGTTAGGGGTATTTACAGTGGAGATGCTGGCAGTGTTGGTTGCGTTGCAATGGGTGCAAAAAGCCAGACAAGTCAAAGCATTGATATGTTCAGATTCATCCTCCGTTCTAGCAAGTTTAAGGTCTTTTCACACAAACAGTCGGCAAGATGTACTTTATGAAGTCCTTCAGTTAGTTACAAGGATTGCAAATCAGGGAGGTCAGGTAAAATTTCTATGGGTTCCAGCACATGTAGGGGTGAAGGGGAATGAGAGGGTGGATGAGTTGGCAAAGAGGGCATTAAAGAAAGAAAATGTGGAAATGCACATTAGTATCAGTAAAGCAGAGGTTAAGTGTGTAATCTGGGGAAAAAGTCAACCGAATGTGGCAAGAAAGATGGGAAAGGGAGGCATTTATATCAAATACAAAAGAGTGTTGCAGTTACTAGGGTAGTTAATGGAAACAGAAGAGAGGAAATTGTGTGGACTAGGTTAAGGCTGGGGCATTGTGCATTAAACAAAACATTGAAAATGATAGGGAAACACCAGACAGGATTGTGTGAGGAATGTCAGGAAGAGGAGTCAGTAGAGCATGTAGTTCTGAGTTGCAGGAAGTATGGGATACAGAGAGAGATGATGAGAAATAAATTAAGGGAGTTGGGGATGCAGGAATTCACATTAAAAGGGTTGCTGGGCATGGGTGAGAGAGCACAAGTCCGGGTATTTTTAGCATTTTTAAGGGGTACGGGGGTTTTTTATAGAATATGACGAATAAACAGGAATAGGATACTAGGATGGTCAAAGATGGGAGGGTGAAGTGTGTGTGTGTGTGTGTGTATGTGTGTGTGTGTGTGTGTGTGTGTGTGTGTGGATTGAGAATGTATGTCTAGTGCACATTCTGGAGCAGAGGGTGGCAGTAATGCACCATTAAGCTGGATGCCAACCGCCGTAAAACAAGATACAGACAGACAAGTGGTTCTGTTGTTGTTCAGACTGAACATTAGAAAGGGGAAGAAATGTGATCTAAGTGAATCTGATTGTGGGATGATTGTTGGTGCTGGTTTGAGTATCTCACAAACTGCTGATCTCCTGGGATTTTCACGCACAATGGTCTCTAGAGTTTACAGAGAATAGTGCAAAAAACAATAAACATTGAGTGAGCAATATTCTGTGGGTAAAAACGCCTTGTTAATGAGAGAGGTCAGAGGAGAATGGCCAGACTGTTTCTAGCTGTCAGGAAAGCAACAGGAACTCAAATAACATGTTTACAACACATTTTGTGCACCACAGTCCCGAGGAGACATCGGATTGTGTAGAGGGAGACAGAGTTTAAAAGAAGCAAGCGGGGGCAGTCAGCACATCTTGTGGGCCACAACTTCTTTGAACACATTAGATTGCTTGGAAGGAGAGAGAGTTTAGAACAAGGGAATGAGTCAATTGTCACATTTTGCACACCACAGTCCTGCTGTAGATACTGGATTGCATATAATTAAGCACTTGGCAAAGGCCAAAAAAAAAAAAGTTAGGTTTAAGCGGAGCAGCCATTTTGTGAGTAGGACAGTGTTGGAGTGGGGAGCTGAAGCTTTAGTGAAGAGAGGCTAGGTTGTAGGTAGATTTCTTTCATTATTTATTCTTTCTTTATTTTTATTGCACATTTAGAGCAGAGAGGATGCCAGATAGGATACTGGTACAGGAGTGTGGTTGTAGATGATTGCCTCTCTGGCTGGGGCCGGTGACTGGTGGTGTGCTGCAGAAATTGGTGCTGAGTCCATTGCTGTTTGTCATCTATATCAACGATCTGGATAATAATATGGTGAACTAGATCAACAGGTTTGTGGATGACAACAAGATTGGGAGTGTAGTGGACAGCGAAGAAGGCCATCATGGCTTGCAGTAGAATATGAATCAGCTGCTCATATGGGCTGAAAAATGGCAGATGGAACTTAATGCAGACCAGTGTGAGATGTTGCACTTTGGGAGGACCAACCAAGGTAGGTCAGCAGTAGGGCACTGAGGAGTGCTGTAGAACAGGGGGATATGGGCATACAAATCATGAAATTCCTTGAAAGTGACATCACAGGTAAATAGGGTCATAAAGAAAGTTTTTGACTCATTGGCCTTCATAAATCAATGTATTGAGTACAGGAGTTGGGATGTTATGTTGAAATTGTATAACATGTTGGTGAGACCAAATATTGTGCCCAGCTTTGTCACCTACCTACAGGAAAAATGTAAATAAGATTGAAAGAGTGCAGAGAAAATTGACAAGGATGTTGCCGGGACTTGACGACCTGAGTTATAGGGAAAGATTGAACAGGTTCCGACTTTATTCCCTCAAACATAAAAGATTGAGGGGAGATTTGACAGAGGTATACAAAATTATAAGGGGTATAGATAAGGTAAATGCAAGCAGGCTTTTTCCACTGAGGTTGAGTGGGACTAAAACTAGAGGTCATGTGTTAAGGTGAAAGGTGGCATGTTTAAGGGGAATATGAGCAGGAACTTCTTCACTCAGAGGGTGGTGAGAGTGTCCAACAAGGTCCCAATGCAAGTGGTGGATGCAGGATCAATTTCAACTTTTAAGATAAATTTGGTTAGGTACATGGATGGGAGAGGTATGGAGAGCTATGGTCTGGGTGCTGTTCAATGGGATTAGACAGATTTGGTGTTTGGCATAATAGTTTGGCATTAGTTGGGCTGAAAATACTGTTTTGATCTCTATGACAACTGCGGTGCGCAAACAAACATTTCTGAATGCACAAAATGTCAAACTTTGAAGTGGATGGGCTACAGCAGCAGAAGACCATGAACATGCAGTCAGTGACCACTTTATTAGGTGCATGGTACTTAATAAATGGCCACTTAGTGTATATTTTGATTATTTTTTTCTTACTAATGGTTATTTGATTATCACCAATTTATGGAAATAACATTCACT
Organism: Mobula birostris; assembly: GCF_030028105.1. Lineage (NCBI taxonomy): Eukaryota > Metazoa > Chordata > Chondrichthyes > Myliobatiformes > Myliobatidae > Mobula > Mobula birostris. Next base: position 51,337,741 of record NC_092383.1, on the reverse strand, counting down.
TTACACACTACACAAAATGCATATATTAATTTCTAATCAATAACATTGTTACTAAAATTGTGATTTCTAATTGGCTTTAGCAATTGCTGACATAAAGCAGTTTACTCCTATACCAGCAAGAGCAAAATTTCACCTTTCCACAATAAAAAGTTGTAGAAAAGGCATGAAGACCACAGGAAGAGAAACTGTAGTGAGTGGTTGGAAGGTCTGCAACATCTAGAGAAATATAATAATATAACATTTTCATTTGAAGAGATTGGTTATATTTCAAATGCAGAAAATTCTAAGTTGTTTTCAGGCAACATCAGTTAACTAAGATAATTATATTTGGGGATTTCCAGTGGTTCAGTGGGCAAATGGGATTCAGTATTATAAATTGCTAGACTGCATTGATCTCACATGGCCTGGTATTGAAACCAGCCTCTATACCCCAAATTAAGGGAAAATACCAGCCAGGGTCCAAGATCTATATGTACTATCAACCAATGTTCCCTCTAATTGATTTTTCACATCTGCGCAGACCAACTGTTGCTCTGAGCAGGAAATGTTTATATGGCCTGGAAACCGCGCAACACTTTAAATGACGTTGCCATTCAGTGTGCTGGCTGTTTATTAACAATGAGCTACCAACTTCCATTCTGTGTTTATTGTCACAATTTGTAACAGTGTTGTAATACTAACGATGTACTGTAAATACATTAAAGTTTAAAATATTTCAAAATAAAGGTGTATTTTTAGAAAACTTATGGATTATATTCATTAGCACATAATTAATTGCAGGGTATTTCACAATTATATCAACGTAATTTCAAAAAAAATTAACATTATATAATGAAAATTCCAGCTTCACGGCATCTCAGTTACTGCATGACCGCGTATCTGCACAGCTTAGAAAGAACACTGCCATCAATATTCATTTTGTTTCTTTTGAACTAAGTGTTCTTGGAAAAATTAATGTCGGTGTCTGATCTCCAAGCCCAACCAAGTTCTATAAATGAGAATAAAGTGTAAGCAAGCCCCCTCCCCCACTTCGCTGGTATTTTTCACCCTGCCCCCAAACCCACTGTTATTATAGCCTATTCATATACATGGTGTGATGGTAGCCTCAGGGTTGAAGGACCTATCCATATTCGATGTGGGAACACAATTTGGTGTGATGCCAATTCTAAGCAGTTCCAGAAATCATCTGATGAGGAACAACTTGCTTAAGGAGCTATATTCTATGTGGAGCAGTACACGAGAAAACGGATGTAGGGCTCTCAGTAATATTAACTATAATGGTAATTGTTACAGCTAACATAAAATGGCTTCACTGTAGTGTTATAATGGAATGGCTTCTCTGTAATGTTAACTGATGAGGTAATATTCTTTGTAGCTGAAATGTTTGGGTTATAATTAGAGATAACGGGGAACTAACCAATGGAAGGTATGTTATTCTATCTGTATCTATCTACCTGGGCGGGTGCGGGAGAGATCGGCGAGGAGAGGCAAAGAGGAAGGACGTGCTGGACGCACTCTGGTAGACCACCGTGGTTGGTCCCAGTCCAAGGGTCGTGGAGTTCGGAGGAAATCGAATGGTGGATCGAGGATATTGCGTGAGCTCCAACGTTGTGCATGAACTGTATAATCCCTACTTTTGGCACCTTTTTATTTTATCTTTTTGTTTCTCCACTAACCCCACAGTCACAGTAAAATTTATAAAGTGTAATCGTTTAAACGTACATTTTGTACTGACTGATATTTTACGTAGTGAGTTTGTGCCGGGGTGCATACACAGCATCTACGCAAACGTGAGGCACGGTTTGGCGGGCAGACGGCGGTTTCCCCTAGACAAGCATGGGTTGATAGAGCTGAGTGTTACACGGATATAAAAATGGACCGCAAATAGTCCCAGGCACACTATGCAAATCTAAATAAATAGATTTGTATACTGCTAAGCAGAAGACCTAAAAATATACATAATGGGATGTCAAGTATTATTATTTAAAAGGTCTTGAATACTGTTGTTGTGGTTTTAATATTAGTTCCAAAATGACTAAGATATGTAGCCTTGCTGCAAGAAAAGGAACTCTTTGCACAGGGGAAATTCAAAATCTACAATAAGCAAGTATAGTGTAGCTTCATCATATACCACTGTCACTTGTGTGAAATGTAGGCCTTGAATTTCCTCAGTACCTGAAGAATTTTATTAAACTGTTGCTGCAAGGCGTGCTGATAACCATTTTGGGTGGCAGTTTACGATTTAGACATTTAGACGTTTGTTGGACCTAAAGGATTGTTCAGTACTGGATCAGCACGGCACGAGGAAAGGACTTTCACCCACCAAATGCTTCACTTCTGATGGGAAAGAAAAGCAGTTAACTAGGGCTCCACTGGGTTCGGAGATAAAGGGACAGGGTGGGAATAAGGATTATGGATCAGAGGCTGATTGATGCTGCCAGTCGCAAGTTAGCTTGTATTATTAGCACCAGTTGGATGATCAGTGGGGAAGCACATTAGTTAGGTAGTCAGTGAGGGGATGGGTTCTAGTTGGATGACTGAATGGTGGGCTCTTTGAGTCAGGTGAGTTCACAAGTTCGAGTGGATGTGCATATAAATACCGTGGGGGGTTGGGAGAAAAGGCAGATTCATAAGCAAAGCAAAAGGGACCTGAGTCAGATTGCTGATACAAGACCAGGAAATTCTAAGTGTTAAATCGCATTCTCTCCAAGGAAATGTCAGGTAATCACCACCTCCATCAAAAGATAGCCTTGCCACCCAGCCTTGACATCCAATAACATTATTATTGCTGAGTCCCCAACCATTAATAAACCTAGAAGATTACCGTTGACTAAAAACTCACCTGAACCACCATGGTACAAAAGCAGTTCTGATACACCTCCTCAAATCCCAAGGCCTTTCCACCATCTGCAAGGCGTAAGTCAGAAGTGGCATGTAAAATTCACCATCTGGCAGCAGTTCTCAAAAACTTGGACATTATCCACAAGATGTGAGTGTCATCTCATAGCCAACACTAAACATTCATCAAGTACACTCTGGCTTCAGTCGATAGCATCCACAAAACCTACTGCAGATTCTTCCATGGGACTACTCCCAACACATTTCCCAAATCCAAGATCTCTACTGCCAAGCAGAACAAGGGCAGAAAACTCATTGGAACTTCAGCACCTTCTTGCTCTTCTACATGCAGATCATCCTCCTGACTTGGAAATAATTGCTGTATTTTCATTATCACTGGCTCTAAATCCTGGAACTCTGTTTGCAGCAGCTCTGTGGAAGTACCTTTACCAGAGGTACTGCAGCAGTCCAAGCGGAGCTCACCACTAACTTCTCAAGACTAATTAGGAATGAATAGTAAATGCTGACCTTGTCTACAGGCTCAGATCCCCAAAAGTCTGTAGACTTTCATGTACCACACAACTAACACATGGAGTAATCTGGAACCTTTCTTAGAACTCTGGTTTTCAATCACTGACAATTTTCACAAAAATTGGATCACATTGTACACACGTGTGCAGCTACACTGCCAATATACTTATGAGAGTATTCCACTGTCCAATATTTTCATGAATTGTTTTGAAGTACAATATTCCCATAATAAATGAATACCATAACACAAAAACAACAGCTAATTTAATTAGATGATCACAACATGAAATTTATTTTTGAATCTTCATTTATTTTCATTATACATTAATTATTAGTAACCTGGTAATTCTCAAATTAAACATTTGCACAAAAAATTTTGTCTTGCGAATTGTATATGTTGTAACTATGACATCATATAATGTCATGTGAGCATACCTAGCCTTTGAAAAGATGCAGTTATGCTTAACAGTGGGGAAGATAAAGACAGGGAGAAAGTTCTCATGGTGAGGAAAGTGCATCAATTAATTAGCCATGTCTGAGAGATTTATACTTCACATCACCAGGACAGAGAGTTCAGCAATTTTAAAAAAGTTGAATTAACACCAGAAATCAGAGAACATTTTCTTCATTAGTCGACAAGCAATTATACTTTAAAATGCAGGGAGTTTGTGACCATTAGTCAGCTTGGAATTAAAATCAGGCTAACTGATGATTATTCTTTGTGAAATAATCTCCATTACACAAGCTATGTTTCCAAACTTATCAAAATAACTTCATGATATTTGCAGGTGATCCTTTGATAATTCAACTGTCAATCACTATTGCATCAACAGGGACTAACATACCTGGCTCAGCTAACTGTTAATCATTCCACTAAATGTGTGCCTTGACCATTATGTCTTATTTCTGTAATAATAAATAGTCTAATATTTTTCTCCTAACTGCTGCTTTGTTCTAGTGACTCATTTTCACACGTAAAGCTCAACCTCAATGCAGTCATTCACTTCCTCCTCTGGGAATTTAGAAAGAAAATAATAATTAACATGATATTTCAGGATGAGTGATACAACAATTTAAAAAATGAGCATGTTCAGCTTTTGTACATTGCTTTTTAATAGCTTAATTATGATGAATTGGAGCATGTCACATCATAAAGAGCAGAAGCAGCAGAAAAGCATTAATAATACAAATAAATTGATTTAAGGAGACAAAACATGGAAAGGACCACAGAATAATTTCACTTGTTCTCTTCACCTCTCATCCTCTCTCCAAGTTAAAACATACTTATTTTTTCACTTTTTGAGTTCCAGTAGAGAGACATCCATTGAGAATGGAAATAAGGAGGAATTTCTTTAAAGGCAGCTGTAGAGGCCAAGTTATTGGGTGGATTTAAGGTGCAAGATTTGGATTATGAGAACACTCAGTCCTCGTTTATTGTCATTTAGAAATGCATGCGTGCATTGAGAAATGATACAATGTTCTTCCAGAGTGATTTCACAGAAAAACAGGACAAACCAAAGACTAACACTGACAGAACCACATAATTATAACATATAGTTACAGCAGTGCAAAACAATACCATAATTTGATAAAGAACAGAACATGGGCATGGTAAAAAAAAGTCTCAAAGTCCCGAGTCGATAGCAGGAGGCAAAGGGAGGAGCTCCCTGCCATAAACCTCCAGGCACCGACAACTGCCGATGCATTGAAAGCACCCGACCACAGCTGACACTGAGTCCGTCCGTCCGAAAATATCGAGCCTCCAACCAGTCCCTCCGATACAGCCTCTCGAGCGCCATCCTCTGCCGAGTGCCTTCGACCTCGCCTGGCTGACGAAACAAGCAAAGCCGAGGATTCAGGGCCTTCTCCTCTGGAGGTTCTGGACCACACAGTAACAGCGGCAGTGAAGCAGGCATTTCAGAAGTTTCTCCAGATGTTCCTCCGTACTCTCATGTCTGTCTCCATCAAATCAGAATTGTGCATGGTCCCCTACTTGACAAATAACAGATGATAGATTCTTGATAAGTCAGGCATGAAAGGTTATGGGGACAAGGAAGGAGAATGGGGTTGAGAGGGAAATACGTCAGCCATGATCAAATGACAGGGCAGACTTGATGGGCTGAATGGACTAATTCTGCTCTTACGTTTTTTTTGACTATTGACCTGCATTGTTAACTCTTCTCAGGTGCTCACTGAGCTGCTGAGTATTTCTTGCACCTTCAACAGATTGTTAACAGCTTAAATTACATTGCTGAATTCGGAATTGTCTGGCACATTTTCTGTTTGGAGTGATGATTTCATATATTGTGCCATGTTTTGGCACTTTTCCACCAAAAATCATTTATCTCAGTTGCTTTTGCATATACTTTCTACGTGGGGATTGTTCCATGTGACAAACAAACTACATAAAGATGTTTCAAAACAATTTCAATATGAACCAAGCTGAGTTGTCTTGAGTGTGTGAGCAGAACATTAAAATTAAAGTTCTTTGTTTCTTTTTCTCAAGTACTGACATCTGATTATTTGCAAGGCCCATGTTCCAGCTTAAGTTGTCTAATAGTAGCAGACACAGCAGATTTAGCTGCAGAATTGCATTACTTTCAACCTGTCTCTGACAAATTAGTAACTTAGAGCTATTTCATTCAAAATAGCAGCTCTGTAAACAGAGACCAGTAGCAGCATGGTAGTTCATGCTAACTCACAAGTGCAGAAATTGCCAAACATGCACGATTCAGCTGAAAATAAAAGTCCCTCATGTTCAGATTCCACACTACTGAAATATCTAAGGATATCTTTATAGCACAAAAGAATTCCTGTGGAATTAAAAGTGCAAAAACATATATTGACACAGTCACAATGGCAATGAAGTGCATTAACAGTGAACATTGAGGTTTGTGGTTATAATTTCATTTCAGAAGTTCATGAAAACTTTTCATGTTGAAAATAATTTGTGCAATAAAACCCCAATATTCCTGCTAGTTTTAGGAAATTACACAGAGAAACTTGAACAAGTTAGCAAAACTTCAGTAAAAGGAAATCTTCCAGTTTCTCATCAGAGTCACAACAAAAACAACACCACAATGTACCTGCAGCCCTTGCTCTTCTAAGTGGTCACAGCAGAGGTGAGTACATTTGGCAGATGGGATGTACCACAGGCACAGAGATGCAGGTGGTAGATCCTCTATCATAGATGACAGAGGGTTTGGTGAGTATCACTGGGGCTACGCTCACGCTGGCAAGAGGAGAATATTCCTTTATGTTCCTGTATTCTGTTTTGCAACGCGAAGTCAGGAGGTACAGTAAGTCACGCGCCACAGGATACCCTCTCTCTGACCTGCTCTTGTGCCCATGGTATTTATTGGCTTGTTCAGTTGAATTTCTGGTCATCAGTTAACCCCAGGGTGTTTTTGGTGGGGGGGGGGGGAACTCAGTAATGGCGGTGTGACTGCATTTCAGGAGCAGGTGGTTTATCCCTCTCTTGTTGAAGATAATCTTTAACACTTTCATGGTGTAAATATAACTACCGTGTAATGCTGCATGCAAGTATAGAGTGCCTGATATGTTAAGGCTTTATGAATGGAATTAACTTTGTATTGGAATTTCCAGGCTCTCAATCCTCCTAAAACATAATATTCTTCCCTCAATGCTCCAGCTCTCACCACAGAGATATATTTGTCATAATGAGCCTGTCTAGATTATAGTGCTGCATGTTCTGACGTTAGCAAGAAAACAACTCATTTTCCTTTTTTTTACTGATAACCAGCTGAGTAGAAGACATTCTCTGCTCCAGATCTGTAAAGAAAAGATGCACGTCTACACTGAATAAGATGATTCACCCTGGGTGGTAGTTAACGGGTTGAGGGAGTGTCAGTGGAGAAGCTTTGGTGATATATAAAGAAAGTAGTGTCAGGGAGGTATGTTTAAAAAGCTTAATTTTAGCAGCTTGTACCCTATATTTAACACCTTCAAAAACATATACTAAACAAACATATCTGTGGCTGCAACATGGCCTGGATCACACTGGAGGTCTCATGCCATGTGTGTTGTGCAAAGAAGACCAGTGATTAGGGCTGATGTGACTGATCCTCAGGTCCTGGCCTTGAAACACCCAGTGGGCTTTCAAAAATAGGCACTAAAAGCAGAGAATAAAATTTTTAGCCTTATTTTGATGTTAAAAGTTTGTTCCTGTGGCACAGTAATGATAAAGTCCACCAAAACTCACTGTCTGTTTCACTTAAATATCAGTTTCTCTTCACACTATTTATTTCTATTTTGTATCCCCCCATGGTTGTGCAGGGTACTGGAGCAAATGTTTAAAGTCGCCTTGCCCATTTTCACCTCTGCTTCTGGTAAATTGACAGATGCAATATCTATAAATGATCTTTTTATTCTCCTGATGCAGGAAGAGCTGTGCCACATAAATCATTCAAATCTTGCACTGAATTTATAATATGCAGTGTATATTCAGGAATCACAGTTAACACAAACTCTTAAGTGACATTCATCAATTTGTCATGTTTTCTGTATTCATACCTTCAGAATTGTAATCAGTGAACTCTTCATTATTTTGAATAAAGATAAATTGCCTCAATTTTTATTTCAAACAAAACAGATTCCTGATTTCAGCTGGGGCTTTGGGTAAGTTTCATTATTGGGGCTATCCACTCAGATCGTACTTTTCCATTTTTGACACTTCCAGAAAGTATTTGAATCTGGGCATGAAATGGGCAAAGGACTGAGCTCAGCTGGTGCATATGATACTCCTCAACCAGGTGCCCCACAATCATTCTCTGCCACTCTAAAGTGAACAAGTTCAGTATCCGGAGCAGCTCTATCAGGTCCCTCTGAATGCTCTACGAAGATGGGCTTCTGTAAAATAACAGGAAGCAGAGACTCTGCTTACTTGAGTTTGGTTTTACCATTGAAGGGAATTGCTTGGTGGAGCCCTTTCCACCATGTCTATAGACACTTCTGGTCTCATTCATAATCAGCCAACAAAACATCAGATTAGACTAATAACACAATAAATACTACTTGGTATTGTTGGAGCTAGTGGGTTCCTTACGCTGCAGGAAACAGAAGAGCTCTGTAATCCCTCAGTATACTTCAGGCAAAATCTACAACTGGACTGATGCCAGGAGCTTCACCATTTGTGTGCAAGGCCTTCCGCTCTAAAGCAGATAGAAATTCATGACATAGTGAATGAAGAAAAAAAAGCACATAATTAACAATTGCTCAGTTATTTTTGGCTGCTCTAAAAGTATGATGAGAGGTGTGCAAACATCAGCAATTTGCTAGCGTTTTTATCAGGTGTGGTACTCAGCTGTGCTGACCACATAAACAATAGGGAGTCTCATAGCTGACCTTGCAGGTCTTTCTGATTTCTAAAATCCACGGATGGATGAAGTGCACCAGTTAATGAATTGAAGACTTTTAATTAAAGATTTTGCATTAATTTTATCAGTTGCCAAGTGTGATGGAATCTACTAGTTTATATTGTTCACTGCATTTCATAAAACGTGCTCCTGCTTTTTCTTGAAACTGACAAACTATATTACTGAAGCCCTAATGAACTAAATTAATGAGAGTCATATTCTGAATACTACATTAATTTAAATTATTTTGATGCTCAATTTAATATAATCTTGACTCTCTGATCCAGTTTAGGAAATTTTATCATGCCTTCGTTGATATATTCTATCTATAATCATACTGTTTTTAAATCCAGGCTTTAAGTATTTCAATCTATTTCAACCATACATTAAGACTAAAATAGAGAATATTCTGAACAATACCATTACTTAAGAGGATTTGATAGTAATGAATCACTATAGTCTTTATGGGAGAAGAACTTGTTGAACTAACAATGAATGGCAGTGTACCAGAGCACAGATCTAATGATCTAAATTCAATCCTGCCTCCCAGTGCTGCCTGTTTGGAGCTCTAATATTCCCCAACAATATGCTGGTTTTCACCAGATGTTTCATTTTCCTCCCACATCCCAAAAATATGCACTTTGGTAGGTGTATTAGCCACTATAAATTGGTCTAAATATGGATATTTACAATGGGAATGCGGGGAGAATAAAATGGGTTAGGGCGAGATTAGGATAAATATTGGGTGTCGATGGTTGGCACGGACTCAGTGCTTCTTTCCATGATGTATGAGTCAATGATTCTATGAATAAAATACACAGGGCTTGAAATTCCAATGAATGAAATTTGGCTCACCCAAAGCAAAATATTTTGTGTCACTTGATGAAGTCAACAAGCCCCTCACTGGCAGAAATTCCACTTGAGAGGGTAAAGGATTTTGGGAGACACAGACAGCAGATGTTGGAGTATCAAGCAAGAACATTTCTGCTGTCCGTTTCCCTCCACAGAAGCAGCCTGACCTGCTGAGTTCCAGGAGTTTCTTATTTGTTGCTTCAAAGGATTTCTAGTGCCTGAACGGCAACTAATGACATTATTCCTCTGGTTAAAAGCAGTGATGCTCTTCCAAAGAGGACTACAAATAGGCAACTCAGAAAACAACAGGTTTTCTTAACACAGCTTGCTTTGCAGTTAGGCGCTTTAAAGGATCAACCGTACAATCATTTCCTCCAAAAGGTCCACAACCTTGTTGTGGTTTAGAGGCTGGCGTGCTTCAATAAATACAAGATTTCAAAATTGGTATGCAGTAAGTTCTAGGCCAGATCCAGTGGACCTGTGAGAGATAAGAATAGTTTGCTTTTGACAGCTGAGAAAGAGCAAGAAGCACAATGGACAGCATATTTAAGAGAATTACTGAATAGACCACCACAAGTAGAAGAACCTGACATACAAGAGGCGGCAGAGGTCCTCGACATCAACACAGATCCACTTAAAAACTCAGAGATTGTTGTTGCAATTAAGTCATTAAAGAACAGCAAGGCTCCAGGACATGGCAATTTGAACGCTGATTGTTCAAAGCTCAACCAGAAGTTACAGCAGCCACCCACAACCACTGGTTACTATAACCTGGGAATGGGAACAATACCCAAGGACTGGACAAAGGGAGTTATTGCTAGGATCCCCAAGAAAGGAGAACTGAGTGATTGCAACAACTGGTGTGGCATCACACTTCTGTCAGTGCCCAGCAAGGTTCTCGCCAAAGTCATTTCCCAACAGATTACAGATGCTGTTGATGTGTGCTTGAGGAAGGAGCAAGCTGGATTCATGAAGCACAAAGGCTGTGTCGACCAGATCATCACACTGTGTAACATCATAGGACAGTGCACAGAGTGGCAGAGACTGCAAATGTAAATGTATGTAAATTTTGTGCATTTTGAAAAGGTTTTTGATAGCATCCACAGTGAGAGCCTTTGGCAAATTCTCAGATCATAAGGGATGCCTTCCAAAATTGTCCAGCTTATTGAGAATTTCTATGCTAATTCCACCTGCACAGCTGGGGAATGCAATTTGAACTTTGGAGTCAGGAAAGGAGTTACACAAGGCTGAGGATGATATTGTTTAACCTGGTGATTGTCTGGGCTAGAGGCAAACAATGAAAAATGAGCAGAGAGACATTAGATGGATTCTATTCTCTACTTTAGAAGACCTTGACTTTGCGGATGACCTCGCATTACTATTCTATACACACCAGCACACGCAAGAGAAAAGTTAGCATCTGTGTACCTTTGGTGAACGGGATGGACTCAGAGAAAGACCAAGACCATGACCCTCAATTCAGAATCTCCTCCTCCAGTCAAGGCATAGGGCATCAATTTATCCAGCTCTGGCAGAATCACCTGCCTGGGCAGCACCGTTTGGCAGGATGGTGGGACCAGTGATGACATCCAGTGCAGACTCAGCAAAACAAGAAATGTCTTTAGATCAATGAGCAACATATTGGGTTCATCCAAGTACAATGTCCACACCAAGGTGAAGATGTACGGATCAGAATGATGGTGCATGACAGAGAGCGACCTTGCCCAGCTGTTGTCATTCCACAGCATGATCCTCCAGAAGATCCTTCATACTTTCTGGCCAAGAAAGATCTCCAACTACGCCCTACTCCTTCAGTATCCTCAAGAAGACATAGTCACGATCATCATGAGGAAACTTTGGACACGTGATGAGAAGAGAGGGCACTTCTATCATCAAGAGAGCACTTCAATGGACCCCTGAAGGGCAGAGGAAATGCAGGAGACCAAAATCTCCTGAAGATGGCTATGGACAGACAGATAAGGAGGAGAACTAGGGGACATTGCCTCAAGATTCAGGGGAGAAGATTTAGGATGGAGATGAGGCAAAACTGGTTTTCCCAGAGAGTAGTGAATCTGTGGAATTCTCTGCCCAGGGAAGCAGTTGAGGCTTCTTCACTAAATATATTTAAGATACAGTTAGATAGGTTTTTACATCGTAAGGGAACAAAGAGTTATGGGGAAAAGGCAGGAAGATGGAGCTGAGTTTATGGACAGATCAGCCATGATCTTATTGAATGGTGGGGCAGGCTCGATGGGACGGATGGCCTACTCCTGCTCCTATTTCTTATGTTCTTATGACCTTCATTGCTGCCCTAAATGCTAGTGGCATAACAGGCAGTAAGTATACAATCACTTGGAGCTTCTGTGGTTCACTGCCTAACACCTGCTGAAACCTGCCCTCTTCACCACCAGGAGTTTGGGTGTGCTGCTCTGCCATCTCAGAACACAGAAACACTGTCCAATAGATGCTTGGATAGTGCTGCTGCTGGTATGGCTGGGAGACATTCTTCTGAAGCACAGTTACCGGCTAATATGATGCTGATCTATGACTAGACTTCTCTACCCTTTGAGGTCATTCCAGGTGGTAGTGGCTTACCTTTGTCATCCTTCACAATTTGCTTCTCATCTCTGTAAACACCAATGCTCTGTAGTGGCTTTCTCTATTTTTCTTTAACACTTCTTTAGTTACCACACAGGATCTCCTATTTTATCAGCCATCTGCTGCATACTGCACGACAAAGAAGCATGCACAGTTTTTACCTGGAAAGCCCCAGCAAGAAGGGGAACACCAGGAGTAAGAGAAGCAAGGGGAATGGGTCCATTCTAACAGGACAGACAGACAGACAGACACACACACACACACACACACACACACACACCTCCCTGATAATATGAATAAATCTGCAGAAGCTATTAATAACTGAACATAAACTTCCTCTTACTAAAAGTGCAGACCCTGCTTATGGACTCAAAATCAAAGTGCCTGGTACCTCATGAAAAATTGAACAGTCTAATGCACTGTCACCCATTCCATAGACTAAATTCAAACACGAAGAAATCTGCAGATGCTGGAAATTCAAGCAACACACACAAAATGCTGGTGGAACGCAGCAGACCAGACAGCAACCATAGGAAGAAGCATAGTCGACGTTTCGGGCCGAGACCCTTCGTTAGGACGAACCACATTTCATTGGTTCTCTCAAACTATGTTGTGTTTAAACTTAGGAAAAATTATAAGTGTCATTTATGATCCTTCTACTAAATTCGAAAAGACTTGGAGGCCATTTATTCAACACTTCCATATGATGTAATTTGACCTTTTCCAAACCTATTCTATTACTTTTAAATATATGCAGAGAGGAGCGGAGTCAATGACATTAATGGTTCTTTTTGACGTTACACAACAGCCCATGTCTTTTTCTTTTCCTTGGTTAGCATTGTGTAGATTAGATTTTTTGGGGGGGTATTTTTTCCCTTTTTCATGTTATTTCTGTTTTTTTGTATATTATATTCATATTTTGTACGATTTTGGGAGGTTTAATACCCGTGTGCCAACTGAGTTTATATTTATATATGTTAATTATTAACAATGTAATCCCAATAGCTTTGTATTAATACTACATTATGTTTAACATTTTGATATTAATAAAAAGATTGAAAAAAAGAAAGAAGAGATAGTAAGAGATTTGAAAGTAGGAGGGGAAGGGGGAGATCCAAAATGATAGGAGAAGACAAGAGGGAGAGGGATAGAGCTAAGAGCTGAAAAGTTGATTGGCAAAAGGGATACGAGGCTGGAGAAGGGAGAGGATCATGAGACAGGAGGCCTAGGGAGAAAGAAAGGGGGAGGGGAGCACCAGAGAAAGATGGAGAGCAGGCAAGGAGTTATTGTGAGAGGGACAGTGAGAAAAAAAGAGAGAGAGAGAGAGAGAGAGAGAGAAATGAATAAATAAATAAAGGGGGTGGGGTAAGAATGTCCGGTGCTCCCGATGCGGCCTTCCATATATTAGTGAGACTCGACGCAGACTGGGAGACCGTTTCGCTGAACACCTACGCTCTGTCCACCAGAGAAAGCAGGATCTCCCAGTGGCCACACATTTTAATTCCACATCCCATTCCCATGCTGATATGTCTATCCACAGCCTCCTGTACAGTCAAGATGAAGCGACACTCAGGTGGAGGAACAACACCTTATATTCCATCTGGGTAGCCTCCAACCTGATGGCAACAACATTGACTTCTCTAACTTACATTAATGCCCCACCACCCATTCTTACCCCATCCATTATTTATTTATTTATTCCCCCCCCACTCTCTTTTCTCCCTCCGTCCCTCTCACTATACTCCTTGCCTGCTCTCCATCTTCCTCTGGTGCTCCCCTCCCCCTTTCTTTCTCCCTAGGCCACCCGTCCCATGATTTTAGATTATAAGGACACTCAGTCCTCATTTATTGTCATTTAGAAATGCATGCATTAAAAAATGATACAATGTTCCTTTGGTATGGTATCACAAGACAGACCAGGACTAAAACTGACAAAAACCACATAATTATAATATATAGTTACAACAGTGCAAAACAATACCGTAATTTGATAAAGAGAAGACCATGGGCACAGTAAAAGAAAGTCTCAAAGTCCCGATAGCCCCAACATCTCACGCAGATGGTAGAAGGGAGAAATTCTCCCTGCCCTGAGCTTCCAGCACCGCAAACTTGCCAATGCAGCATCCTGGAAGCACCCGACCACGGTCTGACTCGGAGTCCGTCCAAAAACTTCGAGCCTCCGACCAGCCCTCCAACACCGAGCACCGAGCACCATCTCTGCCGAGCACTTCAACCCCAGCCCCGGCCGCCAAGCAACAGGCAAAGCCAAGGATTCGGGGCCTTCCCCTCTGGAGATTTCGGATCACACAGTAGCAGCGGCAGCGAAACAGGCATTTCAGAAGTTTCACCAGATGTTCCTCCGTGCTCTCACGTCTGCCTCCATCAAATGAGAATTGTGCACGGCATTCTACTTGACAGATAACAGATATTAGTCACTGGAGAGGTCGCGCGCACTATGTCACGCCGCCATCTTCTCCTCCTCCTCCTCTCCCTTCTCCAGCCTCGTATCCCTTTTGCCAATCAACTTTCCAGCTCTTAGCTCCATCCCACCCCCTCTTGTCTTCTATTATTTCGGATCTCCCCCCCCAGCCCCCACTTTCAAATCTCTTACTATCTCTTCTTTCAGTTAGTCCCAATGAAGGGTCTCGGCCCAAAACATTGACTGTACCTCTTCCTGTAGATGCTGCCTGGCCTACTGCATTCACCAGCATTTTTTGAGTATGTTCCTTCTGTTAAGAATTTCAGTTATCTATTAAAGTTTGAGACAAAGTCAATTGGATCAGCAGATACATGGGCAGGTTTAACATTTGCACCAAGTATCCTGATAACATGTGCCATAACTTTCCAATAAACTCTGTTACTATTAATACCAGGCTAAAACATCACGACAGTTGGTGATCCAGTTAATCTTCAACAACTTATAATCAATCCTTCTATGGGACTAATTACTTCATATGACTTGTTTAAAGAATTGTCTTCCTTTTGAGACATGTAATTTGTCTGAATAAGTGTGAGAAGAAGCTGAAGAGCCTCTGAGCTCTTTATCAAACAAATGAAAGAAAAGCATTATGCTTATCAAAGCTGTATTTAAAGGTGATTTATCAGGGAATAGCATGGAGGCACAGCTGTCACAGATAGGACAATGCCTGACCATTTTCAGAAGAGGTCTTAAGAATGAATATGTTGGGATTGAAGCCGATGAGGTGACATGTGATATAAGGGGGGTGTTGAGAGCGGACCCAAGTGCAAGACACAGACAACTGAAGTACAAGGAACAGGACTAGGTTTGTCAAGAAAGCAAGGGAAGTGGAGAAGAAAGGATGCTGGACATGACACAAGCCCTGCACAAGACAAGGATTCAGGGCCTGGGCTAGGACCTGACTAGGAAAGCAGAACCAGGACAAGGAACTAGGAACTAGGAGCCTGGGCTAGGACTCTGGGCCAAAGACTGGACAGGAACCCGGAAAATGGGTCTTGACTCTGGCTCGGACCCCAGATCTAGGCGAGGACAAGATGTGACTACAAGTCTGGATGTAGCTACAGGACTGGATGTGGAACTCCTGCACAGGACAAGGCACATGGACAGGACGAGAACCCAAAGCCTTGACTTGGTCTTGGCAGAACAGGAACATAGAGCTCTGTTCCTGAGAGAACAGGAACACAGGGCCTTGGTCTTGAGAGAGACAGGAACACCGGGACAAGGAACACAGAGCCGGGACCCCTCCTTGGGAACCGGACTTGGGGACGGAGCTCTACACAGAGTCAGGGCCCCTCCTAGGGATCAGGACGTAGGGCTGGGACATGTACACAGGACACTGAGAGATAGTTCTCCACTCAAGGTAGCGGCAAACAGCCAGACCTACTCAGCGGAAGCGAGGGCACACAAAGAGACGGTTCACAGCACAAGGTAACGGCAAACGGCCGGACCTACCTAGCAAAGGCATAGATACAGAGACAGTTCTCAACTCAAGGTAGTGACGAACAGCCGAACCTACCTAGCGAAGGCGAGGACATAGAGAGTTCCAAACAACGAAAGACAGTTCCTTATCTAGACACAGCAAAGCTCCGGTCTTGCCCTGGCAGTAGACCTTGACAGCGATACAGGCGAGGACGCAGGCGAGGTTGCAGGTAACTCTTCAGGCCAAGGCTTCAGGCAAAGGTTGCAGGCCAGGCTTCAGACAAAGGTTGCAGGCAAGCCTTCAGGAGGACGGTGAAGGTGAAGGGAAGGGAACAGTCCAGCAACTGAAGCTTCTTCTTCTTCTTCTTCTTCCTTGAGTTTTTACAGCAGTTGGCATCCACGCCGTTGCATTACTGCCATATTCAGGATTTACTGTCCCTTATTGTCCATTCACTTTAAAGCCGTCTTTCTAGTCCCGTAGCCCTTAAAAAACTAAACAACCATTTCCTCCCCTGATCACTCTCCCCACATTCCAATAAACATTTAACACTGTTCTCTACCAGTCCTATTTTGCATAATTGTCATAACGTTTGTTGCCTTTCTTGTGCAAATCTCCTGCATGAAATAAGGATATGCTCTACTGTTTCAGTCTCCTGACATAGATTGCAAAAAATTGTTGGATGCTTATTTATGATGGCCAGAGTACCATTAAGATTGCTGTACCCAATTCTCAGTCTACTTATAATTACTTGCTCCTTCTGCTTTACTCCCCTACTTCTTCCCATATCTACTCTGTTCTGAATTGAATGTAAATGTCTTCCTTTTATTGCTCTATCCCAATGTTGCTGCCACTGTTGATTTATCCTTCTCCACATCGTGCTCTTCCCCTCTGATTCTGATAGTTTAATATTGACCTTAATAGATCCTTTTTTGACTGCTGCTTTTGCCAGCTTATCTGCTGTCTCATTTCCCATAATACCAAAATGTGCTGGAAACCACATGAATGTGATATTTTTGCCTTGTCTAGCCAGTCTTGAAATTGCAAACAGGATCCTGGTGACCACTAGCTGTACCCGCCTTAATGCTTGCAAGGGCCGACACAGAATCGCTACATATCAGAATATTATTACAATCAACCTGCTCACTCCATTCTAGTGCTAAAAATATGGCAAACATTTCAACTGCATATACATTCAAGCAATCAGGTGTTCTCTTGTTAATTTCCACTTGATAACTTGGTACAACAATTGCAGACCCTGTTGCATCTGTTTCTGGATTCTTTGATCCATCCATAAAAATCTGTATGTCTTTATATTTACATTCCTTATAACTATGGTATTCACTGAGTATATCATCCATCTTATTACTGTGTTTAATCTTAAGCAATTCCAAATCTACAGAGGGATTTTCTAATACCCAGAAAGGTCTGACAGGCCACACCACACTTTGACAAAACTCTTTATCGTATATACCCATATCTTTTGCTGTCTGCTCTCCTGTCCAGCCAAAACTTTCTTTTTGTGTCCTCTCCTTCTCCCAGCATGTCTGCAACATCCCTTTTGTAGGATGGCTATCAACATGACCCCTTAAATTAATCCAGTAATTGGCCTCCAGCTGTTTACGCTGCAGCCTCAATGGCATTTCATTTGCTTCAACTTGGAGAGCACACACTGGGGAAGTTCTAACCGCTCCCAAGCACACCCTTAGAGCCCAAGTGTGTACGATATCCAGTTCTGCTAGCACAGATTTTGCTGCTGACCCGTATACAATACTTCCATAGTCTAATCTTGATCTTATTAATGCTACATAAATATACTTCAGTGATGCAAAATCAGCACCCATTCCAATCCAGCAAGACACTTTATGACATTTATCACATTTTTACATTTACTAACTACATATCTAACATGTTCTCTCCATGTTAATCTCAAGTCAAAGTGCACTCCCAAAAACCAAAAACTTTCAACTCTCTCCAGGTTATTTCAATACAGATTCAAATTAAGTCCCCTGAGCTTATTCCTTGTAAAGAGCATGGCTTTTGTCTTCTCCACTGAAAATTTAACACCCCACTTTGTCCCCAACTCTTCAACTTGATTAATTCCATCTTGAATTTTCGTAACTATATGTTCAATATTTCTCCCTTTTTTCCACAAAGCCCCGTCATCTGCAAACAATGACCTCCCCACTTCCGTTGGAATATTTACGAATATATCATTTATCAAAATGGAGAATAAAGTTGGACTCACTACACTCTCCTGAGGTGTCCCGTTTTCTACAACAAACTGGCTTGATAGCTCTGATCCTATCTTCACCTGAATAGTTCTCCTGTTTAAAAAGTCCTTAACCCAATTGAACATCGTCTGCCCCCCGATTCCCATTAAATGTAACTTGATAAGGAGCCCCTCTTTCCATAACACTTCATAAGCTTTCTCAACATCAAAAAAACTGCAACTACTATCTCTTTATTTACTTGAGCTTTTCTTATTTCATCCTCTAAACACAACACTGGATCCATGGTAATCCTTCCTTTCCTGAACTCGCTTTGATACGTAGCCACCTTACTTCTACTTTCCAAGAAGTACACTAGCCTTTCATTTACCATACGTTCCATAAGTTTACATACATGTGATGTCAAGGCAATTGGTCTGTAGTTTCCTGGCCTGCTGGCATCTCTCCCAGGTTTCCTTATTGGAATAATTATTGCCTCTTTCCAGCTCCCTGGTATTCTCCCTTCATCCCAGACTTTGTTATACAGAGGCAGTAGTTTCTCCAGACTTCCTTCACTCAAGTGTTTTATCATACTATAACATATTTCATCTTTACCTGGCGCAGTCTTTCCTGTTTTATCTAGTGCCTTTCTTAATTCTCACATGCTGTAAGGGACATCTTGCACACCGTCAAGGTTAGTTTTCCTACATAAAGCCTCCATATTTTCAGCTTTTGTTCTCTCTCTACCTCTTCTTCCCTTCTCAGACAAATTATCGGAACTATGTACCATAACATGTCTCTTTCTCTCTTTTTCTCTTTCTTTGGACAGAATGACAGTGTCAAGTACATTTTTATTTCTGAGGTAATGAAAACTGAGGTTGCTTTAGCACAACCATATTTGACTTTTGTACAGATTTTCTTTTGTATGTTAAATTTAAAATGGCTTCTTTGAATGTTACACTTGGGAATGCTTCTTTGTTATGTTAAATGCTGAGAAAGTCCTTCCCGCTAGCAGTTTGTTGAATCACGTTACTGATAAGAAGATGTTATGAACCAATTGGGATAGTTGTTATGTTTTTGGTGTATTTGAAGATACTGTATGCGCGGGGTTTTGGGGCAGAAGGCGGGAGAGCGAGACAGAGAATGGACCAGGTGCTGTGAGTCCGCTAACGGGGTCGGACCCTGGGCGAGGAGAGGAGACAGAGATGGACTTGTGTGGAGTGTATGGTCGACCACCGTTGTTGGTCCCAGATGGCCAGTCGAGGTGGTTCAAGGGGTCGCAGGGTGAAGAAGAAGGGTCCCGAGCTCCAACTGTTTTGTGCACGAAGAGATTGAACTTTGATAAGTGTGGCGCCTTTTATTTTCCTTTTATATTTTATTCTCTATTAATTATATAGTTCCAGTAATATCTATAAACTGTAAATCATTTAATTGTATCTGGTGTATTGTCTGCTATTTGGGCGGGGTGGGGTACATCTCATAGCATCCACACAAACTAATTACCCAGTTTGGCGGGGCCGAAGGCTGTTTCCCGAGACAACAACGAGCCGAGCGACCCTGAGAGTGGCCAGGGGGCTACACTTTCAACGCACAAGCAATGCTTGACTATCTGTTAGAGGCCTCATGGTTCATCTGAGAAAAAGATGACCAAAAAGACAGGTCAGCACCTAGAACTGTGCATATCCTGTTTGAGTCGTTAACCTTTTTGAAGAGGAAAACTTCACCAGGTTTCTTCCTGGAATGAGAGGATTGTGGTATTAAGAAGGGTTGAGTCTACACTCACTGGTCACTTTAATAGATAGAGGAGTGGAACCTGGTGTGGTCTTCAGCTGCTGTAGCCCATCCACTTTAAGGCTCAATGGGTTGTGCATTCAGAGTTGCTCTTCTGCACGCCACTGTTGTAACACATGGTTATTTGAGTCTCCTTCCTGTCAGCTTGAACCATTCTCCATTGACCTCGCATTAACAAGATGTTTTCACCCACAGAAATGTTGCACACTGGATACTTTTTCTTTGTTTTTCATACTGTTCTCTGTAAAATCTAGCTATTGTGTGTGAAAATCCCAGGAAATCGGCTGTTTCTGAGACTCTCATCTGGCACCAATAATCATTCCACAGTCAAAGTCATTTGGATCACATTTCTTCTCCATTCCAATGTTTGATCTGAACAACTGAACATCTTGACCATGTCTGCATGCTTTTATGCATTGAGTTGTTGCCACATCATTGGCTGATTAGATACCTGCATTAACAAGCAGGTGTACTAGTATATATTTGTTGATGTTGAAAATAACATGGTGTGACTTTATTGAAACATTGGATTCTGAGGGGGGATTAACAGCCTGGATGCTGTGAGGATATTTGTCCTAGAAAGGTATCTAGAATTTGGGGGCATAGATTCAAAATAAGGTCTTGCCCTTTTAAGACAAAATAATAAGAAGGAATTTCTTCTCCATGCTGGTCATAACTCTTTGAAATTGTCTACCCTAGGGAGCAGAGGAGGTGGAGTCCAACAGTTATTTGAATATAATGGAATATAAAGGTACAGTAGAGTGTGGGAAAGTGGTGTTAAGTCTGATAATAGATTATCTGTTACTTCATAGCATGCTTGAGGTGCTGATTAACCTGCTCTTGATTATGTTTGAATGCAAAGGGAGACAACATTGACTCCACTATCAATAAACCCTGTGGAAATGAAGTCAATAGCTGCCTTTAATATTGGGACACTGCGTTATCCTTCATTACCCTTAATTTAAAGTTTTCATACCTGTGTATCAATGAATAGCTATCTCCTGAAATTAAGGAACATCTATATAATGCATGGCCAATTTTTCTTTGCAAAATTCTTTGTTTTAAAGATAAAAGTTTAAAGTAAATTTATTATCAAAGTACATATATGTCAGCATATACAACCTCGACATTCATTTTCTTGTGGGCTTACTCAAAAAATCCATAATAAAATAATAACCATAACAGAATCAATGAAAGATCCCACCATCTTGCCTATTCAACCAGTGTGCAAAATACAACAAACTGTGCAAATAACAAAAGAAATAATAATAATAATAATAATTAAAAAAGCAATAAATATCAAGAACATGAGATGAAGAGTCCTTCAAACGAGTTCATAGATTGTAGGAACAGTTCAGTGATGGAGCAAGTGAAGTTAAGTGAAGTTATCGCCTTTGGTTCAAGATGGTTGAGGGGTAACAACTTGCTGAATATGGCAGTGTGAGTCCTGTACCTTCTTCCTGATGACAGCAGCAAGAAGAAAGCATGTTCTAGGCAGTGGTGGTTCCTGATGATGGATACTGCTTTCCTGCGACACTATTTCATTTTTTTTATATAATTTTATTTTTATTTGGATAAGGAATTCATAAATATCATGTACTTTTTTCACACATATAACCTTTTCCATTTTTTTATATGTATAAAACTACAATTATTTATACATTCTTAAGTACACATTGAGATGATATAAAAGGAAAATAAACATTTAAATAGATAATTATGTACTGTGGTAAATCTAACCTATTAGGCTAAGTAATGGAATTAGTTGTTAAGAAAAATGGTAATAATAGTTTCCATATAACCCTTCTGGACCATTTCCACTGGTCCAAAATGTTGTATATAAGCCTATGTATCAACCATTGTAGGTGTTTATATCCTAATTCGTTCATGCTTGCTCCTGCCCGCAGACATAATTATCCAATCCCTATGTACTTATTTACTTAATTTTTTCATTTTTTATCCCTTTCTCAAATCTTTCCCTTTACTTGTGTTAATTCTCTATTTTCCAAAAAAAAAACAAACATTTAGACTAGGGGTGCTTACGTTAGCAATATTACTGTGTTGATGACTATTTCATGCAGGTGTGCTCACTGGTGGGGAGGGCCTTACCCATGATGGATTGGGCCGTATCCACTACTATTCTATTCAAGGGCATTGGTGTTTCCATACCAGGCTGTGATGCAGCCAATCAATACACTCTCCACCACACCTCTATAGAATGTTGTCAAAATTTTGAATCTTCGCTATCTCCTAAGGAACTAAAGGCTCTGCCATGCTTTCTTTGCAATTGCACTTATATTCTGGGCCCAGGAAAACCCCTCTGAAATAAAAACACAATGGAATTTAAAGCTGCTGACGCTCTCCATCTCAGATCCTCCAATGAGGGCTGGCCCATGGACCTCAGGTGTCCTCCTGACATCAATATTCAGTTCCTAGGTCTTGCTGACATTGAATGAGAGGTTGTTGTTGTGGCACCACTCAGCCAGATCTTCAATCTCCCTCCTATATGCTGATTCATCCCTACCTTTAATTCAGCTTGTGACAGTGTTGTTATCAGCAAACTTAAATCTGGCACAGTCATAAGTGTAAAGTGTAAAACGAGTGGAGCAGGGAATTCAGCACACTGCCCTGTGGTGCCCCTGTGCTGACGGAGATCGTGGAGGAGATGTTATTGCCAATACCAACTGACTAGGGCCTGCACGTGAGAAAATAGAGGATCCAATTACACATGGGTATTAAGGCCAGACTCTTGATGCTTATAGATTAGTTTTCCAGGGATGATGGTATTGGATGCTGAGCTGTAGTTGCTAAGGAGCATCCAGATCTTTGCTGTCCAGATGTTCCAGGGTTGAGTGAAGAGCCAATGAGATGGCGTCTACTATGGACCTGTTGCTCTGATAGGCAAATTTGAGCGGATCCAAGTCGCTTCTCGGGCAGGAGTTAATGTGTTTCATCACCAACCTCTCAAAACGTTTCATCACTGTGGATGCAAGTGCTACTGGATGATAGTCATTGAAGCAGGTCACCATCTTCTTCTTGAGAGCCAGTAGAATTGAAACCTGCTGGAGCAGGTCGGTACCTCAAGCTGCCAAAGCGAGAGTTTAAAGATTTCAGTGAATGCTCCAGACAGCTGATCAGCACAGGTTTTTGGTACTTGACCAGGTACCCCATCTGGGCTGGATGCTTTTCATGATTTTGTCTTCTGAAGGCTGCTCACTCATTGGTCCCCGAGACTGAAATCACAGATCATTGGGGGTGGGCTGAGTTTCTGATAGCTCCTCCATGTTTTGATGGTCAAAATGAACATAGAAGGCATTGAGCTCATCTGGAAGCGAAGCTCTGTTGCTGCCTACATCACTTGATTTATGTACAATTCAACCTTAGAAGTATTTTAATTAATGGGAAATAAAACTTAGAGGCTTCAACATGAAGGCCCTTCCGCTTTGACCAAAATAACAAACTGACCACAACAAAAAAAATGTATTAGATCATTGACAATTCATGTAGAAACTTGCTTTGTTTCTTCATGCTAGCCTGCAATGTTGGTTTGTCTGTCCTATCACTACATTACAGTGCCTTCTGCCAGACTGCAGAAAGGTTGCTCCATTTCAGTACTGCGAACAGTAAGTATCCATAATGGATACCCACAAGGAGTACTTGCTCTGGAAAGGCTTTGGCTGCTGTGTGCCTGAGAAAGATGGCTGTGAGACCCAGACAAGGACATTATGCTAAAGCTTCTCTCTCTGCTATTTTGTTAATTATACCACTTACTGTCATGATCTATGTCAGTTGACAAACCTCTGAAGAACAGCGGCCTGACATCACATGTGAGTTACTAAGTGCTGGCAGGTGCACAAGATCTATTTGGACATGTTAGTAGACTGCACTTTTTCCCATTAGTAGTAATCGTTGAAGAATAAAAAATACACAGTCGTGCTACAGCTGAAAAATCCCTGTCCTAGCACAAAGGCAATGTGCAACACTCTTCCAAAGCCCACTGAGAAAATGCATTCCTAGGCCACAAAATACCTTACGTGGTAAACTGTGATATATACTGGTTTGTGTAAATTCCATTACCACTACCAAACATCATTTTCCCATTTGCTCAAAACAGCACCTGTCTAGTACACCAGTTACCACAAAAAACATATTCAATTGTGTTAAGCATGTTGAAACATTTTAACAACATAGTAAAACAAAACCCTAAAAGGCAACATTACATCACATTAACGTTTCAAATTGGTGTTTACTTGAGTTTAAATTTCATAAGGAATTAAAAATCTTGTTTATTGGATCCATTAGAAATCAATTCAATTGTCACTTATATAGGAAAAGAAAAAGATGATTGTAATGTTTTGTAACGATAGCAACTAATTGAAAGGAAATCACAGGAGCTGGGATGAAGGTGTTTTTAATTTCGTGAGGTGCACACATATGACGTGATGCCGTAATGCTGCATGCCATTCATGTACTTTACATTAACCATAATGAATTATGTAAACAACAAACTATATATACACACATATATACAATATTACTCAAATAGTACTGAAATATTAGATGCACAATAATGATGAGTTATTTGCTCAGGAAGCCTACATCAGTTGTACTGAAGCTGGAGAAATCAGATGATAACCCTTCTACCTAATATAGGGTCAACAGCAGTACAATAACAACATCTTTGTTCTTTTCTATGATGATCACCAGCAAGACCAACGTTTATTGCCTATCCTTGATTGCCTTTGAGAAACTGGGGCTGAACCACCTTCTTAAACTACAGCAATCATTTGAATGAAAGTACTCCCACAAAGGTAGTCGGGCTGGAGTTCTAGGATGTGGACCTAGCAATATATTTCCTAGTCTGCATGATGCAGTGTCAGAATAGGGAATGCATTTACGTACTGAATCAATGTTGGAATTAAGATGGAGATGGAAGTCATTAGATCTGTTGCATTACTAAAATAATGTAAGGCATTAAGAACATTTATTAAACACATTTGTTTTTTGAATCTGTATGACCATAGTCAGATCTCTGAATTGAGAAATTTCTTTTATTCAGAGTTTTTAATTGACAAGCAGCTCTGGGAAATAGAGAAGTAGAATGCAAGGTAGAGAAAACAGTTAGAAAGAGAATGGGAGAGAAAAAAGAATTTTTTTCAGTTTTATCAATGTAGTCAGTATCAATGAAGGCACTCAAGATGAATGCCTTGCTCTCCTTTAAGATTTGATTTTGGTATCTTATATGTCCACCTGAAAGTATCATTATATTTCAACCAAATACAACATTCCCAACAGTTCAGCACACTCTCTGGGATATTATCCTAGATTTTTGTGCTCACTCTTACTCTGCTCAGACTCCGAAACTAGATTTCTACTAAATAAGCCAAAGTTATTACCTGAAAGGAAGATGGGGAAACACTGGACCACAGGAGACTTCACCAGATTACCCTCTCAATGAGTTCTGACAGTATTTTAGATGTGTGTGAGAGGCAAGCTTAAAATATATTGGCCCTCTACCCTTTTTGGTACAAGTAATGCATAGACGAAAGAAATGCACCCAAAGAGAAGAACACAGACAGCAGTTTCTTGACATTAACATTATTAATAACGCCAATATTTTTACATAGGTCTTAAATTTGTCATTAAGATAACAGATGTATAAAAATCTGTGCAACATGCAATTAAACAATAGTGAACTTGTAGTAAAACCGTAAGTGTACAGCAGAGTACAGGCAAGATTAATAGAAGGATAAGTGGCTTCATCTTCAATTGCATTCCCTCTCAGTAACAAAGCTCTTGCCTCTATCAATTTCTCAATTCATTTCAATAACTTAGCTCCGTTTATAGGGAACATAGGAATGCATCTTAAATTGTGATGATACTACATTTCACGAGGACCAGGAAATGCTTAACAATAAATGTACATAAAAATGAAAATAGAAAACAGAAACAAACTGCAATTGATCCTTCAGTAATAAGAGAATTGGAGTTCTAGAAGTCTTTGTGGAATTTGCTCCCTTAGTTTCTGAAGGTTTATTATCAATGTTATCAAAGAATATCACAGATGCAAGCAATGTATCTATCAAATGAATTTAATTTCTATCCAAGTGACTGTCGGTCACAAGCTATTGATTCACGTAAGGTCCCCACGTTGTAAGCAGCACATTTTTAAGGTTATTGAACAAATTTATCTACACCACACATATAAATTGGAAAACATTACTCACCTGAAAGTGTCAAAGCATCATCACACATACATGGCAGTTCAAAAGTATCCTTTTAGCACACACTTCAATTGCAGCAGCTATCTGTACTGTTTAGCTGCTTTGTTTGCACTTTCCAGTTCTGCTGTTCATTCCTCAGAGGCCCATATCATCATCCGTAGTGGGATGTAACACAGCACCAGGTGAACCATACTGGGCAGGCTTGATTTTCAGCCAGAGAAAACCATGAAAAATTCATGAGGCTTCTCAGGCAATCCCTTAACTGCTGTTATTAGGTACGTTCCCTTCTCAACAAGTATGAATGATTAAAATGATGTAACCAATTCATTAGAACCTTTGTAACGTGCTAGATAATTAAAACTCTTAAAAACACAAATTTTCAAGTTTATATTTAAAATACACATTGTAAAATTACTTAAATCTATACTCCATAATCAACAAACACAAAAAGGTTGATTTATATAATGCAATGAAATGTATGCTTGTATAAAACATGTGAGGTAGCTATATTTTAACTTACATTTGCTTCAAACCTACAGTCACTGCACCAAGCTTAATATTTTCCCTCCTTGGCTAACTTCAGTCTTCGTCTGCTCCTTTCTACCTCTGTAATTTCCTCCAAACTGACAGACCTGACAAGGTTTTCATGTCCTTTCATTTCTAGCCTTCAGCACAGCTTGAATTTCCTTTTTTAAATCAAAATAAAGTTTATTCATAAACAATTATTTACAAGAATAAACCGCAATGCCTTTTCATTATTTCATTCATTGACACAAGTTAATGTTCTACTATATTTCTTAAAACCAAGAGCACAGTTGCTACACATGTGGCCCCCTGAGGCGATATACTACAACAATAATTTCTCTGGCGCTGGTCTAATTTCCATTACTTCACTGTAATTCCTTGACTACAGCTCTCTTCTCTACCTTTCTCTCGTTTTCTAGGATACTCAGGTTTTGCTTGCCTACGATCTCATTACTCTATCAAAGCTTTGTTTCATGGTATCCTGTTAAGGTCCTTGGAAAGTTTCACATCTTCAGGAAATTAAGTATATACAATCTGTTGGCTTGTCTTGATACATCTCTTTGTGTTAACACTTCAACCTTGCTTCCACTTGATATGATCATTGTCGATATCACTCTGCTACTGTAATGTAGCCGATTCGGAGAAACAACAGCAGCATTCCAAGTGGGATATCTGCCACATCTTGATATGTTTTGTACTCTATCAAACAAGAAGAATTAACAAATCTGAATGAATTAATTCATTTAAAACCCAACAGTGAAGAACAAACTATAAAAGCTTTAAGGAAAGAGCCTGGCAGTGTACAGCCCCAATAATCTGCCATGCTCAGTTCTTTGGCGATGCAAACTGACTGTTGATGCTATTCTAAATTAATAGTCCAACACAATTTCAATTCACTTTTATTTGGAGGTTGTATGGTATAATAAATTTGCCAGTAAACACAGTAAGCAGGAAATAGAATCCGATGAGTTTCAAGTCAACACTGTAAACAGGGCATCGGTATTCAATGGAGACACAAGACACTGAAAATGCTGGAATCTGGAGTGAAAGAAAAACTGCTGGAGGAATTCAGTGGGTGAAGTGTCATCTGTGGAGGCAGATAGGTAGCTGACATTTTGGGTCAACACCCTGTATCAGGACTGCTGAGTTCCTCCAATAGTCTGTTTCTTACACAGGTATTAATGGATAAGTAAGAAGTGAGTTCCTGTGGGTTAATGGGAGTGTGGCAACCAGGGTAAAAAGGAGTGTGTAAAAAATGTGTAAGAAGGAGTACTGAAATCATCACTCCATCAGTCAGATGTTGAAGGTGCAGGTTATTCAAATAAATGGAAAGCAAATTATCAGTTTTACAGGGACTATTATTATTTTGTGGAGATATTACTGTGTACCATACTTACCATATTATTGTGTACCATACTTAGCTCCACAGTCAAAGGAAAGAAATGAATAAAAACAAAATGGGAGGTTCAAACCTATTGAATAATTTTTTTCATATCAACTTCATAATGCTCTACACAGTTACAGGAGGCAGCATCATGTAATTTTACCAAGTAGAAACACTGATGACTCTCTTCAGGCAGTACAGTACCTAGTGCTAAAAATAGAGTGACAGCTGGTGACTAATCCGTTTCTTTGTTTATTCTGACTGAACAGAGGAGCCCGAACTCTTTCCAGAAACAGTTCTTTGTATGTTCCCTAAATGGCCACTAACTGTATGTGAAAATCTTATCTGTCCATGTCAAAGCCATGTGAATGATGAATAATAATTCGATGCTTAAAATGTTAATTGTCCCCCAGTGGAAAGCCAAAGGAATAGCAGGCAAATTCATCAAAGCTTACACTGTTTAATGGACAATGAGAATAGACCCCTGACACATTATTTATTTATATATTGTTATCCCAGTAGCAATAAAAGTTTAAAGTAGATTTCAAGTATATATTTCACTTTGTAATTCAGACCTCATTACAATCTTTATAGGAGCCAATAATGAACTAGCATTAAATGACCATCATTCAACTTTAGAAGAAATGATAATTAAAATTACACAGGATAAGAACAGTGAGTTATACCCAACAGTCACCAACCTCACTTGGTTATAAACATGAGAAAGTCTGCAGATGCTGGAAATCCAAAGCAACACACACAAAATGCTAGAGGAACTCAGCAGGTCAGGCAGCATCTATGGAAAAGGGTAAAAGGTTGATATTTTGGCTGAGACTCTTCTTCAAAGAAGGGTCTCAAACCGAACCGTCTGCTGTTTATTCATTACCATAGATGCTGCCTGACCTATTGAGTCTTCCAGCATTTTGTTTGCCTTACTTGGTTATGATCAGATTCAACATCAAAATCCTATGATAATCTTAGACCTGTTTTCCATTGAGACTAAGGATAAGTAAATGATCTCATTCAGCAATTGTAAATTGACTTTGTCGTTTTTTTCTATTCATAGTAGATGGAATTATACAGACTTGCAGTGGAGGCACAATTGTAAAGTTTCCTTCAGTAACAGCTGCTCTTGCATTATACATAGATCTTGCTGATTGTAAGTTCATCGTGCGACTGCC
Source organism: Mobula birostris (assembly GCF_030028105.1). NCBI lineage: Eukaryota > Metazoa > Chordata > Chondrichthyes > Myliobatiformes > Myliobatidae > Mobula > Mobula birostris. The sequence continues at coordinate 51,308,336 of NC_092383.1, read as the reverse complement.
TTAGGTGCTGCTACTGCAGAGTGGCTGAAACATGGGCCTCATTATCCTGTAGCGTAGCTAATTGGTGATGTTCATAAGTAGCCATACATGTGTATCACAACACACCAACAGTACTGGTGCAAACATGAAATATACTACTGACCTCCAAGAGGGCTGACAACAACAATTAAGTTACTGAAGGATCATCACTGAACTTTCCAGTTGTTTTCTTTGGTGTCGCTACCAGCTAAGCAAGAGTGAAACATTGAAAATAAGGAGGTGAAGAGCAAAATTACAGCACCATAGATTTCCTTCTATAACACTACAATTTGAAAAGAAATTGTGTTTTGTTCCACTGATGGTAATCCAATAATATCAGGTAAGAGTATTCAGGATTTCAGTGAGGAATATGGGTCAAACAGGCATCCTATCTGCAAATACATGATCATCTCAGTGTTACTATACACGACGCACAGTCACTGAGTTTTCTTCCCTAAAGATATTTTGAGACTGCACGCTCAGAAGATATCGCCTTTTTCACATCTGTGAAGTGAGAAACAAAGTGAACGAAATTAATCATTCAGCTTGTGTGCAGCTGCCAAGATTACAGGGAAAAGCTAATTGCAATGCACTAGCAAAGAGAACAAATGAGGCTTTGGAGTGAAAGATTTGATCTGTGTGATGTTCAATCCTGCCACATGGCAACGTTATAAAGGAAAACTATCATGCAAGTCATTCATTACCAAGCCTCTTCCTCCTTTCAGATGATACTCCAATTGGAAAGATCTTCTCAGCTGGATAGTACTATCTTGTGCCATATTAATTATACAACAAGCAGCTATTGGAACAAGTACAACATGCACACACGTGTTTAGAGATCTATCTTAAGGTTTCATTACCATAATTACATAATCACTGATGCACCATAGAACAGTGACACATTAAAGGTCTCTTAATATGCAATACAGACTTTGATAAGGAAACTGTAAATGAAGGATCCTTTTTAGAAATTGTTATTTTCTGATGTGTGAATTTATTGATATTGAATGGTGCTATTTATGCAAATAATAAGACATTCACTTTGTATCCAGTATTATTAGTAAAGGTCAGCAGCAGTAATTTCATCCCTTCCTTTTAATCTCAGAGCTCAGACAATTTAATTAATATCTAAGGGATATTTGTGCCATGTACTTGTACTTAAAATTGCTGTCCAATCAGAGTTGTAGATGTATTTACGTGTACAGATATTATGTCCATCTGTTACATACCCAAGCCCAATTACAATCTAGAATTTGCCTCCTTATTCCCTTAACGTGTTCATATGGATTTCAGAACTGTCAAGCAAAATATATTATCTATTCATTTGTGTTATTGCACAGTAATTAATACATATTTTTCAGCTTGAGACAAATACTTGTCATTTTCTGCTTGCCAGGAAGTCCAAAGAACAGATTTTGATTGGCTATTGAATTAGAATTTAACTTTGAGTTACACATAACTTCAATAAATGTTGACACCTCTTAGAAACAAAAGCTGTAGGACTCAGGAATATTCATTAAAGTTACATTGAAAACAGTCCAGAATTTTTAAAAATGAAGAAGTCACTGTTCAATTAACTTTGTTCATTAGTTTCTTCAAATAGAATAATAAATGGAACTAAGAAAAGATAAGATGTCTACACAAATAAAATCAGAAGGAATCTAGTGGGAAAATAATCCAAAAATATTTTTAACTTGGGCAGAAATGAGCAGTTGTGTACTGAAAATCATGATGCTGTAATTACTGCATCTTTGACTCTCATCTAGACAGCCTTTTAGTACACTGCTCAAAGGGACAACAAGGTGAATAGCCTGTTAGTACTTGCAAATCATTAGGATAGTGATATAGTTATCATACCAGTCAGCTACTGTTATTGGTACTTCATAGTGAACAGCTTGTGAATAAAGCTGCTTGAAAATCGCTTTTAGCCTGCAATTGCCAACAGCCCTTTTGCAATCAAATAAAATATCTTCAGCCCTGTATTCACCACCCTTCTGTTCAATTTTGTCTCCGTGTTGCCTGAAATTCAATTATTATCAATTCCTAAACATTTCTTTACTCTGGAGACTCCAGTCACCTCTCCTGTACTACCTTCCCCATTTATTTATCCTTTCTTTCCTAAGCTGTTTAACTCAGCCACAGCCCTAAGTACGTGATTTGCCAGAATGCTTGTCCCAGCATCGTTCAGGTGGGGCCCTCCCATTGGAACAGATCCCTCTTTCCCCAGTACTGGTGCCAATGTCCCACAAATTCAAGTCCACTTCTCTCATACTAATCTTTGAGCCACACATTTAACTCACTGATCTTGCTAACCTTGCTAAACAGCCAGAAGTTGTACCACGTATTGGTACCAACAATATAAGTATGAAAAGAGAGGAGGTCCTGAATAGAGGTTATAGCAGGTTAGACAGAGAACTGAAAAGCAGGACCACCAGGGTAGTAATCTTTGGATTGCTACGTGTGCCACGTGCCAGTGGGAGTATGAATAGGGTGATCTGGCAGATGCACATGCGCCGGTCGTGCATGCAGCCTGTTACAGTTGCTCCATCTAGTTTCTTACTTTTTATACTTTTTTAACTTGGGTTATTTGTAGCCAATTTCCCCCGGGATCAATGAAGTATGACTATGACTATGACTATGAATACATGGCTGAAGAATTGGTGTGGGGGCAGGGTTTCAGATTTCTGGATCTTTTTTGGAATCTCTTCTGGGGAATGAATGACCTGAACAAAAAGGACGGATTATAAGTAAACCCAAGGGGAACCAACATCCTTGTGGGCAGGATGCTAGAGCTGTTGGGGAGGGTTTAAGCTGATTTGGCAGGGGGGTTGGAACCAGAAAAATAGGGCTGAGGATGGGGCAGTTGGTATTCAACTAGATGCAGTGAGTAATGACATCAAAGGAAGGGAATAGGGTAGATGATCCTGTAGCGCAGTTAAGAAATTGTGTGGTTTGATATTGGAGCATGTCTGAGCCGTGGCTGAAAGAAGATCATTGTTGGGAGCTTAACATCCAAGGATACACATTGTATTGAAAGGACAGGCAGGGAGGCAAGCTGGGGTGGAACTGTTGGTAAAAGCTGAAATCAATCCTCAGAAAACAGTGACATAGGATCGGAAGATGTAGAATCCTTGTCATAGAGTTAGAGAGAAGTACAGCACAGAAACAGGCCCTTCTGCCCATCTAGTCCATGCCAAAACCATTTACACTGCCTACTCCCATCGACCTGCACTGGGACCATAGCCCTTCATATCCCTTCTATCCAAACTTCTTTTAATTATTGATACCAAGCTCACGTGCACCGCTTGTGCAGGCAGCTTGTTCCACACTCTCATGATCCTCTCATATTCCCCTTAAACTTGTCAACTTTCATCCGTAAGAATAACCTCTGGTTGTAGTCTCATCCAACTTCAGTGGAAAAAGCCGGCTTGCATTTACCCTATTTATACCCTTCATAATTTTGTCTACCTTAATCAAATCTTCTCCTAATCGTCTACGTTCTAAAGAATATAGTCCTAACCTATTTAATCTTCCCTTTTCACTCAGATCCTCCAGACCCAGCAACATCCTTGCAAATTTTCTCTGCACTCTTTCAAACTTGTTTATATTTTTCTGTAAGTAAGTTACTAGATACTCCAAATTAGGCCCCATCAACATCTTATAGAACTTCAACATAACATCCTATCTTCTGCACCAAATACATCCATTTATGAAGGCCAATGTGCCAAAAGCTTTCTTTATGACCCTGTATTCCCAGATCCCTTTATTCTACCACACTCCTCAGTGTCCTACCATTCACTGTGTAAGACCTACCCTGGCTGGTCCTACCGAAGTACAAAACCTTGGACCTGCCTGCATTAAATTCCATCTGCCAATTTTCAGCCTACTTTTCCAGCTGATGCAGATCCCTCTGTAAGCCATGATAACCTTCCTGTCCACTACATCCCCAGTCTTGATGTCATCTGCAGATTTGCTGATGCATTTAACCACATTATCAAACAGATCATTGATATAGATGACAAACAACAAAGGAACTAGCATCGACCCCTGCGACACACCACTAGCCACAGGCCTCCAGTCAGAGAGGCAACCATCTACTATAGTGTCCCAATAAAAAGTATTCAACCACCCCCCGCCTCAGAAGTTTTCATGTGTTTTTGTTTTGCAACATTGAATCACAGCAGATTTAATTTGGCTTTTTTGACACGATCAACAGAAAAAGACTCTTTCGTGTCAAAGTAAAAACAGATCTCTAAAAAGTGATCTTAATTAACTACCAATATAAAACAAAAGATAATTGATTGCATAAGTATTCACTCCTCTTTAAAATGTCACACAAATGTCATCACTGGTGCAGCCAATTGGTTTTAGAAGTCATATTAGTTAAATGGAGATCATTTTGGAGACCTGTGTGCTGTCAAGGTGTTTCAATTGATTGTAGTAAAAATACACCTGTATCTGGAAGGTCCAACTGCTGGTGAGTTAGTATCTTGGCAAAAACTACACCATGAAGGTAAAAGGACACTCCAAGCAACTCCGCAAAAAGGTTATTGAAAAGCACAAGTCAGGAAATGGATATGAGAAAATTTCCAAGTCACTGACTTTCCCTTGGAGTACAGTTAAGTCAATCATCAAGAAATGGTAAGAATATGGCCCAGCTGTAAATCTACCTAGAGCTGGCCATCCTCAAAAACTGAGTGACTGTGCAAGAGGAGGACTAGTGAGGGAGGCCACCAAGAGACCGATAACAACTCTGGAGTTACAAGCTTTAGTGGCTGAGATGGGAGAGACTGCACATACAACTGCTGCCCGGGTGCTTCACCAGTTGTAGCTTTACAGGAGAATGGCAAAGAAAAAGCCACTGTTGGGGGGAAAAATCTCCCATGAAATCTCGGCTGGAGTTTGCCAGAAGGCATGTGGAAGATTCTGAAGTCAGCTGGAAGGTGGTTCTATGGTCTGATGAAACCAAAATTGAGCTTTTCAGCCATCAGACTAAACACTATGTTTGGTGTAAGCCAAACACTGCACTTCAAAGTGGATATGGTTTATGTAGAGGGAAATCTTGCCTGACAAATCTGTTAGAGTTCTTTGAGGAAGTAACAAGCAGGGCAGACAAAGGATAGGCAGTGGATGTCACTTACTTGGATTTTCAGAAGGTGTTTAATAAGGTGCCACACATGAGGCTGCTTAACAAGATAAAATCCCATGGCATTACAGGAAAGATACTAGCATGGATAGAGGAATGGCTGACAGGCAGGAAGGCAATGGGTGGGAATAAAGGGTCTTTTCTGGTTGGCTGCCAGTGACTAGTGGTATTCCTCAGGGGTCAGTATTGGGACCATTACTTGTCACATTGTCTGCAATGATTTATATAATGGAATTGATGGCTTTGTGGCAAGGTTTGCAGATGATACGAAGACAGGTGGAGGGGTAGGTAATGCTGAGGAAGCAATGTGATTGCAGCAGGGCTTACACAAATTGGAAGGATGGGCAAAAGAGTAACAGATGGAATACAGTGTTGGGAAATGTATGAAAACACATCTTGGTAAAAGGAACAATAGTGTGGACTATTATCTAAATGCAGAGAAGATTCAAACATCAGAGGTGCAGAGGAACTCAGGAGTCCTCGTGCAAGACTCCCAGAAAGTTAATTTACAGGTTGCATCTGTGGTAAAGAAGGCAAATGCAATGTTGGCATTGATTTCAAGGGGGATAGAATATGAAAGCAAAGAGATAATGCTGAGCCTTTTAAGACACTAGTCAGGCCACACTTGGAGTATTGTCAACAATTTTGGGCCCCATATCTCAGAAAAGATGTGTTCTCATTGGAAAGGGTCCAGAGGAGATTCATGAGGATGATTCTGGGGATGAAGGGGTTAGCATCAGAGGAGCGTTTGGCAGCTTTGGGCCTGTACTCACTGGAATTGAGAGGAATGCGGGGTGATCTCATTGAAACCTACTGAATGTTGAAAGGTCTAGATAGGGTGGATGTGGAGAGGATATTTCCTATGGTGGGGGTTTCCAGGACTATAGAGCGTACGGCTTCAAAATTGAGGGGTGACCCTTTAGAACAGAGGTAAGGAGGAATTTTTTTAGCAAGAGTTTAGTAAATCTGTGGAATGTTCTCCCACAGACTACAGTGGAGGCCAAGTCCATACATATATTTAAGGTGGAAGTTGATAGTTTCCTGATTGGTCAGGGCATCAAAGGATATGGCAAGAAGGCAGGTGTATGGGGTTGAGTGGGATCCAGAATCAGTCATGATAGAATGGTGGAGCAGACTCAATGGGCTGAATGGTCTAATGCTACTTCTATGTCTTATGGTCTTATGGTCTTATCATCAGAAACACACTATCCCTATTGTGAAGCACAGGGTGGCTGCATCATGCTGTGGGGATGCTTCACTGAAGCAGGACCCGGAAGGCTTGTGAAGGTAGAGGGTAAAATGAATGCAGCAAAATACAGGGAAATCCTGGATGAGAACCTAATGCAATCTGCAAGAGAACTGCAATTTGGGAAAGGATTTTTTTCCAAAAGGGCAATGACCCCAAGCATAAAGCCAAAGCTACACAGGAATATCTTAAAAACAACAAGGTTGACGTCCTGGAGTGGCCAAGTTAGAATCCGGATCTCAATTCAATTGAGAATTTGTAACTGTACTTCAAAGGGGCTGTTCACTCACAATCCCCATGCAGTTTGACTAAGCTTGAGTAATTTTGTAAAGAGGAATTGGGAAAAATGACAGTGTCCAGATGTACAAAGCTGATAGAGACGTATCCACACAGACTCAAGGCTGTAATTGCTGCCAAAGGTGCATCTACTAAATACTGACTTGAAGGGGGTGAATACTTATGCAATCATTTGTGATTAATTTAGATCACTTTTTATAGATCTGTTTACACTTTGAGACAAAAGAACCTTTTTCTGTTGATCGTGTCAAAAAAGCCAAATTAAATCCACTGTGATTCAATGTTGTAAAACAATAAAACATGAAAACTTCCAAGTGGGGTGAATACTTTTTATAGGCACTGTGCCACTCTCTGGCTTCTCCCGCAAAGCCAATGTCCAATGCAATTGACACTTCATCCTGAACGCCAAGCAACTGAACTTTCTTGACCAGCCTCCCATGCGGAGCCTTGTCAAATGCCTTACTAATGTCCATGTAAGCAATATCTACTGCCTTGCCTTCATCCACCTTCCTCGTAATTTTCTCAAAAACTTCTATAGCATTGGTCAGACCTACCACACACAAAGCCATGCTGACTATCCTTAATCAGTCCACATCTATCCTCATGCTTACATATCCGGTCCTTTAGAATACCTTCCAATAACTTTCCGTATACTGATGTCAGGCTCATTAGCGTATAATTTCCTGGTTTATGTTTAGAGCCCTTTTTAAACAGCTGAATAGCACTGGTTATGCTCCAGTTCTCTGGTACTACTCTTGTTGCTAAGGAAGTCATGGTCCGGTCCGTGAAGTCTGCATTTCGGTTCACGGTCCAGTCCGTGGACTCTGGTCTCCGGGTCTTCCGGCTGACCCTTGTTTCAGTTGGGCTTAATCATAGGCACCTGATGCTCATCTTGGGGCTGGGAATATAAGTGGCCCTGGGTTCAAGTGTGGGTGCTGGTTTGTCTTGTCAGTATCCTGTCCTTGCCTCCATGGGGTAAGTCAGGCTGTCTTTGCCGTTACCCTGTGGTTGGATCTGTCCCTTCCTGTGCTTGCCTCTGTTGGGTAAGCCAGGCTGTCTTTGCTGTTACCCTGAGGCTGGACTGTTCCCTTCCCTTCACCTTCTGCCAGAAGCCTCTGCCAGAAGCCTTGGCCTGAAGACTTGCCTGTGTCCTTGCCTGTATTGCTATCAAGTTCTACTGCTGGAGCAAGACCAGAGCCTTGCTGTGTCTAGATAAGGAACTGTCTTGCATTATTTGGAACTGTCTCTTTGTGTCCTTGCCTTTGTTAGGTAGGTCTGGCTGTTTACCACTACCTAGTGTTGGGAACTGTCTGTGTCCATGCCTGTGCTAGGCAGGTCTGGCCATTTGCTGCTACCTAGTGTTAGAAACTGTCTCTGTGTCCATGCCTTTGCTAGGTAGGTCCAGCAGTTTACCACTACCTAGTGTTGGGAACCATCTTGTCGTGTTCAGCATTCTATGTTGAGCCCTGGCCCCAAGTCCTGTTCCCAAGGAGGGGTCCTGGCTCTGTGTTCCATGTCCCTGTGTTCCTGTCTCTCAAGTCCAAGGCTTCATGTTCCTGTGCTCTAGACCAAGGTTCTGTGTTCCTGTCCTCTCCAAGACCAAGGCTCTGTGTTCTGGTTCCTGTTGTCCCAAGTCCAAGGCTTGGCTGTTCCCAAGTACCAAGTCAAGGCTTCATGTTCTTGTCCTGTGCTGGAGTTCCCTTGTCCTGTGCTGGAGTTCCCTCGTCCTGTGCTGGAGTCTCTCATTCTGTCCTGTAGCCTCACCTAGTCCTCTCTCCCAAGACTATGTCAGGTCTTCGCCTAGCTCCGGAGTCCAAGCCTGAGTCAAGACCCAGATTCTGAGTCCTTGTCCAGTGTCTGGCTCGGAGTCAGAGCCCAAACCTCGTCATGTCCTTGCTTCAAAGAACCCAAGCCTCGTCATGTCCTCGTCTCAAAGAACCCAAGCCATGTCCAGTCCTGTAGCCACGTCATGTCCTCGCCTAGTTCCGGGCTCCAAGCCTGAGTCAAGACCCAGGTTCTGGGTCTTTGTCCAGTCTCCGGCTCAGAGTCCAAGCCCAGGCTCCTAGATCCCAGTTCCTTGTCCTGGTCCTGCTTGCCTAGCCAATGTCCTAGCCCGAATCTGTGTTCTTGTCCCAGCTCTCCAATCAAGTCCTGTCCCTAGTACTTCAGTGTCCATGTTTTGTATTTGGGTTCTCTCATAGCACCCCCTTTATGACAAAGGATGCTTTAAATATCTCATCCTGGACCCTGGTAATTTCTGCACCTGCCTCTAGTAGGGTCTCAGGGAATACCTTTCCAGGCCCTGGGGAGTTATTCACCCTGATTTGCCTCAGGGTAGCAAACACCTCCTCCTCTGTAACCTGTACAGGAACATTGAAGTTGATGCTGCTTTGCCTCACTTCTATATATCCATCTTCCTAGTAAATACAGATGCAAAGAATCCACTTCAGATCTCCCCATCTGTTTAGGCTCCATACATGGATTAGCACTCTGGTCTTCCAGAGCACCAATTTTGTCCCTTGCAATCCTTTTGCTCTTAAGATTTCTGCAGAATACCTTAGGATTCTACTTGACCTTGTGTGCTAGGGCAACTGCATGTCTTTTTTTAGCCCTCCTGATTTATTTCTTTGTATTTCCTATATTCCATAAACACTTCATTTGATCCTACTTGCCTACACCTGCTATGCACCTCCTTTTTTCTCTTAACCAAGGCCTCAATATCTCTTGAAAACCAAGAATCCTTACACTTGTTATCTTTACCTTTAATTTTGACAGATACATACAAGCTTTGTACTCAAAATTTTGATTGTGCGGGTCCTACTTTCCAAGTACACCTTTGCCAGAAAACAGCCTGTCGCAATCCACACTTGCCAGATCATTTCTGATACTGTCAAAATTGGCCATTGTCCAATTTAGAATTTCAACCTGTAGATCAGACCTATCTCTTTGTATATTTACTTTGAAATTAATGGCATTGTGGTCACTGGATGCAGAGTGTTCCCCTACGCAAACTTCTGTCATCTGCCCTGTCTCATTTCCAAAAAGCAAATCCAGTATTGTATTCTCTCTCATTGGGACCTTTCTGTACTGATGAAGTGAACTTTCCTGAACACATTTGACAAACTCTATCCCATCTATTCCTTATACAGTATGGGATTCAATATGTAGAAAGTTAAAATCACGTACTATAACAACCTTATGTTTCTTGCAACAGTTATCTTTACAAATTTGTTCCTCCAAATCTCTAGGACTGTTGGGTGGTCTGTAATATAGCCCCATTAACATGGACATACCTTTCTTATTACTCAATTCCACCTCACTGCTCGCATTCTCCATTCTGGCCTGACGAAGCACTGCTGTGACTAGTAACGCTACCCCTCCTCCTTTAATGCCCTCCCGCTCTGCCATGTCTAAAACAACGGAAACCCAGAACACTGAGCTGCCAGTCCGGCCCCTCCTGCAATTAAGTTTCACTAATGGCTACAACTTCATCATTCCAAGTGTTGATCCATGCTGTAAGCTCATCCACCTATCCTATGATACTCCTAGCACTGAAATATACTGTCAGTAGCTCAGGACATTAGTCCCGGCATTTTCAAACTTTTGATTCTTGACTTTATCTGAGGTCTTACAAACATCCAACTCCACCATCTCTCCACTAACTGTTCTGACACTCTAGTTCCCATCCCCTTGCAACCCCACCATGCAGCATTAACAAACCTTCCCGCTAGGATATTAGTCTCCATCTAGTTCAGGTGCAAACTGTCCCTTCTGTACAAATCACACCCTCCCTGGAAGAGAGTTCATGATCCAAAAATCATATACTCTCCCTCCTACACCAATTCCTTGGTCACATATTAAACTGTATCATCTTCCTAGTTCTGGCCTCCGTAGAATGTGGCATGGGTAAGAATCCTGAGATCACAACCCTGGAGGTACTGTCCTTTAACTTAGCACCTAACTCCCTCACAGAACCCCAGCATTCATCCTACCCACGTCACTGGTATCTACATGGACCACGACTTCTGGCTGTTCACTCTCCCACTTAAGAATGCTGAGGACTTGATCCGAGATATCCCTGGTCCTGGCACCCAGGAGGCAACATATCATCCAGGAATCTTGTTCTCACCCACAGAACCCCCTGTCCATTCTCCTAACTAATGAATCCCCTATCACCACCGCTTCTCCCCCCTTCCCTTCTGAGTCACAGAGCCAGACTCAATGCCTGGAACCTGACCACTGTGACTTTCTTCTGTTAGGTTATCCCCCTGACAGTATCCAAAGTGATAAACCTGTTGTTGAGAGGGATGGCCACAGGGGTACTCCGCATTGGCTCTTTAACCCCTTTCCCCTTCCTGACTGTCACCTAGTTTCCTGTGTCCTGCACCTTGGGTGTAACTACCTCTCTATGTCCTATCTATCAACCCTTCAGCCTCCCAAATGATCTGGAGTTCATCCAATTCCAGCTCCAATGTGGATTATTAGAAGCTGCAGCTGGATATAATTCACATCAAAGTTGCTGGTGAACGCAGCAGGCCAGGCAGCATCTCTAGGAAGAGGTACAGTCAACATTTCGGGCCAAGACCCAGTGTCCTGACGAAGGGTCACGGCGGCCCGGAACGTCGACTGTACCTCTTCCTAGAGATGCTGCCTGACCTGCTGTGTTCACCAGCAACTTTGATGTGTGTTGCTTGAATTTCCAGCATCTGCAGAATTCCTCGTGTTTGCTGGATATAATTCTTTCAATTGCAGTCGTCAGGGACACTGAAGGTCTCCCTGCCTTCCCACATCCCATAAGAGATTCAGCTATCCTGCCTGGCGTCTCTACCGTCCTAAATGAGTAGATATAAAGAAGGGAAAGAAGAAAAAGAATACCTTACTTAGAGTTTTTCTTTTCTTATGTTTTCTCTGACTGAAGCTTCTCTTTGAAGCCTTGAAAAGCTAAATCCTCAAGATCACCACTCTCACCCAGTCCACTCAAGACGATGACTGCTGCCTTTAATTTGCTCTTGCTAATCGATCCAAACATCAATTGGTCACTGATCAGAGCTCAATTTCACTGCTGTGATCTGCTGCTGCCTTTTTCTACTCAGGCAGTGGACCTGAGTGAAATCCTCTCCTCTCAACCTTCTGATGTCAGGATTGGTCTCCAGTCAAAGCTCTGTGGGTAGAGTTAAGAAACTGCAAGTGTAAAAAGACCCAGATGGAAGTTATATACAGGCATCCGAACAGTATCTAGGATGTGGCCTACAAGTTACAATGGGAAATAGAAAAGGCATGTAAAAAAGCCAATGTTGAGGTATCATGAGGGATTTAAATATGTAGGTAGATCGGGAAAATCAGGTTAGTACTGGACCCCAAGAGAGGGAATTTGTAGAATGTCTATGAGAAGGCTTTTTAGAGCAACTTGTGATTGTGCCACGATGGGAGCTGCAATTCTGAATTGGGTGTTATGCAATGAGCCAACTTTGATTAGGGAGCTTAAGGTACAGGAACCCTTGGGAAGCAGAGATCATAATATGATAGAATTCTCCCTGCAGTTTGAAAAGGAGAAGGTAAAATCAGATGTATCAGTATTACAATGGAGTAAAGGGAATTACAGAGGCATGTCAGAGAAGCTGGACAAAGTTGACTGAAAAGGGACATGAGCAGGTATGACAGCTGAAAAGCAAAGGCTGGTGTTTCTGGGGGAAATTCAGAAGGGACAGGAAAGATGCTGTACTTCTCAAAGATGAAGTTTTCTAAAGGGAAGATGAAGCAACTGTAGCTTACAAGGAAGGTCAAACACAATATAAAAGCTAAAAACCAATAGAAGGCTACTAAAAAAACCATAGAGAGAAAAGATGAAATATGAAGATAAGATAGCCAATAATATAAAAGAGGATACAAAAAGTATTTTTTCAGATAGTCGAGAGACGAGAGTGGATATTGGATCACTGGAAAGTGATGCTTGAGGGGTAGTAACAGGGGACAAGGAAATGGTGGATGACTTGAATAAGTATTTTGCATCAGTCTTCACTGTGGACGATACTAGTAGAATACCAGAAATGCAGGAATGTCAGGGGGCAGAAGTGAGTATCATTGCTATTACTAAGGAGAAGGTGCATGGGAAGCTGAACAGCCTGAAGGTAGGTACAGTAAGTCACCTGGACCAGATGGACTACACCCCAGGGTTCTGACAGAGGTAGCTGAAGAGATTCTGGAATCATTAGTAATGATCTTCCAAGAATCAATATATTCTGGAATGGTTCCTGAGGACTAGAAAATTGCAAATGTCATTCCAGTCTTTAAGAAGGGAAGGAGACAGAAGAAAGGAAATTATAAGCCAGTTCAGTGGTTGGAAAGATGTTGAAATCAGTTGGCCAGAAAGAATGACAGTCCACAAATCAGTGAATTGGAATGAATCGAGGATATTGAAGCTGACAGAACCATTGTCTTTGTTCTAGCCGTGTGCTTGGAGTTGGAGGCTGCCATTTTATGAAGACACTCTGTTCTCCATTTTGTGAGCATGAATTGTTAGGTTTGAACGGTGCTTTAAAGAAAACACAATGATGCTCCAGGTAATCTGCTGCACTGGAGATCATTTCCAAATAAGTTATTTGTGGGACATTCTTTGGTTGGATATAACGTGCAGGTTTTTCAGTATCTGTTCTGCGTGATTCAAGCTGATTGCTGATTGAGAACAAAGGGCCATAAATTGTCAATTGTCACTTGCTGGGAAGAGGGCAAAAATGGATGCTGGGTTGGAGCAGGGTCAATAACAAGGTGTTAAAGGTCAGACACATGACCTGTGGCCAATGACACCAGGATGCAATATTTGAATTGATAAGGAATGGATATAAAATTGGATGCTTCATGTGTGCTGGAATGAAGAATAACCATCACAGGTACAAGCATGAGTAACCCTGCGTGGAACACGTGGCAAGTGAATCAGGACTACGAGAAACGCCTGGCCAGCGTAGAATCCTTTGCCCGGGTAATACCTTTGCTATTCTTTGATTATTCAGGAGAGTCAGGGAAATTTAGCAGGTGTCAGTTCATGTACTTGTTAGTTTTTTTTATTATAGGCATCTGTTAGTCTCGGGAGACCATGGATTTGCACCTTGGAAGGTTTCCAGGGTGTAGGCCTGGGCAAGGTTGTATAGAAGACCAGCAATTGCCCATGCTGCAAGTCTCCCCTCTCCACGCCACCAATGTTGTCAAAAGGAAGGGCACTAGGGCCGATACAACTTGGCACCGGTGTCGGCGCAGAGCAATGTGTGGTTAAGTGCCTTGCTCAAGGACACAACACACTGCCTCAACCAAGGCTCGAACTAGCGACCTTCAGATCATTAGACCGAGGCCTTAACCACTTGGCCACACACCAACACCAACAGTCTTGTTAGTTTAGACAATAAATTCACTTGTTGGTAAATACAGATTTTCTCTGTGCCTCACTGATCATTATTACCAGAGGTAATTCTTGTAACAAGACTATTATTTAAGGAACAGGTTTCAAAGTACTTGGAGGCACATGATAAAATAGGGCAATGTCAACATGGCTGTCTAAAGGGGAAATCATGCCTGATAAATCTGTTGGAATTCTCTAAGGGGAAAAAACAGGCAGAATAGACAATGGAGTCAGTGGATGTTGTTTATTTGGATTTTAAGAAGGCCTTTGACAAGGTGCCGCACATGAAGCTGCTCAACAAGATAAGAGCCCATGGTATTACGGAAAAGTTACTAGCATGGATAGAGGACTGGCTGACTGGCCGGAGGAAAAGAATGGGAATAAAGGGAGCCTTTCTGGTTGGCTGCTGGTGACTCCTAGTATGCCACAGGGGTTGGTGTTGGGACTGATTTTTGCATTATACGTCAATGATTTGGATGAAGGAATTGATGGTTTGGTGGCCAAGTTTGCAGACAATATGAAGATCGGTAGGAGGGCTGGTCATGTTGAGGAAGCAGGGTGTATGCAGAGGGACTTAGACAGATTGGGGGAATGGGAAAAGAAGAGGCAGATGGAATATTGTGTAGGGAAGTGCATGGTCATGTATTTTGGCAGAAGGAATAAGGTGTGGAGTATTTTCTAAATGGGGAGAAAATTTTAAAAATCAGAGTTGCAGAGTGACTTGGGAGTCCTCGTACAGGAATCCCTAAAGGTTAACTTGCAGATTGAGTTGGTGGTGAGAAAGGCAAATGCAATGTTAACATTCATTTTGAGAGGACTAGAATACAAAAGCAAGGACGTAATGCTGAAGTTTTATAAGGGATTGGTCAGACCACACTTGGAGAATCTTGAGCAGTTTTGGGCCCTTTATCTATGAAAATATATGCTGATATTGGAGAGGGTCCAGAAGAGGTTCACAAGAATGATCCCAAGAATGAAAGGATTAATATAAAAGGATCAATTGATGGCTCTCCGCCTGTACTCACTGAAGTTTAGAAGAATGAATAGTGATCTCATTGAAACATATTGAATATTGAAAGGTCTAGATAGAGTCGATGTGGAGAGAATGTTTCCTTTCGTGGGGGTGTCTAGGACCAAGAAGGTACAGCCCCAGAACTGAGGATAGTCCATTTAAAACATTGATGAAGAAAAATAACTTTGACCAGAGGGTGGTGAATGTGCGGAAGTCATTGCCACAGACGGCTATGCAGGCCAAGTCATTGGGTATATTTAAGGCGGAGAATGATAGATTCTTGATTAATTGGGGCTTCAAAGGTGACAGGAGAATGGGGTTGAGAGGGATCATAAAGCAGCCATGAAGGAATAGAGGAGCTGATCAATGGGCCGAATGGCCTAGTTCTACTCCTATGCCTTATGGCCTTATCTAGATTGCTGTTGAAGAAAGTCTGACTGACAATTCAAACTACTTCTGCTGACCACCACTGTCAAACACTGTTGCTGAGAAATTACTCTCTGCAGAACAGTGTCTTCACAAGACAAGGTTTTTAGAGTCATGGGTGACAGAAATCATTGACATTCTGCAGACATTGAATTTGGTCTTGATCTTCAGGCAGGAAATGCTGACGTCCTGAAGGAACATGGTACTCTCAGCACTCCATGATGCCAGTGGAAGTCCCAGCAATGTACAGAAAACAGGCTGCATATTTGCTATGGCCCACGCTGCATAACTGACACTAAAGCCACAGACACGTGCTAACACTGCTTGATAAGATCTGCAGCTCAGCTGTTTGTTCAACGAAGACAACAGCGTTGTCCCAGTTTTCAGCTCTGTTCACACAGAGCAGCTTTCTGTCCTCAGCCAACGGAATGTTGCTCCCAGCTGAAAGGAGCAAAGTTCTGATGAGACCTGACTGGAGAGGCCGGGGAAGTAAAACTAACTTTTATTTTTATTGAGATACAGTGCAGAACAAGCCCTTCCACCCTTCAAGCCGCACTGCTCAACAAACTCTGATTTAACCCTAACCTGGTCATGGTCATGCACTTTGGTAGTAGAAATAAATGTGCAGACTATTTTCTAAATGGGGAGAAAATCCAAAAATCTGAGATACAAAGGGACTTGGGAGTCCTTGTGCAGAACACCTTAAAGGTTACCTTGCAGGTAGAGTCAGTGGTGAGGAAGGCAAATACAATGTTAGCATTAATTTCACCAGGTGTAGAATGCCAGAGTAGGGATGTAATGCTGAGGCTCTATAAGGCACTTGTGAGGCCTCACCTTAAGTATTGTGAACAGTTTTGGGCTTCTTATTGAATAAAAGTTGTGCTGGCATTGAAGAGGGTCCAGAGGAAGTTAACAAGGATGATTCTGGGAATGAAAGGATTATCATATGAGGAATGTTTGATGGCTCTGGGCCTGTACTCGCTGGAATCTAAGAGGATGTGGCGGGTGGGTTATCTCATTGAAACCTTTTGAATGTTTGAAGGCCTCGACAGAGTAGATGTGGAAAGGATGTTTCCCATGGTGGGGGAGTCTAGGACAAGAGGGCATAGCCTCGGGATAAAGGGGCATCCATTTAAAACAGAGATGCAGAAAAATTTCTTTAGCCAAAGGGTGGTAAATTTGTTGAATTTATTACCACAGGCAGCTGTGGAGGCCAGGCCATTGGATGTATGTAAAGCAGAGCTTGATAAGGTTTTGATTGGACACAGTATCAAAGGTTATAGGGAGAAAGCCGGGGAGGAGGAAAAAGGATCAGCGACGACTGAATGACAGAGCAGACTCAATGGGCCAAATGGCCTAATTCTGCTCAGAAGTTTTATGGTCTTATGGTTCTTAAATCAAAACACCCTATTCTTTAAATTACAATCTGCAAAGTTTCCCTTGGACAAGGGTAAGCTGGCCTCCCCTCTTTGCCTCCTCTCAGACAGGGCCCTTTCATGGGAGAAGAACACTCCCGCGTGTACTGATATAGATTTATTTCTAACAATGATGAGGGTATTCTTTCATGCTGCCGGGGGCTCAGTCAGCTAGCAGACTCCTGCAGCTGCATCAGAGAGTGTAATCCATGGCCGACTATTCTATTGATTTCCATACCCTAGCGGCAGAGAGCTGGTGGAACAATGAGGCCTTGGTTGCATTGTTTAGATGGCGATTACATAACCAGCTTAAAAACTTTCTTGGGACCAGGTGGAGTATTTGGAGATACTTATGGATATGGCCAAAAGAACCGACAACCATATCTCTGAAAGGAGGGAGGGATGTGGTGAGTTCACCCAGACGGCCTGTTCTCAGAACTACACAACTACCCTACCCTGGTTCTTCAATCCAATAACCAGCGCAGATCTCTGCAGTCATCTCAGAAGAGCCTATGCAACTTGGAATAACTCGGGTCTCCACGGTGGAGTAACAGACCTATGAAGCAGAGGTATTGCTTGTACTGTGGTAAAGCCGGCCATCTGCCTCAAGTTGTCAGGAGAACTCCCAGGACTGTCCAGTAAGGGGAGGACTGCAATGGTTTTGAGCCTCTCTCCCATTTTGTCGAGTCCTGCAGTGGTTTTACCATCCCTATCAACATTCTGTGAAAGCCTTGGTAGACTTTGGTTCAACGAGGAATATTTTGGGCATTGGACAAGTGGAGAGAATCCAAGTTCCTAAGGTATGCCTCAACCAGCCTATCTGTGCTATGGCCCTGGGTGGTAGACAGTTGGAACCTGGACAAACCTTTTACTTTTTCATCGCTCTCAAGTTGACTATTTTAAGGTACAAGGAGACGTTTCCTTTCTATCTTATTTATTCTCCAGATATCCCTCTAATCCTTCGTTATTCATGGTTACATCTTCATAATCCTTGGATTAACTGGTCTTCATAAGGTTGGTCGACCCTATGTTACCCTTCCGAGAGGCCTTCCCGAGTTTCCAAATGACCTGCTGCGAACCATGTCAAGTTGCTTCCTGACTCCTCAAGACTGGACTTGAACTCAACAGAGTTGTCTAGATTGCCTTCACAGGATTCCAATTTGTTCAAGGTTTTCAGCAAGACAGCCACAACACTTCCCCCATGTAGGGACTGCAACTGCACCAATTTACTACTTGTTACGTGTCCTCCCAGAAGATGCCTTTTCTGCTCCTGAGAGGCAAGCTATGGAGGATTACATTAAGGAAGCTTTGATATCTGAGGTTATCCGACTGTCCACTTCGCCTGCAGGATTCTTTTTCATGTCCAAGAAGGATGGTAGAATGACACCGTGTATAGATTACAGATGGCATTTGAGTTATTACAAGAGCCATGGTCTTCACTAAACTTGACTTCCAGACTACCTACTACCTGAACCAGATCCGAGAGGGAGAAGAATGGAAGACAGTCTTCAAAACTCCCACCAGATGTTATGGGTACCTGGTGATGCCATTTGGTATTGTTAATGCTCCGGCAGTCTTTCAAAACTTCAACATGCAGTCCAGGAGATGCTTAACCACTTTGTCTCTGTTTATGGACAATATTCTTACTTTTCCTCATCACTTCAGAAACATGTCCACCAGGTACAGAGTGCTCTTCAATGCCTATTAGAGAACCAACTTTTTGATTAAAAACTTGGAAAATTTATCACTGCCAAGGCTGTTGTATTTAATCATGTAAAGAACCACCTGAAAAGGGCAAATTTTATGTCTCCAAAGCTTCTATCTTTGGGTTGTCATTTCCGATGGGAATTAACGGATGGATCCTGAGAAGACCCAAGCAGTTTGAAACTGACCACAACCTACATCAGTCAAACAGCTCCAATGTTTTTTAGGGTTCTCCAATTTCTATTGGTGGTTCATTCACAATTTCAGTGCAATTGCAGCTCCATTTACCAACCTCACTAAAAGATCCACTGGGCCTTTCCAATGGACTCTGGAAGCAGAAGCCACTTCGGCAATCTCAATAACAGTTTTCCATAGCACCCGTATTTGTTTCTCCTGATCAGGGCCTACCTTTTGTAGAAATGACGTCTCAAAACTCAGAATTGGAGCTGTGCAATCTCAAGGAACCACCTCAGATCAGAAGCTACACCCATGTAACACTCTCAAACTGCTGGAGGAACTCGGCTGGTCAGGCAACATCTATGGAAAAGAGTAAACAGTTGACGTTTCGGGCTGAGATCCTTTGTCAAAACTGCCTGCTTCTCCAGAGGGAGTCAAACGACCCTTTTTGGTCTGGACCGATCATAAGTACCTAGCTTATATCCAGAATGCCAAGAGACTGAACTCTCGGCAGGCATGCTGGTCATTGTTCTTTATTATGTTCAATTTTATCATTACGTGCAGACATGGTTCCAAGAATCAGAAACCGAACACTTCCTATGCATATTGAAATGTCAGATAAGGAAGAAATCCCAGAGACAGTCCTCCCCAATTCAAGGGTGGTGGCTCCCATTAGATGGGGAAATCAATTCTATGGTGCGGAAGGCCCAGGAACGAGAGATCAATCCCAACAAAGGGACACCTGGCAGTATCTTCATCCCTGAGGTGGTCTGCACTAAGGTACTGAATTAGGGGCATGTTCAGTCACATGGGAGCTTCACGTACTCTGGAGTTTATAAAGAGGCAGTTCTGCTGGCCAAGCATGACCAAAGATGTTAAGGACTAAGTTTCAACATGCCAGGAATAAAGAACCCAGAGCACCTGCCTCAGGGGCTTTAACAGCCTCTACCTATTCCCATTTGTCTCCTGGCCCTCCATCCTGAGGGAATGCTATCTTATGGTTGTGGTGGACTGGTTGTTGAAGGCTTGTCACTTTATTCCTCTCCTCAAACCACCCACGGTGGCAGAGACAGCCGAGCTGATGATATAAATTATCTTCCAGATTCACGGCTCCCCCCTAGATATCAACACAGACCATTGCCCGCAATTCACTTCCAAATTCTGGAGGTCCTTTTGCCCTCTCATTGGGTCAACTGTTAGTTTATCGTCAGAATTCCACCTGCAAACTAATGGGCAAACAGAAAGTGAATCAGTATTTGGAGAGATCCCTAAGATGTCTGGTCTCAGGAAATCAAACATGGAGAGACCATCTTATTCTGGTAGAATTCACACACAATAACCCTTTTCACTCCTCCATTGGGATGCCCCCTTTCGAATGTCAGCTTGGATACAGTCTACTGCTTTTCCCAGAGCACAAGTCTGAGGTAGATTTTCCTGCTGATAAATTGGTTAAGAGAGGCAGGCAGACATGGACTAAGGCAAGATTGACTTTAACGGCTAATTCTCGACAGCAGCAGCACAGGGCTAAGTTGAAGGCTACCAGATACTTTGTTCTGTCTGGGCCAGCAGGTTCGGCTTTTCATCCGGGACATACCTGTGCGGGTGGAATCTCAGAAATTGGCTTCCAATTACATTGGCCTTTTTAAGGTTCTCCAAAAAGATCAATCCAGCGATATATCCCTTACAATTACCCAGAACCTTGCGTATCCATCCCATCTTTCATGTCTCATCTCAAGCCTGTACTTTCCAGTCCTTGGCCCCTGCTCCAAAGGCTCCCCCCACCCCCGTTTTGTTGACGGATAACAAGTTTACACAGTTAGGTGACTGCTGGACACGCATTGGGTTCGTGGCAGGATACAATATCTTGTAGAGTGGAAAGGCTATGGCCTGGGGGAAAGATGCTGTGTTCCCTTTCAGGACATTCTGGATCCTCAGTTAATCAAGGATTTTCATAGCAGATATTCTGATCACACTAGGTCATTAGGTGCTGGCCACGGGGGAGTGAGGTCCTGCAATGAACCTTTCCGACCAGCGAGAGGTGCCCCGGATAGGGGCATGACTGGATGCACCCGAATGTCATCTGAGGTTTAGATTTGTTTAATAACTACTTTTACTATTAAGCTGTCACTGTTTATCGTGGCACTCATTATGTGAATATGGTTTCCTTTTGCTGCTCAATCTTAAGTGATTAGGTTTTGATTTCGTCCCACATGGATTTCCCATGTTTTATGTTCTATTTAAGGCTATTTTGGACCAGCGCTCATCGTGGACTCCTGGATTCGAGTTTGTGTGAACTACTTTGTGTGCTCAGATCCTGAATAAGTGAGCTCTTAGTTTGATTATTCCTTGTACTATGATCCCCATAAATCTTCATCGTTAACTTCTGCTATCGGGTCCCAAGGTTATTCCGCATCTAGATCCACTCGTCTGATGTTAGTTGCACAGGAACGCTGGGCTACTTCCAGCAGCTTTGTATTTCTCTTGTTACGTACCAGCAGCAATAGATCACAAACTGAGTCAGGTTTTAATGTTAAAACCACTATCTTTATTAGTATCTACTCAAAATATAGAAAATTAAACGAAATGAACAGAAGTTAACAGTGTTATATGTGTGTGGCTCCCAAACTGTCAAGCTTAGGAACAGTCCTTAAAGCCTTAAGATGGCAAACTAGAAAGGTCTAGTAATCCACGGAATAAGTGAGGGGAGAAACATGAAAATCAACATTTAAATGTAGAGAGGAGGCGATTACGAAGAATTCCACAGGTTCCATGCTGGGAAAAGGAAGTAACAGTCGCTGAAGATCTTATCCATCGAGTTATCCTGAAATCCACGTAGAAATATCACAAGGTGACAGTCACGGAATATTCCTTAGCATAAGTGATTATCACATAACATACCCAAAACCATGTAAGGGTTAACAAAGGTGGTCGCCACAGGGTACTCCAACAAGATCCACGTATGGATCATACGAAGTGACAGTCACACATCCAATGTGCACTGGGTGCTGTTGATCAACCCAATCCTTTGGGCGTGGGAAAGTATCAGACTTTACCCATTGCTGCAGCAAGCTCCTGCTGGCAGTTCACGATCCAAAACTCCCTTCCCCCTCCCCTCTTTTCTCTCTGAAAATCCCAGCAGTGTGTTGCAGCTTGTTATACTGACGTCATAGTCCTGCCTCATCCAAGCGTTTTAAAATGACACCCACGGTAAACGAAACCGTGGTCACGTAACAGGAGACTAAATCTGAGCATGTTTGAACCTTATGTCTGTACCACGTCTGTTATCTGTCAAGTAGGGGACCATGCACAATTCTAATTTGATGGAGACAGACATGAGGGTATGGAGGAACATCTGGAGAAACTTCTGAAATGCCAGCTTCACTGCCGCTGTTACCGTGTGGTCCAGAATCTCCAGAGGAGAAGGCCCCGAATCCTCGGCTTTGCTTGTTTTGGTGGCCGGGACGAGGTCAAAGGCGCTCGGCAGAGGTTGGCGCTCAGGAGGCTGTATCGGAGGGGCTGGTCGGAGGCTTGAAGTTTTCAGACGGACAGACTCAGTGTCGGCTGTGGTCGGGTGCTTCCAATGCTTCGGCAGTTGTCGGTGCCTGGAGGTTTATGGCAAGGAGTTTCTCCCTTTGCCGCCTGCTGTCAGGGACTCGATCGACTCGGGACTTTGAGACTTCTTTTACCGTGCCCATGGTCTGCTCTTTATCAAATTATGGTATTGCTTTGCACTGCTGCAACTATGTTATAATTATGTGGTTCTATCAGTGTTAGTCTTTGGTTTGTCCTGTTTTTCTGTGATATCACTCTGGAGGAACAATGTATCATTTCTTAATGCATGCATGTATTTCTAAATGACAATAAACGAGGCCTGAGTGTCCTCATAATCTAATCTAATCTAAAGCACAAGACCCACTGAGCTGGGAATGCTCCACGAATGTCTTCTCTGAAACTGAGTGGCTCAGGGTCTGTTGTGGATTACCCTAGGTGAGTCCAGAGCATAAGTTTCAGTTTTGCAGGACTTGCAAGTGATAAAGTGTTAGTCCATGCACTCCTCTCCAGCCCACCTGAAAATATTAGTTCCAGGTTCAGCACCTGGGAACAATGAATTGATCTGAATTCATAAACCCAAAAGCAACTTATCCTGACGTCAGTCAACATCTCTCGTTATCTGTGAGTTCCCATTTAGAACACATTTAACAGCTGATAAACCATGAATCTTTTGTATTCTCTTCAAAGCTATCAGTAATATTGAACAACCTTGGTACCAGAATGAAATAAGGATTGCTGAAAGCCAAAGCATCTGGCTAAACAACCAGTACAGCCCATGCCAATGCTAGACATTATCATTATCACCTACCTACTGCTGTAATTTATTATTTGGCACCGGACTAGGTTTTCTTGTTCCATTACGCTTGTTAGGCAGTCTTTCCGCATTGAGGATGATTCCACCCCATTTCTGTAGGTTGGGATAAATATCCCAATAAGGCTAAAACAAGGACTGTATACAGAAATTGCTGAGTAGCCTACCGAAGGTTTGAGCTGCAGGATGTGTTGAGATCTGTCAAAGTTAGTTACTCAGTGACCACTGTGAGACACATGAAGATTTGATTTACTAGGGAAGGTCACGCAGGAGAAGTGTGACGCAACCATCCAGTCCTTTCAGCCATGTCAGACTCTCGGATAAGCAGCAAGGAAACATTCAGTGAGCCACATCTGGTTCATGGATGTACATTGTGCATCCAAACTCTAGACCATTCAGTTCAACTATGCCAGTATTTATGATTCATGTAATCCTTTTTCTGCCCCAAATAACCTGCATATTCTTCTGGAGAGATACAAGAGACTATAGATTGTGAAATCTGGAGCAATAAAAAAATCTGCTGGAGGAACTCTGTTGCAATGACCGAATGAGGTGAACCCAAGTGCAGGACACAGGCACGGAGATTGAGTTAGGATTCTTACGCGGACGTGAACGTTGAAGAGCAAACAGGAGGGATCTTGACACGGAGCCTTGATACAGAGAGACAGAGTTTCATAGGTAAACCTTGAAACTGGAGCAACACTTAGAACACACGGTCCTAAGTGGCCGGGAAATGTTAATTACCACACAGGAAAAACCAACAATCTGGCGGCTAGTAGTTGAAACACCGGGGTTCTTATGCTGCAGGTCTTGATGGAAACCAGGTGTGACATCACCAAAGAGAATTAGAAGCATTTGGGAAATTAACATTCGGAACCATGGCACAATCAAAGGAAATTAGGAGAAAGATAGGGAATTAAGGATCGGAACCGTGACAGTACCCACCCCCCACCCGCCCATGGGAGCCTCCAGGTGAATTACCAGGCTTGTCCGGATTGTCTCGATGGAAATCTCGGATGAGAGAAGGGTCCAGGATGAAGGAACGGGGAATCCAGGTGTGCTCCTCAGGACCGTATCCCTCCCAACCGACCAGGTACTGGAGACCACTGCCTCGGTGGCGCACATCCAGCATTCTCTGGACGGTGTTTGCTGGGTAGTTGTCAATGATCCGGGCGGGTGGAGGAAGTTCAGCAGGAGGGCACAAAGGTCTGACAGATACAGGTTTCAATTGGGAGACATGGAACGTGGGATGTATTACATGGATCGAGCAGTTTGAGTCTGACCACCGAGGGGTTGATGACACTCGCAATCTCGAACGGTCCCAGGTAGCGTGGGGTGAGTTTCTTGGGTTCATTCTTGAGGGGGATGTCTTTTGATAAGAGCCAAACCTTCTGCCCAGGCTGATAATTTGGTGCAGGAATTTGATGGCGATCGGCAATCCTCCGGTTGCGGTCAGCTGAACGGAGCAGGGCCGTGCGTGCATCCTTCCAGATCTTGTGGCACTGGCAGAGATGGGCCTGAACTGAAGGCATAGCAATGTCGTCTTCATGGGCAGGAAACAGAGGCAGTTGGTAACCAAGGGAGCATTCGAAGGGAGACATTCCGGTGGCGGTGCTGACCAGTTAGTTGTGGGCGTACTTGACCCAAATGAGATGGGTGCTCCAGGATGACGGGTTGTTGGCAGTTATGCAGTGCAGGGCTGCTTCCAAATCCTGGTTTGCTCGTTCTGTTTGACCATTAGTCTTCGGATGGAAGCTGGAAGACAGGTTTACTGAGGCTCCAAGGGCTTGACAAAAGGATCTCCAGACTTGAGAGATGAATTGAGGACCCCGGTCAGAAATAATGTCAGAGAGAATCCCATGCAGGCGGAAGACGTGATGAAAAAGGAGACCGGCTGTCTCACGGACTGTAGGGAGTTTGAGAAGGGCTACAATGCAATCCAGCAGGTGGTCGGTAGGAGGCTTTTCCGCGGGCACAAACAGAACAGTCAGAGACGTGTGACGACAAACCAAGTTATCAGAAGATTGATGCTGATGAGAGAGATAAGAGAGACAATGGAGAAACATTCAAAATGCTAATAAGAGAGAAGAGAGAGATTAACAAGAAAGAAACATACTTCAGACTATTGACAGACCGGTTGCTTTGAACCTGAACTGTTTGAAGTTTGATGGACAGGCGATACCCCAGCAGGGGGATAAAAAGAACAGGTTCGTTAAGGCACGACACACACCACGAGATCACGAGGTAAAGAGACCCTGGAAGAGCGGTGTGCCCCCACAAGTTGGTGAGAGTTTGGAGGTCTGGTCATGGGAACCGACCATAGACGCACAGGGTGAAAGGGTACGTGTGTCCGCCCTTGCCTGGGTGCTGGGTTCACCGCAGAAGAACGGTCGTATCCAGAACAGAGGGGTCACAGTTCGCCCGAAAGCTAACTGCGAAGAACATCAAAGGTCTGTTTGAATCAAAATTTGCATTCTCTCTCTCTCCAAAGGCACAACAGCGATTACTGCGAACTGTACTAAGCTGAACTGAACTCTGCATCATTTGAGACTGATCATTTTACCCCTAGACTGCGATAGAGCTTGGTTGATTTTTATTACCCTAGTTCTGTGTACATGTGTGTTTTATCATTGCTAACCTGTTGCATTTACATCCTTACGATTAGAGTACTGTGTTACTTATTTCTTTAATAAAACTTTATTAGTTTCTGTTAAACCAGACTCCAACTAAGTGGTCCATTTCTGCTGGTTTGGCAACCCAGTTACAGGGTACGTAACAGACGAAGGAACAGGTGTCATCAGAAATGTCTCTTCAGAAGGGACAGAGCTCGATCGATTCCGGGATGGCAGGTGAAACGAGAAGTGTGCCCCCACTGGAGAACCTGAGACCGAACAGAGTCAGGCACGAAGAGGCGATTGAGGGGTCCATTACCTGTGTCAGGTTGAGTCCGTTGGGCCTCTTTGACTATGGATTCAATCTCCCAGGTGAGGGCAGCCACTACACAGGATGGTGAAAGGATGGTCTCAGAGTTGGAAAGGCCCTCCTCGGAGATATATTGACCGGAGAGAGCATCGGGCTTCCCGTTCTTGGACCCCGGACGATAGGTGAGTGTGATGGCCAGTAACTCCTGGTTCCCTACGTCATAGTCCCATTCGGTGGGGGATAGCTGGTGAGAAAAGAAGGCACAGGGACGGAGTTTTTGGTCTGGGCCGGAGCACTGGGAGAGGACCGCTCCCACCCCAGAGTCCGAGGTGTCGACTTCCACAATGAATTGGCGAGAGGGGTCTGGTTGGACCAGGATGGGAGCGGAGGTGAAAGGCCTCTTCAGCTCCGAGAAGGCTGAGTCTGCTTCGGGGGTCCAGTGAAAAGGGGTCGCAGGAGAGGTGAGTTGAGTAAGGGGTGCTGCCACCCAGCTGTAATCCCTGATGAAGCGACAATAAAGGTTTGTGAACCCCAGAAATCGCTGGAGTTGCTTGAGTGTCATGGCTTTGGCCACTCCGCCACTGCCCAGGTCTTTTCAGGATGCGCCCTCACTTGCCCGCTCTCGATGATGTACCCTAAGAAACTGACAGAAGGGACATGAAACTCGCACTTTTCAGCCTTCACAAATAGTTTGTTCTCCCAAAGTCTCTGCAGAACCTGATGGACATGTTGGGTGTGTTCCTGAAGACTGCAGGAGAAGATTAAGATGTCGTCCAATTAAACAAAAACGAAACGGTTAATAAAGTCCGTAAGGACATTGTTCATCAGAGCTTTGAAGACGGCGGGGCCATTGGTGACCAGGTATTCGAAGTGACCAAGAGGGGTGTTAAAAGCTGTTTTCCAATCATCTCCCCCCACCCCCTTATCCTGACCAGGTGGTAGGCACTGTGTAGATCCAACTTAGAGAAGATGGTGGCTCCATGAAGGGGTTTGAAAGCAGAGTTGATAAGGGTCAGTGGGTACTTATTCTTTATGGTTATGCTATTCAGGCCCGGGTAGTCAATGCAGGGGCGCAGTGAACCGTCTTTCTTCCCCACAAAGAAAAAACCTGCGCCTACAGGGGATACTGCCCGCCGCGAGACAGTCATTTAGGTAAGCCTCCATTGTTTCCCTTTCTGGCTGGGACAGGTTATACAGCCGAATGGTGGGTAGAGGGGCTCGGGGGAGAAGGTTAATGGCACAATCGTAAGGTCAGTGTGGAGGCAGGGAAAGGGCCCGTAGTTTACTAAATACTTCTCCCAGATCGTGATACTCTGCTGGAACCTTGGGTAAGTCGGGGGTTTCAACGGCAGACGAGTTCACAGTGACTTTCACAGGGGAAAGGGCCGATTGTAGACAAGTGGAGTGACAGAACGGACTCCAGCTGACTATCTTCCCGGTGGACCAGTCAATGTGGGGATTATGGCAGCTTAACCAGGGGTACCCAAGAACTATAGGAGCTTGAGGAGAGGAAATTAGGTTAAGTCGTACCTGTTCCTGTTGGTTCCCGGAGGGAATAAGAGACAGGGGTGGTGTGCGGTGTGTGACTCAGGCCAGAAGTCTACCATCCAGTGCCCAGGCTTCCAGAGGGGTACTCAATGGCTCCCGAGGAATTCCAGCCCAGGAAGCTATGTTTTCATCCCAAAGGTTTCCCTCAGCGCCGCAGTCCACTAGAGCGGACAGCGGCAGGGACTGTTGGTTGTAATGTAAATTAGCTTGGATCTGCATCCGGGTTCAGAGGACGGAAGGGAATGTTGTCTGGCTCACCAGGGTCCCCCTTTCTACTGGTGAACCTTCCCTTTTGGCCGAAGGGAACAGGTAGCACGGAAGTGGCCGGACTGACCACAATAGAAACACTGCCCCGCTCTCAATCTCCGGAGTTGCTGTGTGGGCGAAAGACGGTTCCGTCTCAGCTGCATGGGTTCCTCTCCCGGGGCGGTGGAAACGGCCGGGCTGGGAGCTACTCTAGGAATAGGAGGAGAAGAGAGGCTTGTGCTGGTGGGAGATGGTAATGAGTGCCGTGGAGTGGCCAAAGGTGGTGGGCGACCAGTTCTTTCCCTATGGCGTTCTTGATGACGATTGTCCAACCTGGTGACTAAGGAGATCAAGGAATCCAGGCTGTCAGTGTCATCTCTTGCCATCAACTCGTCTTTCCCCATGTCGCTGAGACCATTCCGAAATACCCCTTGGAGTACCTCATCATTCCACCCTGAGTCGGCCGCTAATGTCTGGGCCTCCACAGAATATTCGGCAACACTGCGTGAGCCCTGACAGAGAGTGAGTAGATGCTTAGCGGCATCTTTACCACGGATGGGGTCGTCAAAGATCTTTCTCATTTCTGTAATAAAGGTGGGAAATGAAGAGCAGATATCCGGTTGATTATCACAATCAGCTGTAGGCCACGCTAAGGCACTTCCCCGCAACAACCCCATGATAAAAGCTATCTTTGACTTATTCGTGGAGTACGTGGAAGACTGCTGATCAAACACCAAGGAGCATTGCAGAAGGAAGGTCCGGCACTTCCCCAAATCCCCACCGTAGTGTTCTGGTTCAGGTACGTGCGGCTGTCTTGGTGAGGGTGTTGCTGACACGTAGGGGGTTGCCACTACAGGCTGTCTGGGCTGGTTAGAGAGTTCCAGGAGTGGATGGGGTAAAATGAGTGGATACACGGTCCATCTGGTCAACGATCTTCGTTATGTTAGCAGACGGGGAATGGAGGTTCTCCATGACATCCCGGAGAAGTTAATCATGCAGACCCAGTAGGGAGCCCTGGCTGGCGAGGGCTTGTTGCAGGGTATTCGTGTCCGCTGGGTCCTTAGTGGCCACACAGGCAAAACCAACGATCTGGCGACTAGTGGTTGTAACACCGGGGTTCCTATGCTGCAGGTCTTGATGGAAACCAGGTGTGCCGTCATCAAAGAGAATTAGAAGCAATTGGGAAATTAACAGTCAGAACCGTGACACAACCAAAGGAAATTAGGAGAAAGATAGGGAATTAATGATCAGGACCGTGACAAATTCATTGGGTCGAGGAGTTCTGTGGGAGGAATGCTGACTATCAATGATTTAGATGAGGGAATAGATGGCTTTGTTGCCAAGTTTGCAGATGATATGAAGATTGGTGGAGGGGCAGGTTGTGTTGAGGAAACAGGTAGGCTGCAGAAGGACTTAAGACAGATTAGGAGAATGGGCAAGAGATTGGCAAAAGCAATACAATGTTGGAAAATACATGGTCATGCATTTTGGTAGAAGAAGTAAATGTACAGACTATTTTCTAAACAGGGAGAAAATCCTAAAATCTGAGATGCAAAGGGACTTGAGAGTCCTCGTGCAGAACACCCTAAAGGTTAACTTGCAAGTAGAGTCAGTGGTGAGGAAGGCAAATACAATGTTGACATTTATTTCAAGAGGTTGAGAATACAAAAGCAGCGATGTGATGCTGAGGCTTTATAAGGCACTGGTGAGGCCTCACCTTGAGTATTGTGAACAGTTTTAGGCTCCTCATCTTAGAAAAGATATGCTAGCATTGGAGAGGGTTCAGAGGAGGTTCACAAGGATAATTCCAGGAATGAGAGGGTTATCATACAAGGAACGATTGATGGCTCTGGGTCTGTACTCACCGGAATTCAGAAGGATGAGGGGGAATCACATTGAAACCTCTGCAATGTTGAAAGGCCCAGACAGAGTAGGTGTGGAAAGGATGTTTCCATTGGTGGGAGAGTCCAGGACAAGAGGGCATAACCTCAGCATAGAGGGTCATCCATTTAAAATAGATGCAGTGAAATTTCTTTAGCCTGAGGGTGGTGAATTTGTGGAATTTATTAGCACAGACAGCTGTAGAGGCCAGGTTATTGGGAGAAGGCCGGGGAGAGGGGCTGAGGAGGGGAGAAAAGGATCAGCCATGATGGAATGACAGAGCAGGCTCAATGGGCCAGATGGCCTGATTCTGCTCCTATGTCTTATGGCCTTATGGAATGATAGATGGAGGCTATTATCTCCCAACTCAACCACTCACCTCGCCCCACCCCCCCTCTCCTTTCTGCCTGGCACAACCTGCCTGTCGCCAGTCCACTGATCATTGCAGGCAACTTTCTCACTATTCCCCACCTCTTTATAGTGGCCATCCCACCTTTCCACTCAATCTTGATGCAGCGTTTTGACCCAAAACTTCAACAATTCCTTTCCTCCCACATATGCTGAGTTCCTCCAAAGGACTGCTTGTGGCTTATTTTTTTTCACTTGTATTTTACTGTCTTATATTTATCTATATTATATTTATCTAGATTTTCCTTAAATCCACAGCAGCCAAGAATCAAATTCTCAGCAAAATTCATGGAGCACCTCTTTGCCACCTATCCAGCACCTATATAGGGGCCTAGCTGTGTTTTTCAGCAGAAGTCCAGAGGACTTTACTCTAGCACAGGCTTAATCCAGTGACACCATTTTCTGCCCTGCTGTCTGTGCTTTCTCAATGAAGTCCTCATTAATGGGAAGCTTGAACTTCTGCAGATTCCCAAGCTCTTAGGCAGGCAACTCTGCTCAATTAGCATGTGCCTCGTACAAGTTAGCTGGTAGAGTAGAGGTTCTGATTGAAGTAAATTAGTTTTTAAAGTGTTCTAATTGCATGTGCAAATCTATGTTTGTTAGTTTTTTAGCTTTTAATAAACCATTCTAATCATTTAAATTTTAATTTTTTTTTTTGTAAAAACTGGTCCCAAATGATTTTGAATGCTTGTGAACATCAAAGGCATTTATCAGCATGTACTAACAGTGATGGTTATAATAGTCAGAGCCTTAAAGTGGGCTGAACCAGCTGTTACGGCCATCAACGCAGCCAACAGCTCAGGCTGGGGCTCTGCTTTTCTGCTGCACTTGCTGCAATCAAGGCAACAGTAAAAACCTGAGGTGCAAATATCTCAACCAGAAAGTGGTCAGTATATGGAAGGAGCTGCTAGAGGCGGTGTTGGGAGCAGATACATTAACAACATTTAAAAGATGTGTGATACATTCATTTAGAATGGTCCGGAGGGATATGGAACAAACCCAGACAAATGGGGCTAATTCGGATGGACCAGCTGGATCAAAGGGCCGCGAGTCTTGGACTCTCTGGTACAAGGCAGCAAGAAATGGTCTGCCCCCATTGGTCTGTCTCTTTAGTTTTAAATGATAATTGACATGATGTTTTCACCAAGATAAGTGATTCAAATAAAACTACAATTTCTACATTTTCAAAAATGACCCAGTAATGAATCAGCATCTGAAAGAGAAAAACTAATTAAGGTTTTATTTGTGAGTTTTCATGATTTCTCATAGCCAGCTAAGTCAACTTGGGATCTCACGGATTGCCACAGAACCTTATTATTGGCTTCATGGGTGTGATAGCCTACATAATTAAGGATGCTCTTTTTAACAGCAAATTCTAACACTATAATATATTCTTCCCTTCACTCTCTCCAATATCTCTACGTAACTTATTATGATGACAGGACTAAAAATGAACAATTGTATGTTTCTAACTGTTCCCAGCAGATCCAATTGTAAGTTTTTAAAGATTTTTCAGTAAAAGTATCCGAATTCAATTAATCCCCAGATCAATGACCTTTCGGTGGACAATTGTGACAGTCAAGTTGAATTTAGATCACTTCTAACAGCAAGTCAGCTGTTTATCTCTTCTCTTTTGTTTTACTGCTATGAAAACTATCAGTGACATAGAGCAGCTTTAATACCAGGACTAAAGAAAGCTTGATGTGTTGCCGGTGACTACACTGGAATCAGACCAAGTTGTGCAAGTAAAGGTAGGAATTGGTGTAGAATCTATTGTTTCGATGCAAACCATTGAAACTGAGGAAGAACAGAAGCACGGATTTTAGAGGTTTAATTTTCCAAAGTTCCTTCTGATTCAGGAAAGCTTCTATTCTATTGGAAAGTTACTGGCAATTCATTTACTCGAAAAGGGAGCAGGAAAACCTGTCAAATGGAAACAAGATAAAAGCTATTGAAAAAGTTACAGAAGGGCACTTCCAAAATTTTGAGATAATCAGGTCAAGTCAACATCTCGTGAAAGGTAAATCAAGTTTGTTGAATTGATTAATGTTCTTCGAAGTAGTACAAGTGCTGTGGGATAAAGAAGAACTAGTGGATGTGTTATAATTAGATTTCCAGAAGACATTTGATATAGTAATGCGTCAAAGGTTATTGAAGAAATAGCTTTTTTGTGTATGGTGTAGGAGTTGAAAGATTGACAAACAGGAAACAGTAGCACAGTGGGTTTTTCTGTTTGACAAGAGATAATGAGTGTTATTTAATCATTTATAAATGAGCTAAATGAATGCATCAAAGGTGTCTGCTAAATTTACTGATGATGAAAAGTTAGAAAAGTTGTGAAGGAGTCAACGAAGGAAATTATCAAAGGGACATGGAAAAGTTTTTTGATCAAAGATGTGGCAGAAAAATATAATACTGAAAACATGGGAGCCTGGAATAAATATGTACTCTTGTTTTTACTTTTAGCAAGATGTGCATATATGATGTGGCATAATGATGTATGCCATTCACATACTTTCACATATAATCGTAATAAATTATGCAAACAACAAAGAATGCTTAATCAAATAATATATTTATAATAGTACACCAATATTACTGAAATATTAAACACAGAACAGTAATTATTTGAAGAATTGAATCTTAAAGACATGGACAATATCTGCAATGGTAGAAAAAACCCAAAAGTTCTGAATGTCCATAACAAGAATTTTGTTTAACATTTCAACCAAAGAACAACAACTCTGAAAATGTAGCCCTCCGTCACTAGTGTTGAAGTTTCTCTAATTTATGTGCTCACCCACAGTGGAACTTAACATCTAACCTCTGTCTCTCTTAATAATCCTATTAACTGACCTGAGACAACAATTTTTAAAACTAGTATCTCTCAAATGTCACCATATGTGAAATCTCACCAGAACGTATTCATATGTCATTAGAAATGCTACTAAGTACTTCTAACTACTGGGCTTCTGAAAGGGATAAATGAACTAACATATTAGACTTAATTAATTATCTCCTCCCAAATTGGACATGAGGTGGCACATTAGTACCTGACTGTCATGCCCCAATAGAACAAGGACTACTTTTACTTCTATCAATCAGATGTTAAACTGGATTATTCTGATGAACAGAGCAGCCTCAAAGTGAAGATACATGCGATGGCATCAACTTTTGATCAGTCAAATCCTCTTCTCCATTTTCAAGACAGGTTGATAGAATTCTCATCACTTCCTGACTTGGACCAGGACAAAGCAGTAAGTACCATTGTCTCCGAATTTCATTTCCACAGCCTCCTCCACTGAATAAACAGTAATGATTCACCAAGTTGAATTTCAGCACATTTGCTACTCCCCAGAATTACAGCAACAAAAGTAGACAAGGGAATATCTAAGTTCACTGGGTCATATCCATTCTGATTGGAACATGGCACTATTAATCATCGGATAATATCTTTGAATTCCCTACCTAACACTGACTGTGTGAGAAATATTGACTTGTCTCTCATAGTTTTTTTGCACTATGATCTTGCTTTTGCATAGTCCATTTCTTCTCTCATCTTCACTGTCTTGTAATAATTAATATATAATTCATATTGTGTGTGATGCTGTACCTATGTGCATGTGATGCTGCTGCACTTGTACCTCATTGAACTTCTGCACAAGACAATAAACTTGACTGACATTCCCACAGGAGTTGCAGTGGTTTAAGAAGGGTTAACATCAGCTTCTCAAGGCAATAAACATGGCCTTTGCAAACATTCCTACAATCATTTTGTAAATGTATTAAAAGCATTGGGTTCAGATATTTTACAATGTTGGCTTATGCAAATCAAATTAGTTACAGATTAAGAGGGGATGGAAAGAAAGTGATAGTGAAGGTATCATTTAAGGAACAAACTTTAAAAAACATAGTGGCTATCAAATAATAATTTAAATATGAATTGTACTTGATAGTTATCATGCATCCAAAATGCTGATTATAAACTATATTTTGACATTTTCCAATTCATTCTCCCATGTGCAGTCACTGAATATTAAATTATTTTTAAACAAACAAAAGTAACACCCCTTGATCACAACTGTATTAATGTTTCATTATCATACTGGTTTCCAATTATAGAATTGAAATAAATCAATAATGTATCTCCTGGTACATTTTTATATCACCAATGCAATCTTCAGTAATTTTCAGTAATTCTTCACTGAAAATTGCAATTTCCTGTTACAACCAATAATCTAAAAGTCTGATGCATTTTAAACACCAGAATTTTAACTTGAGCTTATCAATGTGTAGTCACACATTAGGGGCATATTTCTGAACATGGACAGATGTAAATTCAGCATTGTGGATCAGTCATCTGTCACAGATACTTCTCATATTCCATTTCCATTCTTTTCCCTGACTCTTCAAACCTATAACCTGAAAATCCTGATAGGGAAGATGAGAAATATTTTCTTTGAAAAGCACCACCCATTAATAGTTAAATCACCAATAAACTTAATTTAATGAGTTTAAGTTTTCTATTTTTTTTCCAAACCTCTTCAGTGATGCCAGATATATTATTTACTGGTGGAACTCGGGCAGATTCTGCAAGCTATACAAATATGCCTCATACATATAACTGGGCTTCTTTTCCCGGGGAGGTGAAAGTCACGATGATTCTCCGCTTCCCAATGTCTGGATCATTCCAGACTGCTGGGTCCAACTGTAGAGCACGGACATGCTGAGCACTCAGATTTATGCCACAGCTGGCGGGTGCAAGGCAATTGAATAAAGTTTGGTGGCTCTGTGAGAAAGGTTATGTATCTTTACTGGAGTTTGATGTTTTTAGCTATTTGTTATCATTTTTATTTTTATTTAAATATAATAATTATAATATATAATTTCATTTGAGGATTTTAAATGTCCCTGAATATCAGAAGTGTTCAAAAGTGCTTCTGATGGATCTCTGTCGCTGGTGAACTGTCAAAGGCTGTCAAGGCATTTCAGGGAGCGGGTTCTATCAAGATGCAATGTCCAAGGCCTTGCTTAAAATATAGAGCTTGCTCTGCTCCCTGGGATGCACAGCAGGTACAGAGGCTCTCGTATCTAATAGGGTTAGTACCAATGAACAATTACACAGGGTGATTATTTTCAGCAACAAGCTAGATCCAGAATGTTCCTGGTTAATATAATTTCATCTTGACTCATGAAAGCTACTACACCATCAGTCAAAACCAACAAATTAAACATGATTTTATAACAGCTTCTCAGTCAAAGCCATCTTGTTTTTAAGCCAGGAATGTTGGAATCAGAGACAGCTGCCCTCTAGCAAAGGCATTTGAAGTACATTAATGGAGTTCGACAGAAGAAAACTGAATGCAATCGCGTAGACCTGAAGATGAAAATGTAAACTTCCATTTCCAAAATCGTCCTCACTCTCTAATTTGTGAAACCTCTGCTTTCAAAACCTTATATTTCAGATCATGAGATGCAGTATAAATTGAGTGGCAATCAAACACTTATTTGCAAAAAATCAAACATCTTGACAAAGACAGGATCTGTATCATACCACAGTATGACATTCATTTCCTACATTTTAAACACAAGTGAGTTGATTTATTCTAAGTGTAGAGGCACAATCAGAATATTTCCATTTATTACCTGCAAGGAAATGAAAGAAGGGATGCCTCTGTTGTGCTGTCTATCTTCTACCCATCAAATTGTGTTTTGTAATTTAAAGGAATTATTTCTTTTGATTCAAGAGTAATGTGCTGATTATTTAATTTAGGACTGAATGGTTCTTTTCAAGTAACTAATTATTTAACTAGAAACAGAATATTCATCCCGAAAGGCAGGAAAGTAGGTACCTTAGGCCAGCGAGTCTTACATCAGTGGCAGGGAAATTATTGGGAAAAAAATTCCAAAAGGCAGGATATATTTCCATTTGGAAAAACAAAGACGGATTAAAGATGGGCAGTATGGCTCCGTCTGTGGGAAATCCTGTCTCACTAGTTTGACAGTGTTTTTTGAAGTGATAGCTCAAAAGATTGATGAAAGCACAGCAATAGATGTCAATATGGAGATCAGAAAGGCCTTTGACAATGTCCCACATGAGAGACTGGTCCAAAAGATTAGACAGAACACATGAAATCCAAGAGAAAATGACAAGACAAAAATACCGTAATACATAAGTGAATCAATTACAATACAGAAACAGCAACACACACAAAATTCTGGAGGAACTCAGCGGATCAGGTACCATCTATGGAGGGGAATGAAAAATCAATCTTTCGGGTCAAGTCCCTTCATCAGGACTGGAAAGGAAGAGGGAAAAGCCACAATGAAAAGGTGGGGGGGAAGAACATGAACTATCAAGTGAATCCAGGTGAAGGTGAGGTGGGGGATTGTGTAGGGAATAATGTGAGGAGCTGGGAGGTAATTGGTGAAGAGGCAAAGTGCTGAAGGAGGAATCTGTTAGGAGAGGACAGTGGACCATGGAATAAGGGGAAGAAGATGGGGAATCAGAAGGGGAAGGTGAAGGGCACATCATGAGGGCAGAGGAAAGAGAAGTGGGAAAGGGGCAACAGAGATAAGTGAAATTTGGGGGGGTGGGCAGAGGAGAGTGGTTACCTGAAGATGGACAAATCAATAGTGATGCCATCAGGTTGAAGCCTACCAAGACAGAATATGGGGTATTGCTCCTCCAACCTGATAGCATCGACATCGATTTCTCCAACTTCTGTTTCCCTTCCCTCTCGTCTCTACCTCCTCCCATTTGTTCCATGGTCTACTGTCTTCTCCTCTTGGATTCCAGTTTTTCAGCCCTTTGCCTCTTCCACCTATCACCTCCCATTTTATCTCATCACTCCCCCACATTCCTGCCTTCCACCTCTCCCACCTGGATTCATCTATCATCTGCCAGCTCGTGTTCCTCCCACTCCCCCTATTCTTGTATTCTGGCTTTTGCCTTCTTTTTCAGCTTTGATAAAGTGCCGCAGCTTGAAATGTTAACTGTTCATTTCCTTCCATTTATGCTGCCTGACCTGCTGAGTTCCTTCCGTATTCGAGTGTGTCGCTCCAGATTCCCAGCATCTGCAAAACCTCTTCTGACTTTGTCTCCTTTATATATCATTGTAATATTGTTGGCTTATCATTGGAGGAGCCTTAAGAAGTGAAAGTGTGGGCTGTGGAACAGCAATACATTTAAAGACACAAATAATCTTATAACCCACACACTAAAGCTTTAGCACCATTTTTTGTCAACTTTATTCTTAACAACTAGGAACGAGATGCCGAATTGATAAACAGTAATCTGTGGATGTAATATTGCAGGTACTTTTATTAAAGTGCCAGAAATCACAAACCCACAGAACAATATATCTTACATGGCAGAATTAGACAAATTGTATGTTATAGATATAAGGCTACTTCATTATGGTGATTATATTATCAAATTCCATTTTTACATAGAATTCAGCAGTTTGGATTACTACAGATTACGTTAAACAACAACTTCCATTTGTCTACAACCTTTAACCTATAAATGTCCCAAGATACTTCACCAGTTTATGAGAAAAGCTGTCAACTTTTTCTGACTGAGGAGATTCGGGTGTTGCCAGTGACTAGCAAATTTCTACAGGTGTACATTACCGTAGAGACCATTCATAGAAACACAGAAAATAGGTGCAGGAATAGGCCATTCGGCCCTTCGAGCCTGCACCACCATTCAGTATGATCATGGCTGATCATCCAACTCAGAACCCTGTACCAGCCTTCCCCCCATACCCCCTGATCCCTTTAGTCACAAGGGCCATATCTAACTCCCTCTTAAATATAGCCAATGAACTGGCCTCAACTGTTTCCTGTGGCAGAGAATTCCACAGATTCACCACTCTCTGTGTGAAGAAGCTTTTCCTAATCTCGGTCCTAAAAGGCTTCCCCTTTATTCTCAAACTGTGACCCCTCATTCTGGACTTCCCCAACATCAGGAATAATCTTCCTTCATCTAGTCTGTCCAATCCCTTTAGGATTTTATATGTTTCAATAAGATCCCCCCTCAATCTTCTAAATTCCAACGAGTACAAGCCTAGTCGATCCAATCTTTCAACATATGAAAGTCCTGCCATCCCAGGAATCAATCTGGTGAACCTTCTTTGTACTCCCTTTATGGAAGATTAGGGGTCCAAAACTGCT
Source organism: Mobula birostris (assembly GCF_030028105.1). Lineage (NCBI taxonomy): Eukaryota > Metazoa > Chordata > Chondrichthyes > Myliobatiformes > Myliobatidae > Mobula > Mobula birostris. The sequence continues at coordinate 51,269,959 of NC_092383.1, read as the reverse complement.
CCAGGTGTGGTCTCACCAAGGCCTTGTACAACTGCAGTAGTACCTCCCTGCTCCTGTACTTGAATCCTCTTGCTATGAATGCCAGCATACCATTCGCCATTTTCACCGCCTGCTGTACCTGCATGCCCACTTTCAATGACTGGTGTATAATGACACCCAGGTCTCGTTGCACCTCCCCTTTTCCTAATCGGCCACCATTCAGATAATAATCTGTTTTCCTGTTTTTGCCACCAAAGTGGATAACCTCACATTTATCCACATTAAATTGCATCTGCCATGAATTTGCCCACTCACCTAACCTATCCAAGTCACCCTGCATCCTCTTAGCATCCTTCTCACTGCAAACACTGCCGCCCAGCTTCGTGTCATCCGCAAACTTGGAGATGCTGCATTTAATTCCCTCATCTAAGTCATTAATATATATTGTAAACAACTGGGGTCCCAGCACTGAGCCTTGCGGTACCCCACTAGTCACTGCCTGCCATTCTGAAAAGGTCCCGTTTATTCCCACTCTTTACTTCCTGTCTGCCAACCAATTCTCTATCCACATCAAAACCATACCCCAAATACTGTGTGCTTTAAGTTTGCACACTAATCTCCTGTGTGGGACCTTGTCAAAAGCCTTTTGAAAATCCAAATATACCACATCCACTGGTTCTCCCCTATCCACTTTACTAGTTACATCCTCAAAAAATTCTATGAGATTCATCAGACATGATTTTCCTTTCACAAATCCATGCTGACATTGTCCGATCATTTCACCGCTTTCCAAATGTGCTGTTATCAGATCTTTGATAACTGACTCTAGCATTTTCCCCACCAGCAATTTCAGGCTAACCAGTCTATAATTCCCCGGTTTCTCTCTCCCTCCTTTTTTAAAAGGTGGGGTTACATTAGCCACCCTCCAATCCTCAGGAACTAGTCCAGAATTTAAAGAGTTTTGAAAAATTATCACTAATACATCCACTATTTCTTCGGCTACTTCCTTAAGCACTCTGGGATGCAGACCATCTGGCCCTAGGGATTTATCTGCCTTTAATCCCTTCAATTTACGTAACACCACTTCCCCACTAACATGTATTTCCCTCAGTTCCTCCATCTCACTGGACCCTCTGTCCCCTATTTCCAGAAGATTATTTATGTCCTCCTTAGTGAAGACAGAACCAAAGTAGTTATTCAATTGGTCTGCCATGTCCTTGCTCCCCATAATCAATTCACCTGTTTCTGTCTGTAGGGGACCTACATTTGTCTTAACTAATCTTTTTCTTTTCACATATCTATAAAAGCTTTTACAGTCAGTTTTTATGTTCCCTGCCAATTTTCTCTCATAATCTTTTTTCCTCTTCCTAATTAAGCCCTTTGTCCTCCTCTACTGGACTCTGAATTTCTCCCAGTCATCAGGTGAGCCACTTTTTCTGGCTAATTTGTATGCTTCTTCTTTGGAATTGATATTATCCCTAATTTCCCTTGTCAGCCATGGGTGCACTGCCTTCCTTGATTTATTCTTTTGCCAAACTGGGATGAACAATTGTTGTAGTTCATCCATGCGATCTTTAAATGCTTGTCATTGCATATCCACCGTCAACCCTTTAAGTGTCATTTGCCAGTCTATCTTAACTAATTCACCTCTCATACCTTCAAAGTTACCCTTCTTTAAGTTCAGAAACTTTGTTTCTGGATTAACTATGTCATTCTCCAACTTAATAAAGAATTCCACCATATTATGGTCACTCTTACCCAAGGGGTCTCTCACGACAAGATTGCTAATTAACCCTTCCTCATTGCTCAATACCCAGTCTAGAATAGCCTGCTGTCTAGTTGGTTCAACATGTTGGTTCAAAAAACCATTCCGCATACATTCCAAGAAATTCTCTTTCTCAGCACCCTTACCAATTTGGTTCACCCAGTCTATACGTAGATTGAAGTCACTCATTATAACTGCTGTTCCTTTATTACACACATTTCTAATTTCCTGTTTAATACAATCCCCAACCTCACTACTACTGTTAGGTGGCCTGTACACAACTTCCACCAGCGTTTTCTGCCCCTTAGTGTTATGCAGCTCTACCCATATCGATTCCACATCCTCCCGGCTAATGTCCTTCCTTTCTATTACGTTAATCTCCTCTCTAACCAGCAATGCTACCCCACCTCCTTTGCTTTCATGTCTGTCTATCCCTCCTGAATATCAAATATCCCTGAGTGTTGAGCTCCCATCCCTGGTCACCCTGGAGCCATGTCTCTGTGATCCCAACTATATCATATTCATTAATAACAATTTGCACTTTTAATTCATCCACCTTGTTACGATTGCTCCTTGCATTGACACACAAAGCCTTCAGGCTCGCTTTTTCAACACTCTTAGTCCTTATACAATTATGTTGAAAAGTGGCCCTTTTTGATTTTTGCCCTGGATTTGCCGGCCTGCCACTTTTACTTTTCACCTTACTACTTTTTTGCTTCTATCCTCATTTTACACCCCTCTGTCTCTCTGCACTTGTTCCCATCCCCTTGTTATGAACTAACCTCCTCTCTCCTGGTCTCTTTAATTTGATTCCCACCCCACAACCATTCTAGTTTAAAGTCACCTCAGTAGCCCTCACAAATCTCCATGCCAAGATAGTGGTCCCCTAGGATTCAAGTGCAACCCGTCCTTTTTGAACAGGTCATACCTGCACCAAAAGAGGTCCCAATGATCCAAAAACTTGAATCCCTGCCCCCTGCTCCAATCCCTCAGCCACTCATTTATCCTTCACCTCATTGCATTCCTACTCTCACTGTCGCGTGGCACAGGCAATAATCCTGAGATTAATACCTTTGTGGTCCTTTTTCTCAACTCCCTTCCTAGCTCCCTATATTCTCCTTTCAGGACCTCTTCCCCTTTCCTACCTATGCCATTGGTACCTATATGTACCACGACCCCTGGCTCCTCACCCTCCCACTTCAGGATATCTTGGACGTGATCAGAAATATCCTGGACCCTGGCACCAGGGAGGCAAACTACCATCCGGGTCTCTGGACTGTGTCCACAGAATCGCCTATCTGACCCCCTTACTATCGAGTCCCCTATTACAACTGCCCTCCTCTTCCTCTCCCTACCCTTCTGAGCTATAGGGCCGGACTCTGTGCCGGAGGCACGGCCACTGTCGCTTCCCCCAGGTAAGCTGTCCCCCCCAACAGTACTCATTCAGACTGGTTGCATATTGAATGGTCTGGAGGTTCAATGCACAGGATCGAAAGAGGCTGCAGAAGGTTGTAGACGCTGCCAGATCAATCACGGGCACAAGACTCCTCACCATGAAGGACATCCTCACAAGGCAGTGCCTCAAGAAGATGGCATCCAATATCAAGTACCCTTACGATCTGGGATTTGCCCTCATCTCATTACTGCCACCAGGGACTAGGTACAGGTGCCTGAACATTTTAGAAACAGCTTCTTCCCCTCTGTCATCAGATATCTGAACAGTCAATGAACACTACCTCATTAATCCTTTTTTGCACCATTTATTTTTTTGTTGTAACTGATAATTTTTTGTGTCTTGCACTATACTCCAGCTACAAATCAACAAATTTCATAACATATGTCGGTGATAATAAACTTGATTCTGATTATTGCATTCAACAATCTTGGTTATCACACAAAAATCTGGATGAAGGGTCTCAATGAAGTCCTAATGAAGGGGCTTGGCCTCAAATGTCAACTGTTTACTCTTTCCATCGATGCTGTCTGGCCTGCTGAGTTCCTCCAGCATTTTGTGTGTATTACTTTGATTTCCAGCATCTGAAGATTTTCTCTTGCTTGTGAACCTTGGTTGTTAGGCTATTTTGATGCAATAATCAGAATCAGGTTTATTATCCCCGGCATGTGTTGTGAAATTTGTTAACTTAGCAGTAGCAGTTGAATGCAATACATAATCTAGAAGGAGGAAAAAATAATTAAAATAAAATATAATAAGTAAATCAATTTACAGTATACATGTATTGAATAAATTAAAATTGTGCAAAAATAGCCAAAAGGTGAGGTAGTGTTCATGGGTTCAATGTCCATTTAGGAATCGGATGGCAGAAAGGAAGAAGCTGTTCCTGAATCGCTGAGTGTGAGCCTTCAGGCTTCTGTATCTCCTACCTGATGGTTACAGTGAGAAAAGGGCATGCCCTGGGTGCTGGAGACAGTGGTGTATCTAAGGTGTGGCAGGTATGGCACGTGCCCTGGGCGCCACTGAGCAGTTTCTATTAAAGTCAGACAAGCCATCCTCAGATAGTGAAAAAAGTATTTTCTTCAGATGTATAATCTGTCTTTGATTATCATGGGTGAGAAGCACTAGGATGGGCTTATTTCAGAGGATTGTGTAAGAAGACCATGAAACGTTTCTTCACGAAGAAGTAAAGTGGAGCTGAAGGACAGAAGAGACAAAAGTTGGAGGCGGAGGAAGCCAAGAAGTCGAGCAAGTTCTTCATGCCCTTCTTTGAAAAGCCTGGAACAAGTAGTTCGACACGTTCCATGGAGTCGCCTGCACCTACTACAAGTTTGTTAGAATCCAAAGGTGGATCAAGTACAAACACATCACAAGCCGGGGAGGAAATCGGGTCAGATAAATCCGAGTATGACAAGATTAAGAGAGGCTGCCACAGAGAACGTGGACATGACAGGAAGGGAGGACAATGGTGGTGGTGGTGGTGATATTGGTGGTAGTATATTGATGAGATTTTACCTGACGAGATTGAACCTGACGACACTGGATGGTGAACTGGATGGTGTCAAAGAGCATTGAACTGTCATACCAGAAGTGATTGAACAGCATGACATTGGACTTCCGAAGTTTGACGAGGATACTGGAAAAGCAATTCTGCCTGACACATTGAGAATAGAAATAATAAAGCTGGGTTCAAAATATTTCCAGAACAGTGAGGGGCCTGTCCTACCAACAAATAACCACTCAATGAACAAAACTTGGTTCAAGAGGAAATTGGGAAATGGTCGTGGTGAGGAAGTGACTCGCTCAGGGCTGGTCTATTCCCTTTCCAAAAAGTCTGCATTTTGGATCTGTTGTCTTCTCTATTCCCGGTTAGACCATCAATCCTCATTGGAGCAGGAAAGTGGATTCAACCAGTGGAAAGCACTTGAAAGGATTAGTGTTCATGAAAATGCCAAGATTCATCAGGAATGCTAAACACAGTGGAAAGAAATTTAGCTGGAAACAGAGGAATTATTGACGCGGTATTTCAGTTACAGATTGAGAAGGAAAAGCAGAAGTGGCGTGATATCTTGACGAGAATCCTTCACTGCATAAAATTCCTTGCAACTCAGAACCTGGCTTTGTGAGGACATGGAGTCACTTCAGCTAGACGATGACTGCAATGTGGGAAATTTCCTTGGCTTACTGAAACTACTGGCCATCTTTGACCCTGTCATAAAAAAACACCTTATTCATTTGGAAAGTCATCCTGGATCCATGTCTCATCTTTCACTGGGTGCCCAGAACAAATTCATCCACATGCTGGCATCCACTGTTCGCCAGAGTTTACTGAAAAGCATTCGTAAAGCCAAGTACTATGGTCTCATGTTCGACTCTATTCCTGATCAGGCACACCATGAGCAGATGTCAGAAGTAGTGAGGTATGTGGAAATTGATTTTGAGAGGAAAACAGTCTGTGTTAGAGAATCCTACCTTGGTTTTTTATCCAGATAAGCCAGAAGGACGCTGACAGCTTGGTTGAAGACATCTTGAAACAGCTAGAGAAGGACGAAATACAAGATTGTCGGTCACAGTGCTATGACAACACTGCTGTGATGGCTGGACACAGAAGTGGTGTTCATCAAAGAATAAGTGAGAAAAAAATCCTGGCAGTGTCTGTGAATTACAACAATCACTCAGTCAATTTGGTGGGTGTACATGCAGCCAAGCAGGATACAATTTTGGTCACTTTTTTTGGAACCATTGAAACTCTCTACATGTTTTTCTCTCATTCAACACAGTGCTGGGAAAAACTCAAAAACACCGTGCCTGTGGTTGTTAAGTCAGAGTCCGAAACCAGGTGGAGTGCAAGGACAGAAGCAGTGAAGCCCGTCAACAAGTACCTTGAGGAGATACTCCAAGTTCTCCAGGACATGATAGACAATGAAAACGAGACCAGTGAAACAGGAAGTGATACAAGGCAGCTGTACAACTGCATGTTGAGTTACAATTTTCTGCTTTTGCTAGGATTTTGGAACAAAGTACTCATTTGCATTGACCATATTCAAAAGAGGCTGCAGAATCCTAGCATGAACTTCCACGATGCTGCCCTGGATTTGAAAGCCCTCCGAGATCATTTTTATGATGAAAGGGAAGTGTTGGTCAGTGCGTCTCTCGAAGGAGTCGTCGGTCTCTGTCAAGAATAGAATATTGAAGTTGAAAGACGTCAGAGATGAAAGAAATAAATGGCTGATGAGAACTCGAGAGACGCTGGGTTAACAGCTAAGGATGAAATGGAAAGAGTCATGAGGGGAACACTTGACTGTCTTCACAGAGAAATGGACAAAAGGTTTGCTCGTTTGCACGTCGTTGACGCCAAGTTTGGGTTCCTTCTCGATGTCAAGGGACTGTGTTATGGTGCCGACAGTAATAACCTAAAGTAGTGCGAAAATTTGGGCAAATTGTACAGCTCTGATGTTGAAGAACAGCAGCTATATGAAGAAATTTTGGATTGCAGAATGTTCTATCAAGGCGGGTCAACATGAGAATATCAAAACCTGAAGAGCTTCTTGAATTTATTGTCCAGTATGGAGATGAGAGCGTGTTCCCCAATCTTCGCATTGCTATTCAGATAATGCTAACCATTGCAGTTTCCATCGCCAACTGTGAGAGATCATTCAGCAAGTTAAAAAGAGTACTTCCGTATTTGAGAGCCTCCATGGGTCAAGGCAGACTGTGATCTTGCTCTGCTGAGTGTAGTAGAAAGTGAAGAAAGTGAAAAAAATGACTGATCACATCATAGACCAACTTGCATCAGTGAAATCAAGGAAGGTGCAGTTATAATTTTCATGTAGTGCCATAATTTGTTAGTTAAAAGATTAACGAGCTTGACTTATATGTTTGAGCTGATTATTATGGTAAAGTTATCTATAAGATGGGTGTCAGACGTTTGGACAGAGGCGCAATTTCAGTGCTTGCCATAGGTGCTATTTTCCGTAGCTACGCCCTGGCTGGAGGTCCTTAATAATGGACGCTGCCTTTCTGAGACACGCTCCTTGAAGATATCCTGGGTACTTTGTAAGCTAGTACCCAAGATGGAGCCAACTAAATTCACAACCCTTTGCAACTTCCCTAATACTACCATTTGTATCAATCCCTTATGAATGAAGAGTCATTTCATAGGATGGCAATACAGCCAACTGAAGCAGGAAAAGTTTTACAAGAATTGTTATCTGGGATTGGTTGGTGTCTGGAGGCTGCTGTAACACATCCACACATTATTGCCTGCCTGGTCCTACAACAGTATCAGTAACAGCAGAGTTTGAAAGGGTGCTCTCCTTCAGCATGTATACATTTCTCATGCCAACACTAGCTCCCAGGCATTGCCCTCCTCGGTACCTCAAAGCACAGCGTTTTCAAACCACAGTCTCTCCTGGTGGATAGAAGTCAATCATTCTAGTGCAAAATCTGATCGTACCTTCCAGCAGCCTGGCAGCAGACTCGGGGGAATGCTGCAACGTTACTGTTGGATAGAAGTCAATCATTCTAGTGCAAAATCTGATCGTACCTTCCAGCAGCCTGGCAGCAGACTCGGGGGAATGCTGCAACGTTACTGTTGGGCATCAAAGCCTAGGTAAGAGACAAAAATGACAGGGAAGCACAGAGTTTGTTATATAGATTTATTAACAATCTAATAATTTTTATTTAGCTATCATTTTTACAATTTGGCCCAACAGTAAAGACATTTCATGTTGAGATATTCCCAGATTTGAGCTCTTCCATTTAAATTCAATCTTTCATATGAAATAGAGGCATTTTGTAGAGCAATGGGTTGCCATATTAGGTAAGGATGGAGGCATGGCATAAAATAAAAAAAAAAGAGAATGCTGGACATACTCAAGAGTGTTCTTGAGAGTGACAGCTTTTCAGGCAATGACCTTTTAACAGAACTTGGAAAAGTTATGACATAAATAAGTTGCAAAAAAGGGGAGGGGCAAAGGCAATGTCTGTGGTAGAATGGACACAAGAGGTGTTTGTGCCTGCTGAGAGGTGGTGGTGAAATTTGTTAAAATCAGCTTGGCTGTCTGGAGAGATTTAAACAGGAGATGAATGAAACCAGAACAGAGAAAACAAGCTACTAAAAATGCTGGAATTGAGAGATAAAAAGTACTGTAGATGCTGGTGATGGAAATAAACAGAATGCTGAAAATACTCAAGTCAGACAGCATCAAAGGAGAGAGAAAAACTGCTCTAACATTACAGTTAAATAATCATTAATCAGAACTGCCCAGTTCTGAAACAAACTGGAAAGGACAATGAACTGAAATTGTTGAACTCAGTATTAAAACTGAAGGCTGAGTATGCTTACCAGGAGATAAAACGCTGTTCTCAAACTAATGCTGGGCTTCATTGGAATAGTTAGACAGAAATGTCAGAGTAGAAGTGGCATGGATGATATAGCAATTTCCAAAACACCATAATTAGCCTTTACAACATTGAGAGTGATTATTGTTCATGGATACATAGAGATGTACATTTATCATAATAAAAAGGCAGGCTTTTCTTAATATATTCATAAAGGTTTCAAAAAGATATCTCTGAAATTGGGTGGCTCCGCAGAGCCTAATTGTGGGAAGTCAGATAAGGAAAATTAGCTGTACTCACGAGATTTACAGTAAGTGCTTTTACAACATACTCTGACTCTTGATCTCTAACTTATGCACAATGAAGTTTCCATGTTTGTGCATTACCAATTTAATATTAAAGCAACCTCATGGCTGCAGCAAGAGAAATTTGATGCTTTACATTGCTATTCTACTTTGAGGCAGAATCCAACATACTATTCTACTCAATCAGTATATATTTAGACTGCATATATTTGCAGTGATCAGCCAAAGGGTCTTTGAATCACCAGTGTTTTCACTACCAGTAGCATATGATCCCCCAAGCCCTTCTTCTGAAGAAAATGGTTAGATAGTTGGAGGTAAACTGATAGATCATCTTTACACTGTTGGTGGAACGAACCCAAGTGCTGAACACGGGCGCAGAGGCCGAGTCGGGAGGCGTTACAGTTGTAGCGAGCATGGAATTGGTGTCTAAGAGAGTCTTTACCAGGAGTCTTGGTTTAGTAGCAAATTCAGGAATGATGCCAGACTTAGAACTGATAGTCCTAAGAACCATGGAACGAGGTTACTCATACACGAGTCAACCAACAAACTGGCAACTCCCTGTTGTGATCACAGGGTCTTTATCCTGCAGTTTCTGATGGGAAGCAGGTGTGTGTAGTTAGTGGAACCTGGGAATGATTGGAAATTAAATGAGATGATTGAGGCCCAATTCTTGTGGTAAATAGTAAGGTGGGGGATTGCCAGAAGGGACCATGACAGTAACCCCCCACCCCCCAAACGGGAGCCTCCAGGCGATCCTCCAGCCCTGTCTGGATGATCCCGATGAAAGTCCAGGATGAGGGAAGGGTCTAGGATGAAGGAACGGGGGACCTAGGAACGCTCTCCTGGACCATATCCTTCCCAGTCCACCAGGTATCGGAAACTCCTGCTCTGACAACGCCCATCTAGTAGTCGTCAGACAGTGTATGCCGGATGGTTGTCGATGATACGGGCAGGTGGGGGAGTCTCGGCAGGGGGACACAACGGGACACAGCGGGCTGATGGAAACTGGCTTTAACTGAGACACATGAAAAGTTGGGTGGATGTGCATGGATCTTGGCAGCTTTAGGCAGTCCACTGTGGGATTGATTACCCTTTCCACCTTGAATGGTCCCAGGAAGCGAGGGGCGAGTTTCCTATGTTCATTTTTGAGCGGGATGTCCTTGGAGGAAAGCCACACCATCTGTCCAGGTTGGTACTCTGGTGCCAGAGTCTGGTGTCGGTCGGCTATCTTCTTATTTCGATTTATTGATCTGAGTAGGGCTGTGCGTGTCTCCTCCCAAATCTTAAGGCACCGATCAATATGGTCCTGAACCGACAGTACCACAATCTCTTCTTGCACGGGGAACAGCGGGGGTTGGTACCCAAGGGAGCACTCAATCGGAGACCTTCCAATGGCAGAGCTCACCAGAGAGTTGTGGGCGTACTCAAACCACGGGAGGTGGTCACTCCAGGGCGTTACACAATGTAGCGTCACCTCCAGGTCTAGGTTGACCAGTTCTGTCTGCCCCTTCGTCTGGGGGTGGAAGATGGATGACAGGCTGACTGATGCACCCAAGGCTTGACAGAAGACCTCCATCCCTGCGAGACGAACTGTGGACCTCGATCAGAGACTATGTCCGTGGGGATTTCGTGGAGGCAGAAGACGTGGCGGATGAGAAGATCGGCGGTTTCTTGAGAGGAAGGGAGTTTAGGGAGGGCCATAAAGTGCACTGCCTTAGAGAATCGATCTACCACAGTGAGGACAGTGGTGTTTCCACGGGAAGGGGATAGACTGGTGACAAAGTCTAGGGCGATGTGTGACCAGGGACAGGTAGAGGACGAAGTAGCCCCACAGGTGGTCGATGAGAGATCTTTCCCCGGGCACAGATGGAACAAGCCGAGACATAAGAACAGGTGTCCCCCTCCATGGACGGCCACCAAAAGTGCTTCCTCAGGAGAGCCAGGGTCCGATCACTCCCGGGGTGGCAGGTGAACCAGGATGTGCACCCCCATTGGAGAACCTGAGACCTGATGGAGACGGGCATGTACAGGCGATCGCTGGGTCCATTGCCAGGGTCAGGCTCGTCCAGCTGGGCTTCCTTTACTTTAGACTCGATCTCCCAAGTGAGGGTGGCAACCACACAGGATGGTGGGAGGATAGTCTCGGGACCGGAAGTGTCACCCTTGGAGTCATGCTGGTGGGATAGCGCATCCGGCTTCCCGTTCTTGGATCCCGGATGGTACGCGAGGGGAAACTTGAACCATCCAAAAAACAATGCCCAATGCGCCTGGCGGGAGTTCAATCGTTCGGCGGTCTGAATATACCCCAGGTTCTTATGATCAGTCCATACCAAAAACGGGTGTTCTGCACCCTCCAACCAGTGCCTCCATTCATCCAGTGGTAGTTTGACCACCAGCAGTTCCTGATTCCCCATGTTGTAATTCCGCTTGGCGGGGGGGCAGTCGGCAAGAGTAGAAGGCGCAGGGGTGAAGCTTTTCATCTGAACTTGACCGTTGGGATAGGATCACTCCTACCCCAGAGTCAGAGGCGTTCACCTCAACGATGAATTGACGGGCTGGGTCCAGAAGGACCAGGATGGGAGCAGTGGTAAAACGCCTCTTCAGGTCAGTGAATGCTGAGTCCACTTCGGAGTTCCAGCAAAACGGTGCAGTAGGCGAGGTAAGCCGGGTAAGGGGGAGCTGCCACTCGAATGTAGTCTCTGATGAATCTGCTGTAGAAGTTTGCAAACCCCAAGAATCGTTGAAGTTGTTTGCGTGTCATGGGTCTAGGCCATTCCTCCACTGCCCAGATCTTCTCAGGGTCTGCCTTTATCTGCCCACTTTCAATGATATAGCCTAGGAGGCTGACCGAAGGAATGTGGAACTCGTATTTCTCCGCCTTTGCAAATAACTGGTTTTCCCACAGTCTCTGGAGGACTTGATGGACATGGTGTATGTCCTATTGGGGGCTGCTAGAAAATATCAGTATATCGTCATGGTAAACAAATACAAACAGATTGATAAGATCTCTCAATGTCATTGATCAGGGTTTGGAAAATAGCGGGAGCATTGGTGAGGCCAAACGGCATGACCAAATATTCAAAGTGGCCCAGAGGTGTATTGAAAGCCGTCTTCTATTCATCCCCCTCCCTCATCCTGACTAAATGGTAGGCATTGCGAAGGTTCAGCTTTGAGAAGGTGGTGGCTCCATGCAGTGGTTCAAATGCTGAACTAATGAGGGGTAGAGGGTAATTGTTCTTAACTGTTATATTATTTAGGCCTCGGTAGTCGATACAAGGGCGAAGTGTCCCATACTTCCTTTCTACAAAAAAGAAACCCGCGCCTACCAGGGAGGATGAAGGCCTGATAATGCCCGCCGCGAGGGACTTGCTAATGTATTTCTCCATTGCCTCTCTCCGGTCGGGAGAGGTTAAAAAGGCGACTGGTGGGTAGTGGGGCCCTGGGGAGAAGGTCGATGGCACAGTCATATGGGCAGTGCGGAGGCTGGGAAAGTGCCCGTTGTTTACTGAACACCTGTCCCAAGTCGTGGTGCTCTGTGGGGACGCGGGACAAGTCGAAGGGTTCCAAAACAGGCAGGGTTGGCCATGGATAGCCTAGAACTACCGGGGCTTGACTTGAATGAATGAGACTGAACCATACCTCCTCCCGATGGTCACCGGATAGGATCAAGGTCAGGGGGTGACCCGAGCCGGCAGTTTTCCACCCAGGGCCCGGGCTCCTAGGGGGTGGTTAGCGGCTCGCGAGTTATTCCAGCCTGGGTGGCTTTCTCTTCATCCAGGTTGCCCTCAGCACCAGAATCCACCAAAGCAGATAGAGACAGGGACTGTCGTTGGTAATTCACGGTTGCCGGGATCTGCATCCGAGTCTGGGGTGCTGAAGGGAGTATCATTCAGCTCACCAGAGCTCCCTTTCTCACTGGTGAGCCCTCCCTTTTGGTCACTGAGAGCAGGTATCCTGGAAATGTCCTGGCTGGCCACAATAGTAGCAATCCCCAGCTCTCAACCTCCAAATTCGTTTGGCCGGGGAGAGGTGATTCCGTCCCAGCTGCATCGGTTCCTCCCCCAGGGGAGTGGGGGCAGTCAGAGCAGGAGCCACACTGGGAGCAGCTGGGGAAGGGGGAGCTGGCTGAGACTGGTAAGGTGAACTGTGGGCTTCCCCGAGGAGTGGGGCAACTGGTTCTCTCTCTCTCTCTCTCTCTCTGACACTCCTGAAGTCAATAATCTAATCGAATGGTGAACGAGATCAGAGAGTCCAGACAGTCCGTGTCGTCCCTTGCGGCCAACTCATCCTTTATCTTGTCCGACAGGACCTGTCGAAACACCTCCCGTAGGACCTTGTCATTCCACCCAGAGTCTGCGGCTAAGGTCCGGAACTCAATGAAATACCTAACCACACCTCACGAAGCCTGGCGAAGAGTAAGCAACCGTTTCGTGGCGTCCTTACCGCTAACAGATCGTTCAAAGACTTTCCTCATTTCAGCAACAAAGGAGTAGGAGGAACAAACCTCTGGTCAGTTATCCCATATCGTAGTTGCCCAAGCCAAGGAATCCCCTCATAGCAGCCCCATGATGTACACAATCTTTGATTTATCGGAAGTGTAGGTACGTGGCTGCAGCTCAAACACCAGAGAGCATTGTAACAGGAAGGCCCAGCACCTACCTAGGTCCCTGGCATAGCGTTCAGGCTCAGGTACATACGGCTCTCAAGGGGATGGTGTTGCCAATTCCAGGGGCGATGCCATCCCGAGCGGTGCAGTTTGGGTAGCCGGGATTCTAGGAGGGGGACAGAGAAAAGGAAGTGGAGACCTGGTCCACTTGTTCACTGACCTTCTGCATATTTGTGGATAGTGTCCAAAGTTTTTCCATGATCTCCCAAAGTACTTGGTCATGGGCACCCAATATGTAGCACTGGCCATGTTCGCTGGGTTCACCGTAGCCAGTTCGTCCTGTTACAAGGACGTGGCAGTGGAACAAACCCAAGTGCTGAACACGAGCGCAGAGACCAAGTCAGGAGGCGTTACAGTCATAGCGAGCATGGGATTGGTGTCCAAGAGAGTCTTCACCACAAGTTTTGGTTTAGTAGCAAATTCAGGAACGATGCCAGACTTAGAACTGATAGTCCTAAGAACCATGGAGCAAGGTTACTCATACACAAGTCAACCAACAAACTGGCAACTCCCCATTGTGATCACAGGGTCTTTATCCTGCAGTTTCTGATGGGAAGCAGGTGTGTGTAGTTAGTGGAACCTGGGAATGATTGGAAATTAAATGAGATGATTGAGGCCCAATTCTTGTGGTAAATAGTAAGGTGGGGGATTGCCAGAAGGGACCATGACATCATCATCATCATTCTTCTTCTTCCTCTTCTTCCTCTTCTTCCTCTTCTTCTTCTTCTTCCTCTTCCTCCTCTTCTTCTTCTTCCTCCTCTTCTTCTTCTTCCTCCTTTTCTTCCTCCTCCTCCTCCTGTTTAGACACATCTAGGTGTATTACAGCCCTCCACAAGATGTATAATTAATTATAGAACTTCAAGGAACTCAAATTCTCGAATACAACCTAGTCTCACATATAAACTGAATGATAGACTCTTCAATCAGATGTTGATTCTCTCGATGGCCAAACAAAGATTTAATAGAAACCAAAATAATTTTAAGCCAGATAGCCTCTTGAACAACATGCTTCTTTCAATTTTGTCTCGATTACAGCTCAGCAAAACATGCTGGACTGCCTCTGGACTACCACAGTCACATAATCCAGTAGGATGTTTTCCTATTATCTTTAAATAATAGCTTAGCCCACAATGCCCCAACCTAAGTCTTGTTAATTTCACCCTGTCTCTATGACTTAAAAAGTAACAGTCTGAGACCTTTTTAACCAGTGGGTGACTAGAAAAATAATGCCTGCCCCTTAATTCAGCCAGAGACTCATTCCACCGAGATGCAGCAGAGCGTCATAGGAAGTCATTCCTGCCTGCGGCCATCAAACTTTACAACTCCTCCCTTGGAGCGTCAGACACCCTGAGCCAATAGGCTGGTCCTGGATTTATTTCATAACTTACTGGCATAATTTGCATATTACTATTTAACTATTTATGGTTCTATTATTGTGTGTTATGTATGGTGCAACTGTAACGAAAACCAATTTCCCCCGGGATCAATAAAGTATGACCATGACTATGACTATGACTATGACTAATTCATTTTCCCAATCCTCCTGCCGCTTCTTCTCTATACCTTTTTTCATCCTACTTCTCAATTCTGCTCTGCCTAGGGGAACTCTAATTTCTACTTGCCTGCTCTGTAAGGAAGACTTTGCAATGCCATCCACAATTTCATTTCCCTCCACCCCAGCATGCCCAGGTATCCATGAAAATCTAACTGCACAACCTATCTTCCCTACTCTAAACAACACTAAGAGAATCTCAATAACTATGTCAGGATGAGCTTTTGATTTACTCCCTTTTATAGACTCTAAGGCAGCAGCAGAATCCAAACAGATGATAACCCTACGTGGTCGAGAGTCTTCTATCCACCATAAGGCCCAGAGGATTGCTAGTAATTCTGTTGCAAAGACAGAAACACCATCTGAAACCCGGTGACCAATCTTAACGCCAAGTTGAGACACATACATCCCAAATCCTGCCCTACTGCCCTCTGGGTCCACTGAGCCATCAGTAAAAATCTTCAGATAAGATCCCCATTTATTATTTAAATACTCATTTGTGATCAACGCTGATGAAATTGCACTGCTTCCTTTAAGCTGAAAAAGGAGGAATAGGTCTACTTCTGGTTCTGGCAAGACCCAAAAAGGGACAGGTGGCAAGCAAATTTGGCCAACTATGTCTTCCTCAGTCAGTTTCAATTTCACAGCCCAGTTATTAACCAAATCTAAAAATGGGTACCTTTTAATTTTACTTTGGCGCTCCGACTCCCCCTGCAAAAGACACTTTGATGGACAGCTGTGATTGAATCCATTTAGTTTTTCCCAATATTGCAGGCCCAACTGAATTTGTCTTAAATGCAGAGGCATTTCTCCCATCTCCACACATAATGCCTGGACTGATGTTGTTCTAAAAGCTTCACAACAGAGTCTAAGTGCTTTGGACTGCACAGCATAATTATGATTAATGCAAAGAATTAATTTGATTACCTTGGCTTGTCTTAAAGCAATGTCAATGTCTTTCAGGTACATGCATACAATATTGCAAATCAGTAAAGAATATCAAATAATTCTGATTATGTTGCCTGTGGAATTACCAGCTCCCATCAATGTATTGATAGTACTCACCTTTGTTGGTTACACACAGTCAGCCTCCCCAGGCAGGTCATATTGTCCACATGCCTGACACCAGGCTCACAAAATGAACAGACTACTGTATTCCAAGCTCATTGGTAGGAAGAGATTAGCAGGAAGACAGAGGAAAAGATTCAAGAATGTATTCTAAGCTTCTTTAAAAGAATGACTTCACTGACTCCTAGACATATGTGGACCACGACAGTTCAAAGTGAAGGAGCATTCAGGATGAATGACAACATGGTCCATGTGGCAGGAGCACACAGAAGTCTTACACGAGTGGTGGCAGGAGCGCCCCACCTCACCAGCTATCCACTTAGCAATCCCATCAAGCCCAAACTGTGGAAGTCTGCTGTCGTCATGTTAGTTCCATCTGCCTCATCAGAACCCAAAAATAAGAATCCTTGATCCTTTTGCACTGTCTAAGTAGAAGGTGAGAGGTGAAAGATTTACAAGGGACAAGAATACAACTTCTTCATGCAGAGGAGGTTGTATGTGGAATGAGTTATCAGAAGTAGTTGTTGAGGCAGGCACAATAACAACATTTTAAAAATTATTTATTTATTTATTTCAAAATATACTTTATTCAAAAATAAAATTATGTACAGTAAACCATTCAATGACTCTCAATCCTTTACAGATGTTTCCATTACGGGCTCCACATTTCCACACTTTTAGCCACCCACGTGGCGCTCTGCTGTTTCATCTTTATAACAACATTTAAAATACATTTAAAATACATTTGGACAGATACATGGATAAGAAAAGTTTAGAGGGATAAGAGCCAAATATAGGCAGATGGGACCAGCTTAGATGTGCACCTTGGTTGCATGAATGATTTGGTTCAAAAGGCCTACTTCTCTGCAATATTAATCTATATCCCTAAGAAGATTAATTTAAATGATTGCATGTTAATGTCAAGCATTTTCTCCTGTAGGCTACAGTATAGCATTAATTTTAAACAAATAATTAGGTGTAATCCTATACCATATCACCCATAAGACTGTAAGTCCACAAGACATAGGAGCAGAATTAGGACCATCGTGTTTGCTCTTTGATCATGGCTGATCCATTTCCCTCTCAACTCCATACTCCTGCATTCTCCCTGTTACCTTTCATGCCCTGAATAATCAAGAACCTATCAATCTCCCCCGCCTTCTCACCATAACCTTTGATGCCCTGGCTACTCAGATACCTATCAATCTCTGCCTTTAATACACCCAATGACTTGGCCTCCACTGCCGCCCGTGGCAACTAAAAAAATTTCTTCGCATTTCTGTTCTGAATGGGCGCCCTTCAATCCTTAAGTCATACCCTCTCGTACTAGACTCCCCCATCATGGGGAACAACTTTGCCACATCCACTCTGTCTATGCCTTCCAACATTTGAAATGTTTCTATGAGGTCTCCCCTCATTCTTCTAAACTCTAAGGAATACAGTCCAAGAACAGACAAACGTTCCTCATATGTTAACCCTCTCATTCCTGGAATCATTCTAGTGAACCTTCTCTGTACCTTCTCCAATGTCAGTACCTTACAGAGCCTCAACATCACATCCCTGCTCCTATACTCTATTCCTCTAGAAATAAATGCCAACATTGCATTCGCCTTCTTCACTACTGACTCAACCTGGAGGTTAACTTTAAGGGTATCCTGTACGAGGACTCCCAAGTCCTGTTGCATCTCAGAACTTTGAATTCTTTCCCCATTTAAATAATAGTCTGCCCGTTTATTACTCCTACCAAAGTGCATAACCATACACTTTCCAACATTGTACTTCATTTGCCACTTTTTTGCCCATTCTTCCAATCTATCTAAGTCTCTCTGCAGACTCTCCATTTCCTCAGCACTACCGGCCCCTCCACCTATCTTCGTATCATCAGCAATCTTAGCCACAAAGCCATCTATTCCATAATCCAAATCGTTGATGTTCAATGTAAAAAGAAGCGGCCCCAACACGGACTCCTGTGGAAAACCACTGGTAACCTGCAGCCAACCAGAATAGGATCTGTGAAAAAAATTCATCAACAATTTTAGAGTGCACATTGGTAGTCGAACCATTCACTACTTCATTGCTTTTCCAACTTTCCGTGAATGGACAGCTTGGTACAGAGGTATCAGCTTCTCAACATTAGGCTGAATGTCACTCAGAAGGAGTCTCAGTAATTTACAATCTACTTCGTTGTTTTAAAGGTTAAGTGACTGTACTGAAACCACACTGCACTAGATATGATGTTGGAAAGACAATAAAGAACATCTTGACCTTTTTCCACAGTGCAGGATAGTGCTCAGAGATTTCTTTCTGCAACCATAAGTTTTGATATGATTTTTTTGAACCTTAGCTTCAGCTCAAAGTCATTTTATAGCGGGCTCAGTTCTTCCTCCATCCTTCCTGTTGGAACAAGAGAAGATCCTGAAATCTCTCTGACATGTCTTTATGCAGCTCACCCAGGTGGACACTATATACTTGAAGATCATCATCTGGTATTCTTTCTTTCTCTTCCAGCTCAGAGAGGCTCAGAAATTGGAAAAAGTTGTGATGGCTAATGTTGAACTTAAAAAGGGTCAACTTGGACAGTAATGTGGAGATGACTGATTTGACTTTGATAAGATTCATACCATTTCCTTGCAATTGAAGATTGAGTTCATTAAATTTTGCAAATGATTCTGACAAATAAGCAATGTCATGCCTAATATTCTTGAGTTGATGACTGAAGCATTCAAGTCTTCAAAGAATTTTATCAGTTTCAAAAAGAACATGGAAGTGTCTCAGGCAGTTTCCTTTTGAGAACCATCTGAGTTCTGTGTGCAACAGCAAGCACTCAAACTGTTCACCATTCTCTTGAAATAGTTGAGAATTGAAAGCATGGAACTTGATTTTATGTACAGCAGTGACAACAGTATTTAATGATTTGTGAGGCTGATCATAGATTTTTTTGCAACAAGATGCGGTCTGTGAATTACACAGAGAATGGAATATATGTTAGGTATAGCTTTTTCAAGGAAGTAAAAAACCTAGTGGTGGTGTCCTGTAATGATGGTGTCCCATCTGTGCACAAGCAAGAATGTTGTTGAGCAGAAAGAAAATTGCTCAACAACTCAAAATATTGACTCCCCTTTCATATCTGTTTATATCCATTTGCAAATAACTACTCTTGAACCATGATTTAATCTTTTATGAAGTGAACAAAGAAGCAATTTGTTGCCTGGAAAAGATGACTCTTCCAGCTGTAGAGCAAATTCTGCTGTCCTAATTATGTTGCAGAACTTATCTTTTGCATTCTCAGACACTTCATCTGTTTGTCTTCGAACAGAGTTGTCACTGAGTGGAAATCGCTTTAATTATTTGGTCTGGTAACATATGCAAAACTGTGCTCAGAAATTCCCTTATCAGAATCAGTTCTTCTCCAATTGCATGGGGCTTTCAGATTTAGCAATGAACCATGAAATGTTGTATGAAGCATGCAAACCATTACAGTTTTGTTGTGAAATGTTGACCATTTCACAACAAAAATTTTGAAGTGTTTTCTATTTCCGTAAGTTTTTATAAAGTGGAGCAGTGATATCTCGGTTTGGCAGTGGGCTAGGGAAATCCTGTCAAGACCATTCAAAAGGGCGTATTCTGAACTTTCCCCCATTGAATACCATATCCTAATTCACAGAAATTGCGTGCCCATGTGATTAGAGTATAGGAATCGTACTAGCTAACACTGTACTACAATAGTGAATGCTGTATGTCTGTCCTGGACTGTGGGAGGAGCAGTGACACAATCACCTTTATTCAGGGGTCTGTGGGAGGAGCCACAGGAGCAGTCAGCAGAGGGGCATGTCCAGACAGGTAACCCAGTTACAATCTATATACATGGTTTACCACATTCACTCCTCCTTTTTAAAGAGGGTCCCGTGAGGTAAAGTGACTGACAATATTTAAACAAGTATATTTATAGGTCAAGTCTACCTGGCGGTCGAGTCCATTGCTGTGATCTACGTAGCACCGGTGGTAATTGCACTGGCGACGGTGGTTGTGCTAGCTCTGGCCTGACTTGGGGTGCCAGCACGTTAGGCGTCGGTAATCCCTCGTGTGTGTGTGTCGCGCCCGGTGTGGGAGTGTCATGTGGTGTCTGTGTACGGCTTGGAGTGCGCGGTGTCTTGTGGGTATATATATCGGTGTGTACGGGGTTAATAGTCACCATGGAGTGTTCAGGGTAGGGCCAGGTGCTCCTGCGGGTGCCAAGTCACGGATGGAGACCGTGTCCTCCCTCCCATCAGATAAAACCACATAGGTATACAAGGGGTTCGCATGAAGTAAGTGAACCCTCTCGACCATCAGGGAGTATTTATTGCTCCTCGCATGTTTCCGGAGCAGCACTGGCCCCGGGGACATCAGCCAAGTTGGTAGGGTGGTTCCAGTGGTTGACTTCCTAGGAAAAGAAAAGAGCTGCTCATGAGGGGTGGCATTGGTGGACGTGCATAACAGGGAGCGGATGGAGTGGAGTGCCTCGGGAAGGACCTCCTGCCAGCGGAAGACCGGCAGTCCCTTTGACCTGAGGGCTAAGGGTGTGGCTTTCCACACTGTGCCATTCTCCTTCTCCACCTGTCCATTCCCCCGGGGTTTATAGCTCGTGGTCTTACTAATTGCAATACCCCTAGCCAGCAGGTATTGGCGCGGCTCGTCACTCATAAACGAGGACCCTCTGTCACTGTGGATATAGCATGGGTATCCGAACA